>NC_134575.1:139641554-139960980 GCF_050947875.1 Dermacentor variabilis
AGCTCCTCCCTGATGAGACGCGGCTGTTGCATGCCGCGTTTAGGCTAATGGGGCGGAGGCACGGTAGTCCTATAATCCCCATTTTACCTCCCTCAGCTTTCATCCCTCTGGCGCGATTAAGATAGTATACTACTGCGAATGGGTTCGCGCAGTCATCATTGGCAACATCTGATTTCCCACATCTAAAATGTCCTTGGAACAACAAATGGTGCTCCTCTAGAAAAAAAATTGAAGTAACGATTACAAGACTACGGTGCCGAGTCCCCCCACTGAACTTTTACCTCCACTGGTCTGGTCTGGCTATATCGTCCTTGTGCGTTTTATGCTATGAGAGTGAATTTCTTGAACACTTCTTTTTGACATGCCGTCGTTTCATTATTCAACGGAAAATATTTTTGGAAGAAGCCTTCCAAAAGCTTGGTTTGAATTTGACTTTGGTGCAAGTATTTCCTTTGGGGCTACCGTACTGGGTTACAGCCACAGGAACGTTTGTGAAGCCCTCTGCATCTTTCTGCGTCAGAGAAAACGAATTACATGTTAGAATTCTTACATGTTACATGTAAGAATTCATGTTAGGCCCCCTTAACGGTGGAGCCGACGTATGCAGAAATACTTAACCACTACAGAGGAAGGAGACTTAAATACCCCCCACCCCACACATCGCTCACACAACATGAGGCAGTAAGCGGGCGAAGACTGCAAGCAGGTACGTTCTTCAACCTGCACACATTACACAAAATGTTCCCTACCCAGTACAGGGATACATGTCCGTGGTGCGGAACAACCCCCACGTTATACCACATCACGTGGGAATGCAAGCGTAATTTCGCATTCCATAAAGTAAATAACCCAAGTGCGGAACAATGGCACGGTCTGCTCACCAGCAGTGAGCTCGCAGCCCAGCGGGCAATTGTGCAGCACGCCTGCGAGGCAGGAAGACTCAGCGGTGCCCTGGAATAGGGGCGCCGACCTTGTGAAGCGGCCAGGACTCAAAACATGAAGACACCGGCCCACCGCCAATCTCTCTGAGATATAGAGGAATAAAGTTTTCCATTCCATTCTAAATACGTATAATGCTCACAAACTATGAAGATAATCGATTATTTATAGCTGTAGAAATATACACTTTAAATACAATTTGCAAGATACCTATGTCATATCACCCTAATTTATTAAAAAAAAATTTAACAGTTCCTTGACCGCCCGATTCATGGCCAATCCCCCAGAGTGGATTTCGCCATTTCACTACGGAACAACAACAAAGATGTTCCGCCGTCTTGCTTAACGTGTTGTCTCTTGTTCACGCTGAACCAGAAAATATGTATTCTAAGCTATCCAAACTTTCCGCTCATGAATAGAAACAGGATTAGTGTGTTTTGCTCTTTTATATTTATTTTGGCAAATATTTGAAGCAGCCACTTGTCACATTTCTGACTCGGTAAACTTGCTCGGTGCGGTCACTATCTGATTATATTCTGCTTAATCACTCACGGCTGTGCTGTGCTCCGACAGAAATTTGTTCTTGATGCTCGCAAGGCTTCAAACTTAGCTGTTTTGTACATTGCAATGCCTTGTAGCAAAGACGTATTATCGCTAGTAACTCGCTTACTCTTGTGGACTGTCACGAAACATTCAGCTTGGACTATTCGTGCGCCATCGCTGTAGGCCTTCGTTTATTACGCGTATATGGTGCGCATATAATAAAGTGTGCGCCACTTCACTTATTGACACGTTGGCATTAGTGTGGGCGTAAGTTGCTGTGCGGGAAACTTACTATGACAGGAAGAGGCGCTCCTCCCCTCGGCATTGTTGACCGAGCGGCGCTCACTTTTCGGCTGAAACGCTTTCTTTGAAGGCTAGCGATACAACGCTGGCAAACGCGCAAATTTCTGTATCCTCGAGGAAAGCCGTAGATATTGTTACGGTGAAGTGAAGGAAGAAGTGAAGTGAAGTGAAGACCGAGCCTGGAAGTGCCGCTGCCTGCTCCCCGTTCGCTTCGGCTTCTGTCACTTGGCCAGGTTTTGGGTGATATTAGGCTTTACTAATCTTATTTCTTGAGCTCTCACTAATTCTAACGCCACCTTCTTCCTAGGCGGATGTCTAAAAACTCCCCAGGCAGGGGTTTGTCCCCATGGGCGGCCTCTATTCCAACGGATGAATTACCTCTAGATTTGTTCATCCGCAGTGGTGTGAGCAACATCCCGGTGGCTCTGGTTCCTTCAAATGGAGGCTTTATACGTCTAACCAATCCCCAGGCGATCCAGAAATCCCTGCAAGCTGCTACCTCTTCATACCAGACCATCACGGAAGTGAGGCAGTTCGGCCGCGGAGGTATCGTGTGTCGATCGCCAGACCAGTCCTGTGTCGCGGATTTGCTAAAGTGCTCGTCATTCGCGTCATTACCGGTGAGTGCCTTCATCCCTGCTCACCTCGCCTGCACTAAGGGAATAGTCAGAGGTGTCGATGCTGATCTTTCTCCCGCTGAAACACTTGAGAGATTGTCTGGGACTGGAGTAATTGCTGTTTACCGATGCACTCGAGTGGTAGACAATAAGCGGGTCCCAACAGAATCAGTGATTGCGACTTTTGCTGGAACTTCCTGCCCGTCAGAGCTAAAGGTGTGGCCCCTTGTGTTCAGAGTTGAACGCCTGGCGTCGCGTCCGATTCAATGCCGCAATTGCTGGCGATACGGCCATAGTATGGCAGGGTGTAAATCAAGACAACGTTGTTGCGCATGTGGGGGAGAACACGCTCAAAGTAATTGTAATGCCCAAGAAGAGCGATGCTGTCTCTGTGATGGAAATCATCCAGCCAATTATTTAAACTGTTCTGTTAGGGCTCAAGAGTTACAGGTGCTTGAAATAATTGATCGTCGACGCTGCTCTAGGATGGAGGCCATAAACATTGTGAAAGAAAGGGCATCTGGCTATGCGGGGACAATAGGTAGACAAAATCTTACCACGGACCGATCACTTACTGCAACTATAGAGGCCGCTGTGGAAAAGGCAGTTACAAAAGCTATGGAAAGGTTGGCAATGAGCCTTGGTGAATGTATCTCCCAAGCCGTTTCTAGTCATTTATCTCATTTGATGCAAACTACCTGCCCAGCTCCTGTACCAACGCAAACAATTGATCCTGAGCACCAAACTAACCATGAAAGATCATACACCAATCCTTGCAATAAGGATATTGGACTTTCAAATCCCTCTTCTGCGGGCCCTACAACTTGTAATCTGATTAATACAGATTTGGAGATGACAGAGGTAGAACAAAATGCTCGAGCATATAAAAGAACCATGTCGTCTATTAGTGAAGACTCCTCCCCCGGTCCTCACTCAAAGGCGAAGAAAAGTCAGTCCAGTGTTGTTCTAAAGGATAACATTCTGCAGAAGGCAGTTTCGACTGCGGCACTTTCCAAAAAATAGGATCACTAAAAGTGCTTCAGTGGAACTGCCGCTCTTTATATTCTGCATCAGTAGATTTAACTTGTTTAACTTCTCAACTAAATCCTGATTTAATTATGTTACAAGAAACGTGGCTAAAACCTGAGAAATCTTTTCAACTGAAATTCTACAGGTCATTTCGATTAGACCGTCCTACAAGAGGTGGCGGATTACTTACACTTATCTCATCTAAAATTTGCCATAAGGCTAAAATTTCATTTCAAGTTTCTACTCCAGAGTGTGAAATCCTAGCTATAAAATTGGTTCTCCCGGGATGTTCTCCTTTTACCGTAGTTAATGCATATTTTCCATCTGGCGTACAGGACACTAGCACACTCGATAGTGTTCTTAACTCTTGTGGACGTGACATCGTGATCTCAGGTGATTTCAATTCTCACCATATCTCATGGGGTTTAAGAACAGATTTGTGCGGCACCCGATTGTGGAACTGGTCGTTGGACAATCGCCTCACGTGTGTAAACTCCGGATCTGTTACGTTTGTTAGAGGCCGATCTTACTCTTCACTAGATCTTACATTCTCTGGCCCGAGTCTCTCCGTAACTTCTTGGTCGACTATTGATTGTTCGACAAGCAGTGATCACCTTCCGATAGTATTTGACGTTGCACGTCCGGTAACATTTATAGGTGTTCAGGTTCGAACCTTCATAAATTACAACATTTTTAAAAAATGCTTACGAAATGTTCTTTCATCTCTGTCTGATGCGGCTACAGAACAAAAAACCACGATTATCTGTTCCGCTTTGGAAAGTTCTCAAAAAAAGGCTCAATTTGAGATTGGATTGAATAAAAGAAATTCTTACAGTCCTTGGTGGAATGAAGAATGCACTCGAGACTACAGAAAGAGAAAAGCTGCTTGGAAAAAATTATTGCATAACCAGAGTCCCCAAAATTGGAGTGACTATAAATTTTTTCGAGCTGTCTTTAAACATACAGTTGCCAAAGCCAAAGATGAATTCGACTGTAAGCATTTTGATTTCTTATCTAACAATAAAAATAAGCGTGCATTGTTCCGTTTTCTCCGCGGTAGAAAAATTCTTCAGCGTCAAATTAATATTGACTCTATAATCTTAAGTAGCGATGAAATGAAACAATCACTAGAAGAAATCGCGAAGGGATTAGAAATTAGATTTTCTTCTGTCTTGCCAAGTGGTTCTCGCTTACGAAGGGCATCAGATGATTTTACAGAAATCTCCATGTTAGAATTGGCTGAAATCGTGGAGCGCCTTCCAGATTCAGCTCCCGGTGTGGATGGGGTAACATCTACTATGCTCAGAATTTTATTTAAGGAAGCTCCCGATGACCTTTTAGCTATTGTAAATCACTCAATTTGCTTCTCATGGATTCCGTCTGCGTGGAAAATTGCTAAAATCATCCCTATTCTTAAAAATCATGGGGAAGGATATAAAATAGATAACATTAGGCCAATTGCGCTAACTTCAAATTTGGTTAAATTAATTGAAAGAATTCTATATGCCCGCATGCTTAAATTTATACAGAACAAGGACTTGCTTAGCCCCTGCCAAATTGGATTCCGACCATCATGTTCAATTTGGCATGCTCACGTGGACCTAGAAAGTAGAATAAAATTAGCACGGCGCCAGAGGAAAATATGTGCCCTTGTGACATTAGACATTTCCAAAGCCTACGACAGTGTAGAACACTTAATTTTATTAGATATATTGCGAAATATGGAGATTCCAAATTATTTTTCAAACTGGATTGGTGAATTTTTAAATGGAAGAACATTTTACTGCAGTCTGAGAGGCGTTTCCTCGAGTATATATAATCAATCACGAGGTGTTCCTCAAGGAGCTGTCACTTCACCATTACTATTTAATATTCTGATGTGTTCCATTCCTCTTCATCAAGATGTACAAACATACGTATACGCGGATGACATTGCTTTCTTCGCATCAGACAGTGATATTCACTCTCTATATTATCGACTGCAAAACTACCTCAACGCCATAGAAACCTGGTTAAACCAAATTCGCCTTTCACTTAACGTTAGAAAATCCTCGATATTGGTTTTCCCTCTACACAATCCCGTTAATATATCGATATCCTATCGCCTCGAGACTATACCTCAAGTGGAGTCGGTGAAATACTTAGGTGTAGTATATGACGGTTCCCTCAACTGGCTCGGCCATATTGACCATATCGTTAAAAAAGGAGTACGAGCAGTTGGTATGCTACGTAAGCTGTGCAATAGTCGGTCCGGAATGCGGAGAGATCCACTTTTAATGATATACAAGATGTATGTGCGGCCCATTTTAGAATTTGGATGTGTTTTATTTTCTGGTGCCCCAGCTTATAAATTACGTCCCCTTGTTCTACTTGAGCGGGAAGCCATACGACTGTGTTGCGGATTACCGAAATATGTTGCCAATAACATATTACACCAAGAAGTCAGGTTGCCTTCAATATTGTGTAGATTTCGGTTACTGACGGTGCAAACAGTCTTGAAATTGTATGAATCCCCTATTAGAAGATTGAAATACATATTCATTTCTCAGCCTGCACTTTTCTTCGGAGTACACTGGCATCGTTTTCATACACCACAGGTCGTCTTCGTACAAACATTGATAAATCCCTTAAATGTACGTCTCTGGGAGGTACCGCCTATTTGTGATGTGCGAGAGAACCTAGAAATTATATTTGATGACATCTACCCAAATAATGCAAAACATCTCCCTTATAATATATTAAACGGATTATTACAGGATCATTTATTGAGTTTAGCTATAAGTACGGTCATTGCGACAGACGCCTCACAGTGTGAAGAAAAATCTGGAATTGGCATTTTCTCTCCCTCTCTAAACTGGTCATTTGCAATCAGGATTCCGGACTTTTATTCCGTATTTTTGGCTGAATTTCTGGCTGTAGTCCTAGCCTTACGCAAACTAAATCTGTCAACATCGGCGGTAGTAATTATAACAGATTCTTTATCCTTATGTTCCTCGCTCACAGCAAATGGTGTCACTAACCTTTTACGTACATTTCATTTTCTAGTGCCTGCCCACATAAATTTAATTAGATTGCTTTGGGTGCCTGGACATAAAGGATTAGTCATGAATGAAATGGCTGACAGTCTCGCGAGAGCGGCCCTCAGTGGCCCTGTATTACCATTACTTCCTACAATAGCTTTCCTGACGACTACTAGATTCAGGAGATATACAATTACTCAAGACTTCTTGAACCCAGCTGTAGCAAATTTTTCAGAATATCGACACCTCCTATTCCCTTGGCCTAAAAATTCCTTTCACACCAGAAAAACTGAAGTCATCTTTACCCAATTACGTTGTCGAATACCAAAATTAAACTTCTATCGTCACAGGGCAGGTCTGGTGCCCTCCCCTCTGTGCCCAGTATGTGGAGAAGATGAAACAATAGATCATTTTTTCATATTCTGCCGCCGTTTCACTTCTTTCAGAAAAAATCTAGAATCAAGATTTACAGAGCTTGGTTTGAGCTTTTCAATTATAAATATCCTTTCTCTAGGAGCCTCCTCTCTTGGACAGTGCCACAGGGATATTTGCTCAACCGTGGAGGATTTTATAATTGCTACAAAGAGATTGTCTTGAATTCTTAAACATTTTATTTTTGTTCATTTCCTCCAGTTAGCTTTACCATTTCCAGTTTTTTAATAAAGATAGCCTAATTTCATCCAAATCTTGGCCAATCCCCCACAGTGGGTGTGCGCCATCGCATAAGGAATACCATACCATACCATACCATGCCTGAACGCCATATCCATCATTTGTAAATATACGTTATTTTACACTCGTGGGCCTGCTTTCTTCCCGCAACATTTTGCTGGAAGGTGCGGGGTACAACCACGGAACTTCGCAGCGGACGTCATCTACCTGCTGCCACAATGACAAATCAACCGACACAAGCGATAACGCCTCGGCAGCCCGTGCCAGCGGTCATCCTCACTCACCCCCGGGACCCGGGAACATTTTGTGGCACGGACAACGCCGACGTCGAGGACTGGCTTACGACGTACGAGCGAGTGTGCGACAACAACAGGTGGGATCCTACTATGATGCTTGCAAACGTAATATTTTATCTGAGGGGAACTGCGAAGCAATGGTATGACACACATGAAGCTGACCTAACGAGCTGGTATGTCTGCAAAGAAAAAATGCGAGACCTGTTTGGCAGACCTGTCGGTCGTCAGCTGGCAGCAAAAAAAGAACTTGCGTGCCGCGCTCAGACGTCCACAGAATCCTTTGTCGTGTACACACAGGATGTGCTGGCCCTCTGTCGCAAGGCTGATGACAACATGACCGAGGCAGACAAGATTGGCCTTATAGTGAAAGGTATTGCAGACGATGCCTTCAATCTCTTGATGTGTAAGGATTGTGCCACTGTGGATGCAATTATTAAGGAGTGCCGGCGCTTCGAACAAGCGAAGGGCCGCCGCGTCACTCAAACTTTCGACCGGTTGCCCAATACCGCCGCGACATCTTCTTGCGAAGACCCGCCGCAGTTCGTTCAGCCCACAGGACCGGAAGAAATAACGCGCATCGTTCGCCGTGAGCTTGAGGCCATGGCCCCGGCTCCAGTTCGTTCAGACTGTCGGGAAAGCGTACCCGCTATCTCCCTTATACAAGCGGTCGTTCGGGAGGAAATAGCAAGTTTGGGCATTCCATCTCTCTGCTCGGTCCGCCATACAAACATCTACCAAATTTCTCCGACCGCTCGCTCCCAGACGCAAAGCTTTCCACCACTCCGTCGCAACCCAGCTGAATGGCGCACACCGGATGATAAACCCATCTGTTTTAATTGTTCCGGTATTGGACACATCGTCCGTCATTGCCGCAACCACTGGTCGTCGCCTCCTCGGTGGTCGTCTCCGAGTCACTACCGCCAAGTACCAGACAATCGTACTTTCTCGCCCTATACGCCGACTAGGAACATCAACGCCGACAGTGCTCCACCAAGATCCAGCCGCTCCTCGTCTCCGCAAGGTCGTAGGTCCCGTTCGCCTCTCGTTCACCGCTCTTCGTCCCCTTCTGCAACCGGTCGCTTCGCTTCGGGAAACTAGGCGGTGCAGCTCCCGCAGGTGAAGCTGTAACTCCGACTCGGCCCACAACTCTTCTGTTGACCTTGCCTACATGTGGAAACCTACTGGACATTGAAGTTGATGGCGTTCCTGTTAGATCTCTCGTTGACACAGGAGCGCAGGTTTCAGTTATGAGCGCTGCTCTCCGCCGAAGGCTCAAAAAGGTTCTGACCCCCGCCGTACCGTGCACCGTGCGAGTCGCCGATGGGAGTACTTCACCTGTCCTTGGAATGTGCACAGCACGTGTGACCATTGGGGGCCATTATACCGTTATTCTATTTATCGTCCTTGAACACTGTCCACAGGACCTAATTCTTGGCCTAGACTTCCTTTCGAAACACTCTGCCCAAATTGACTGCTCCGCAGGTGTTGTTCAGTTGGATCTGCCGCTTCCTGCCGACGCAACAAGTGCTCCACACCGCTTATGTTCTGCTGAATTTGCAAGGCTGTCTCCACAGGCGGCTACAAATGTCCTCCTGACGCCCTGTCCTCCCGACGCCCTGTCCTCCCGTACCTGATGGCGAGTACGTCGTGTCGCCACTTACGTGGTTTTGTCGCGTAATATTGCCCTATCGAGCACCTTGATTCGGATCCGCGAAAACTGTGCTCGCGTGCCCATCCTCAATTTTGGGTTTTCGTCACATGTGTTGCCACACGGCATCGCCATAGCGCATATCACTCCTTTGGAAGAATTTCAGATTTCTTTTTTGACCTCTGAATCCTTCCTCAGTACGAACGGACCTTTGTCATCCACTCCTTCGTACTCGACACCTGCGGACGATGTTTCTAAGATGATCCCCCCGACCTTCCTTCCGAGCAAACAACAGCTCTTCGTCACCTGCTGCCATCTTATCGGGACATCTTTGATTTGGACGACTGTCCACTTGGCCAGACATCTGTTGTCACGCATCGTATCAACACCGGTGACGCCAGCCCCATTCATAGGCGGCCATATCGTGTCCCGGCAACAGAAAGGGCCATCATACAGAAAGAGGTAGACAGGATGATGGACAAGGACATCATTGAACCTTCCAGTAGCCCGTGGGCATCACCGGTTGTCTTAGTAAAGAAAAAAGACAACTCGTGGCGCTTCTGCGTTGACTACCGTCACCTCAACCGGATAACAAAGAAGGATGTTTATCCCCTGCCTCGCATTGATGACGCTCTTGACTGCCTTCACGGATCCCAATACTTTTCATCAATTGACCTCCGCTCCGGCTATTGGCAGATTAGCGTCGGTGAGATGGACCGAGAGAAAACCGCCTTCGTCACACCGGACGGTCTGTACCAATTTAAAGTCATGCCCTTTGGATTATGCAATGCGCCAGCTACATTCGAGCGCATGATGGACTCTCTCTTGCGCGGCTTGAAGTGGTCTACATGCCTGTGTTACCTCGACTATGTGATTGTGTTTTCGCCGAACTTTGAGAGTCACCTGCGGCGCCTCACAACCATACTCTCCGTGTTTCGCAGGGCTGGCCTTCAGCTAAACTCCTCCAAGTGCCATTTCGGTCGCCGTGAAATTAACATGCTTGGTCATCTCGTAAACGCCGCCGGAATCCGACCTGGTCCACGGAAAGTTCACGCCGTGCGAAATTTTCCTGTACCTTGGTCAGCGAACGATGTCCGTAGTTTTCTGGGCTTATGCTCTTATTTCCGGCGATTTGTGAGAAATTTTGCCGACATCGCTCACCCTCTCACTGACCTTCTTAAGAAAGACGCCTCTTTCTCTTGGGGCCACTACAGGAGAAAGCCTTCTCTACCCTGATTGAGTGGCTTACAACTTCCCCGATTCTCTCACACTTTGACCCTTCTGTGCCCACTGAAGTACGAACTGACGCGAGTGGTCATGGCATCGTCGCTGTCCTCGCTCAGCGTCAACAGGGTAAAGACCATGTCATCGCTTACGCTAGCCGCCTTCTTTCCACGCCCGAGCGAAATTACTCCATTACTGAGAGAGAATGTCTCGCGCTCGTATGGGTGGTCGCGAAATTTCGGCCGTACCTTTTCGGTCGGAGCTTCTGCGTTGTAACCGATCATCACGCCCTCTGCTGGCTCTCCTATTTGAAGGACCCAACTGGACGACTTGCACGTTGGGCATTGCGCCTACAAGAATATACATTTTCTATTATATATAAGTCAGGACGCCTGCATAAAACGCTGACTGCCTGTCCCGCAATCCCGTGGATCAACCGGACGATACTGATGCAGACTCGGACATCAGTGTTCTGTCCCTCTCTGGCTTCCTCCATATTGGCGACGAGCAGCGAAAGGATCCTCTTCTTCGAACACTTATGGAACGCCTAAGCTCCTCGCCCAATGACCCGTCCCTTCGGATGTTCACCTTGCGCGATGGAACATTATACCATCGCAGCGTTCGTCCTGACGGCCCGGAGCTCCTCCTAGTCGTCCCCAAGCACCTTCGACTCGCCGTGCTCCAGCAACTTCATGGCGCTCCTACTGCTGGACATCTGGGCGTCACTCGTACTTACGACCACCTGCGGCGCCGCTTCTTCTGGACCGGCATTTATCGCTCTGTGCGCCGTTATGTCGCTTCTTGCGACCTGTGTCAGCGCCGGAAGACGCCTGCTATGCCTCCCGCTGGTTTGCTTCAACCAATTGATATACCTACAGAGCCCTTCTTCCGTGTGGGCCTCGACCTCCTTGGTCCGTTTCCAATTTCCATCAAACGAAACAAATGGATTGCTGTAGCAACCGATTATGCCCCTAGATATGCCATCGCACGAGCGCTGCCAACCAGCTGCGCTACAGATGTCGCCGACTTCTTACTAAAAGACGTCATCCTGCACCACGGCGCCCCTCGCCAGTTGCTGACGGATCGCGGCCGCTACTTTCTATCGAAGGTCGTTGATGATCTGCTCCGCTCCTGTTCTACAGAACATCAGATTGCTACCGCGTACCACCCTCAAACGAACGGCCTCACCGAGCGACTCAACCGCACACTCACTGAAATGCTCGCCATGTACGTTTCCAACGATCACCACGACTGGGACGTCGCTTTACCATACGTCACTTTCGCATACAACTCGTGCCGTCACGACACTGCCGGATTTTCACCATTTTTCCTTTTGTATGGCCGCGACCCCACCTTGCCTTTTGACACGTTGCTACCTTCCGCAGTACAGTCACCCAGCACTGGTTACGCTCGCGATGCTATTGACTTAGCCGCCCAGGCCCGAGTCTCGCAAGCTTCTCAAAAGCGACGCTACGACAATCGGCACCGAGACCACCATTTTTCACCTGGTTCCCTTGTCCTTCTCTGGACGCCTTCACGTCGCGTCGGCTTGTCGGAAAAACTACTGTCCCGTTTTTCTGGTCCGTACCAGATCTTACGCCAACTGTCCGACGTGACATACGAGATCGCCCCAGTCGGTCAGCCTTCAGTGCCTCCCAACGTAACCAGCGATGTTGTTCACATCACCAGGCTCAAGCCCTATGTCCCCCCATTAAGTGAGGCTGTATAACTTGCACCGGGACGGAGCTACTCCGCCGGGAGGGTGATGTTACGGTGAAGTGAAGGAAGAAGTTGAATTGGACTAGAGAACGACGAAGTCTGGCAGTTGCCTGAACGCCATATCCATCATCTGTAAATATACGTTATTTTACACTCGTGGGCCTGCTTTCTTCCCGCAACAATATCGAAGTGCCGGTGACACGTACGGACCGTTGCACCAGCGGTCCGCGAATTTGGCCGCACAGTTTCATTCCATTCCTGAATATGTCACACTATTTGTGCAGCTAACTACCGCAAACGTACTCGATACACACGATTCAGCCCAGCATGATTGGGGCAGAGTGCGTTCGCGAAAGCTAATTTGCTTCTCCAACGGCTAATCGCACAGAAGCAAGACGGAGGCGGTAATGGTATCGTGGTTGTGCGCTGTCGCTGAGGCCACCGCTGAAAGCGTCATATCGTTTCTCAAGAACAAACTGCTCCGCGAAAAGGGCCGGCAGGAGGGATCATTACCTAACGCAGGCAGCCTTCGCAAGTCAACTTACCATGAAGCCATCTTCTTCGTTTAATGGCGATAGCAATTACATGGACACTCCAGACGAAATCCCGCCGTAAGCGCCGGCGTCACTGTGAGGCTTAGTAGAAAGGCCAAGTGCGATAAGATCCTCTCGCACCTCGCATGCTGTGGGTGGGATGGAAAACGTGATGGGGAGCTGAGAAGGATGGTGACGACATGCGCGCCTATTTATGTAGGTCACGTGATAAAGGACGCGGTACCGTGATCAAGCACGTGCTAGAGCATTGGGGGCGCAGGTGAGCGAAGGGGCGCTCGCTCACCTGCGCCGCATATGAGGCTTCAGACCCCCCCCCCCCCCCCCGAAATTTTTTCGTGCTGTCCATGCAACGCTGACGAAAGCAACCCCCGGCGCTGGAAATCATTCTGGATTTTGTCTAAAATGTCTTTTTCACGCTCGAAAAAACATTTCACCGCGAACATTGCGAACTCGGGCTCGATTTCACGGCAACACCCGTGCACCGGGAGTTGCATAACGCAAGCAGCTCCATCCGAGCACAAAGTTTCAAGGGCGTTTTGAGGCGAACTGGGTCGCCGTGGCATATCGCGGAGTCCGCGGAACCTACGGAAGGCATGGATGTCAATTCCGAAACTTTATGGGTAGAAAGTTTTCATAAATTTTTGGTGTGAAAGGTCCATTGGCAGTTCGAAAGTTGTGCTTTAGATTTTCAATTTCGGAACTTTGGGGGTTTATTGTCGTTATACACATTTGACGCGAAAGGTGATTGACTTTTCTAAAGTCGTACATCGGAACATACAACGAGACAAGCCAAATCAACACACTATCAGACAAGTTGGCAGCCAAAGCACGCAGCGAAGTCCGATGAGACGAAGCGTTGCGGTGGTTCATTTGCGCCGTCATGTCACACAAAAATATTTCAAAAATTTTGTTACCTACGCCAGAGCATCCATGTGAGGACAATAAAGCCAGCAAGGGTAACTATGTTCTTATTTATTTTTTCTACGTTCGCTTTTATTCGCGAGGACACATTGAGCCTCCTCAATTTTTTTCTTGTTCTCGCTACCCTACCCACGGGCTGCCAGAGCCAACCAGAGCGCATGCGTTTTGCCCCGGCCACTGCACGGCGCACTTTGGTGAGTGTTCGGTTTTCTCTGGCCGAGTGGATTTTCGCCTGGCAGAGTTTCGGACGCTTCCTGGCTAGCAGACGAGAAAAAGAAACAATGGTCGCTCGCCGCCATCACTGTGGGGACTCGACGGTTTGCACCGTGTTCGCTGGCGCACAACCTCTTCGGAAGGTCTTGTCTTGCCGGTGCAGGATACCGAGCAGTATGCGTAAGGTTTTCGGTGGACCAAGCGTCTCACGTTTTCTTCGATATATCCATGGAATTATCATGCACCGGATACACCCCACTAAATTATTATACTTCTGCCGATATTGTGATGTACCAGACACCCTACAACACATGGTGTTGGTGTGCCCACACCACGAGAAAAACAGTCAACATGATGCCCCAGAACCGCTACAAGCCATCGAAGAAACGTGGGAGGCAATGTTAAAGGCACAGAGCCTGGAAGATCAGCGAAGTCTGGTGGACCGGGCCCGGGCTGCGGCATTAGCCAACGGGTTTCTTGACTAAGAGAGCCGCCCACCTATAGGGCGAAGAAAGTACACTTTCTCGCTGTTCCTCCTTCGGTAGCCACATCAGGTGCCCAAAGTAGGCATTCGATTGTGGCCAAGATATTTTCCTTTGCGTTTTTTTTATTTTGGTGCCCCCGCCCCACAAAAGGAAATAAAAAACAAGTTGCGGTGCAGCGAATTGTCGCATGGTGTAAGTTCGATTTTGTTACTTGTTTTGCGGAAAGTAATGGGCCACGGAACACTTCAGTTGCCGGACACTATTATTATATTATTGCCATAGCAATCATATGGGCACTCCATGCGCATTCCTGTCGTCGCAATCATGTTCTGTATGAAGTCCAAGGGCGATAACATCGTGACCGCGCGCCGCATGCTGTATGTGCGAGTGAATGCGTAGGGGGGGGGGGTGATGGGTGAGCCGACAATGGTGGCTCAGTCTTGTGCGCGCAAAGGAGAGAAGCGGGAAGGAAGCGAGCCGCCTTCCGTCGCACGCGATACATCGGGGGGAGTGGATGGAATGGGGGCGGGATCTAGGATTCTGTGAATATGTGATTGAGCAACATGTTTATTTGCCTTGTTTGGCGCATCCTATACAGTGACGTTTTCTTAGATACGTAGATTTGTTGGCGACTTATACGTATGTTTAAATATCTTGTTGCGAGGTTTTGTGTATACGTGCAGTGAACTTTGTTTCCAGTGACAATTTTTTGCCCTTTACAAGCTGTATCTTCGCATTTATAATCTACGAGGACGAGTCAAATGAAAGTGAGCCTACCCACCCCGCGCAATAATGGTTTGGTTCATTATATGCGAGGCATGAGCGTAGCATACAGGCATCTCTAATTTACAAACGTGACACGCAGGTGTGAGGATAAATGTTCATTCATGCTCTCATACGCTGGGTTTAACATGATTGCGTCACGTAATGCACGCCCCAGAAGCCGAGCAGCATGGTGCGGTGAAGTTTTTGACAGCTGAAGGTGTTTCCTAAAAAGAAATTAGTCGCTGTATGACTGCGGTGTACGTTGAACATTGCATTTGATTAGCCACTGTGAAGCGCTGGAGCAAACGGTTCAAAGGGGACGTGAAAGTTGCAAAGACAATCCAAGACCGTGCCAAAGCCACTGTGCAATCACCCCCAGCAAAATTGGGAATGTTGATGGGCTGATAAGACAAGAACGGAGGATAAGAATTAGTGAACTGGCAGAGCGTGGGAACATCAGTCACGGTTTGGTTCACGCCATAATTTATGAACATGTTGGTTATCGGCTATCGTGTGCACAATGTATGCCCAAGATTTTGAACGACTGCCAGAAGAATGAGAAGTTCGGCGCTGCCTTGACTCATCCGATACGGTGTGAGAATGAGGGTGACGATTTCTTGCCTCCAATTGTGATTGGAGACGAACCATGGTGCCACTTCTACGAGCCTGAAACACGACGGCAAAGCTTACAGTGAAAACATTCGAATTCACCGCCCCCAAGAAAGCAAAGGCCGTCATTTCCGCCGGAAAGGTGCTGACTTTTTTTCGATCGTCAGGGACCATTACTGATAGAATTTGCTAAATCTTGAGAGACTATCAATTTTTTCCGATATTGCGAAACGCTGGACCGGCTGCGTGTGGCAATCAAGAAAAAACGACAGGGAAAATTGACGAATGGGGTCGTCTTGTTCCACGACAATGCCCTTCCCCGTGTCGCTGATGTGGTTAATACAAAACTGGCAAAGTTTAAGTGGGAAACGCTGAAACATCCACCATACACCTCAGACCTGTTGCCTTGCGACTTCCACATTTTGGGGCACCTGAAGGAACAGATCAAGGGAACCAGATTCGTGCCGCACGATGACGTGAAAGAGTCAGTGGGAGACTTTTTAAAGCAGCAACCCAAGGAGTTTTGTGAAACGGGAATGGCGCGACTCGTTACTCCATGGGACAAATATTTAAATGCTCATGGAGACTACTTTTAAATAAAGTACCCCGTTTGTCATATATTCGAATTGGCTCACTTTCATTTGACTCACCCTCGTACATTATGCAGAACTGCTTTTTATACGTGCTCTCTGTTGCGACAATAATTTCGGTGAAACGAAACCTCGCGATACTCACGATACACGACTGGTGACAACTGCTCCTGCGTAATACATTGGAACAAATGACAGCGTCATTGAGATTTTTCACTGGCCGTTGCAGGTGCACGGTTCTTCAATGATAGTTTCATTAACATATTTGTCCTCAACTTGTTCATTTTATGGCCTTTACATTTTTCATATCAGCGGCATGCACTGCTTTGCTGGTTTCGAACTGATATAGCTCTAAAGTTCGTGTGATATTTTCTTTAGTTATTAAATAGTTATTTTGGACACAATTCTTGGCACATATGAGTATATTATTTTATAAAAAAAATACATATCTTACTTATTTTGACAGTGCCTAGCGTTCAAGAATTTGGTTGCAGCATCTTTGGCAATGGTAATGCAGTTATTATTCATGTATTTGATTACTCGACAAACTGTTTATGAGGAAGCTTTAGCGCGGGCTCAGCTCCGACGCGGCCTATTGAAATACATGTAAAACGCAGAAACGCTTTTCTGAGATAACCTCTGGATCGCTTTTCATAAAATTTGTTGCATTTGGGAGAGAAATTTGAATTCTAGTCTCTGTTGAAAGCGGAATTTTGATTTAGGGCCTAAATTTTGAATAAAATATTTTCAAACATTCGAAAGTTAGAAAAAAATGGAACAACGGGCGTTTACAAACTAATAGCTCTGCATCAAGAACACATATCGCGCTTCTGTAGACGCCATCAACTATAACAGTGCAAGCGCACAAATTTGATCTGTCGATTTGTGTCTTACGTGAATTGGTTACGTTGTGAGCAAGGGTTCTGGGAAAGCCGTATTTCCATAATACTACATTTTTTAGATTCATGTGTGACATATCAATTTTTTCCGCTTTAGATGTACTATTAAATGCAATTCGCAGAATTGTTATATCATTTTTCATTGTTGAGTTACAATGTGTTAAACTTGATAGTATCGTTTACTGAAAATTGGCGATTTTTGACATATTTTAACAAAGAATAGACAACCTAATTAAAAAATTCAACACAAACAGTCCCTAGAATGTAAGTTTCTTTTTTTAAATGCAACAAACTTCATCGAATTTGGTGGAGCGGTTGCCAACAAAAACGAATTCTCCTTCTACATTTATTTAGATAGGAGCACCCGAGCTAAAGATTCGCAGCCTATTCAAATACATGTAAAACGCAAAAACGTTTTTGTGAGATAACCCCTGGACCGATTTTAATGAGATTTATTGCATTTTAGAGAGAAAGTCAAATTCTAGTGACTGTTGCAAGCGGAATTTCGATTTAGGACTTGAATTTTGTTAAAAAGATTTTAAAACATTCGACAGTATGAAAAATATAGAAGCACGACGTTTACAAATTAATAGCTTTGCATCAAGAAAAGATATCGCGGTTCTGTAAACGGCATCCATTAGATCATTCAAAGCTGACAAATTCGAAATGTCATTTTACATCTTACGTGAACTTATTACGTTGTTCACAAGGGTTCTGCAAAAGCGGCATTTACATATTACTAAATTTTTTTATATTCATGTGTAACATATCAATTTTGTCCGCCTTAGTTGTAGTATTAGATGCGATTCACTGATTTGCAATATCATTTTTCGGTGTGGAGTTACGGAGTTGTAAACTTGATAGTTTCGTTTTCTGAAAATGTTTGATTTTTGCCAATTTTTAATAAAAAATTGACGACCTAACTAAAACATTCGAAACCAACAGTCACTAGATTTTAAGTTTTTCTTTTAAATGCAACAAACTTCATCAAATTTGGTGCAGTGGTTGCTGAGAAAAACGAATTCTCTTTTTACATGTATTTAGATAGGAGCACCGGAGCTAAAGCTTCCGCTTAAGGAGGAGGCCGAGCTGCAACATGAGCCCCCCCCCCCCCCCCCCCCCCCCCTCGGACGAAATTTCTGGCTACGCACTGTCTGGCAGTACCTGAGCATGGCTGCGCGCGCGGATGAGCGCGTATACAAAGCCAGCGCTACACCTTGGAGATAACATCCGGCATGTGCAAAGCATGGTCCAGTTGGGATGGCTGGTGGCTACATGCACGCTTTCTTCCAATGCGCCGCCCCTAGTGCTGCTATAAACAAGATACAACATAGCGCAACTAGTGTTCGAAAGTAACTGTTTGTCAGTAAAAGCATGAGATGTTTATGTGAACGATAACTTCAAGTATGTTGCACGAAATGAGAGAGATTATGAGCTGAACGTAAAATTTGCGATCAACTATATTGCGGTTTAGTCGACCCGCTGTTTCGCTATGAAGCCTTATGATCACGCTTAGGCTGCAAAGCCGCGCCACTCCATTAGGCCGCTGTTTTGCACTTAGTCACGAGATCACGTACGTGACCGTGACGGCTGCGGTTTCACAGTAGGCGCACAAAATGTATAAGGTTTCTTGGCCTAAAAGTATAAATATTTATAAATAAAGACTATAGACAGTAACCAGGGAGCGCCATGCTACGCGAGCACGGAGTGAGGGCGGCGGCAAACAAATGGAAATGCAGCTATTCGGCCGGAGCGTAGCAGACGAGTGCATCGAGTCTCCCTGCTTACATCATCGCGGCGTCGCCATCTCTCGCGCTCGAGGCCAGTGCAGTGGCGAGCTCACGACGCTCGTGCCGGCAGCGGAAGGCAGAACGCTGCCTCGGCACCGACAGCTCGCCACTTGAGCGTAGCGTGGACGGTGCATCGACTTCGCTTCGTTGTTGTTGCAGCGAAACACGTGCGCCGCCTCCTTGAAAGCCCTCTAAACCTCCGCGCGAGTGCCCCGTGTTTGCCGTCACGCGGGAACGCACGACAACGGCGGCGGCAACGACGACGTCCTTGCGCCTCGAGCGTAATTACTGTCCGAATAACGGCGCCACCCCTGACAACACTCGCGTGGCGCAGAAAACAGAGATGCGCCATTTCATCGTTGCTTTCTTTTTCCGAGACTGCTTAAGTTGACTCATTCCCAAGATTGTTAGTTTATGGTCACATTTAGGTTAACGACTTCATTACTTACATTTCTCTTTTTCCTCCTACCGCCCGATTCTTGACCAAGACCGTGTAGCCGCACGCGCACTCGTCTGTGATCATCATCAGCAACAGCCGCACTCGCTCCAGGGGGGCGCAGAACGAACGCGCGTTCCCTGCAGCCATGAACATTTTCGGTGGCGGCGATGCAGCACAGCCCGTCGAAGTCGTCAAGGAGAGCTCGGGTCGAGGAAGAGGCAGAGTCAAGCTCAACGCCCATGCGCCCATCCTGGGATCGCCCTGCACGGCACCGCAGCAGCAAAAACCAGCAGCGACGACCCCGGTGTCACGGGGCTGCGGACCACCCTCGAACGTGCTTCCACAACTCGACGCTGGGTGCCATTGGCTGCAGCACAGCGAAGCACAACGAGACTCCCAGATGCAAAAGGTCAGAGCGAGGCCCGAATCCTCTAGTTATCTTTCCACTCACAGCGTGCCAGCATGGCATATATGCAGTGCGCGACTTGATACAAACGCACATTCGCTTATAACGTAGAAGTTGTGTTTTCGCAGTTGCTGCTCTTTTACAGCTAAGCTGTTAGCCTCTAGTTGGGCTTTTTGTTCCGCGCCCCAAGTTTCACTCAGACAAGAAGAAACGGCAGGTGGAAGACTTTTGAGTTTCAGCGTAACAGAATTATGTTTTCTCGTATATTGAATTACAATCCGATGCCGTCATGTCTGCAGGTTGCGTGTAAGTGGTGCTTTACAAATTTTGTGCCACATTTTACTTTGACAAATTGACAGTTCAATGACGCACTTGCGCTATACTAGAAGACCGGCTAGAATGCGGCGCAGTTCGGCTCACGTGCGCACGCGATGTATCTGTCTTGGATGCTCGGGCGCTCCAGCGCTCGTTGAATCTTGCACAGCGTGTGCAACGACCGTAATCGACATCACAGCAAACACTGTTCAGAAAGTCACGGAGGCGATTCATTTTGTGAACGCGGGTTAAGCGCAAGCGTATGGACGCCGCAAACATGCACCGCGGCGTCGAAGATACTAACGGCGACGGTGCGAACGCGGTCGCGGACGCTACAATAATGGAGGAAGGAAAAATATAAGAGGGAGCATTGCGTCACGCAGCCGGCCATGGCAAGCGAACCGCATTGGTGGCCCGACACGTGACCACCTGCATCTAGATCACGGAGCAAGAATCGAGATTTGCTGAGACGTTTGGTTCCCAGTAGCTATGCCAGTAGTTTTTATTAGGCGAGAGTTTGTTCGGCTGCCCTGCCGTAGCTATGCCTGCAGAGCGGGAACACGAAAACCAACCGCGCGCTTTGACGTACGATCACATGTTGGGCCGACAGGTTTGGCTTCAATCGCTGTGGGATATGCTCCCTCTTATCTTTTTAAAGTGCAGCGCCGGCGATTTTTGACCATGTCAAGGTAATAGAATATTTAGGTTCCCGAGAAACCCCCGGTCACGCGTCTGATAGAATTGTTTCGCAAATTAGAAAATAATTTTAAATGAGCAAAAAAGAGCGAATACGTAAGCGAAACATAAGTAAGCAGCCGAGCGAACCTCTTCGTGCGACGTCAAGGGTGTATACACCGGGGAAGGCGCGCAAGGCATGCCGGTCTCGCCCGCTGGCAGCAAAGAGCAGGCGCTCTGCTGATTTGTGACAGCCAGCTCTTCGGATGTGTCAAATATTGACAGGCATTATTCTCACGAATTCGATAGCCACGAATTGCCGTTCGCATTCAACCCGCCTTCGTGAGAGTCAGCGCCCATGTGCTACACATCATGCTGCAACATGAAGACCAAGGGTAGACCAAACCACTGATGTTATACGTGCCGCTTGCTACTTTAGGTGTATGCCTCATCTCAGGGAAACGCTTCGCATGCTCACTGTGAGATGTCGAGCAAGCCTTTCCGCGTTTGCGTCTCGCAAAAACGCCGCCGACTGTCCAAAGCAGCGAGCGGTGCATTTGTTTGCGTCGATCGGCGGCTGCAGCGACCGCTCGTCGTTCGCTCGAGGTACAACGCTGTAGCCGCGCATCGTTGACACCAAATAACCCTAGAACGTCTTAGAACAGGAAGATTTTGTGCGTGTAAGCACTGTTGCATCTCTCTGAATCGCGCTGATATGAGCGACCACACACCTTCGAAAACAGCGAGCGGGAGACTAGTACGGGAGCGTTATGCTGCCTACTTATCATTCATCGTGTTTTCTTCACGCACACAATATGTTCCGTAATGTGGACATAGATGAAGACTTTGCGCGTGTGATAGTTCATTTAGAGAACGCGTAGTTTTCTCGCAAAAACGCCGATTGGCAGCTGAACGAGGCGGTTGTTTACGCTGCTGTGTCGAAGGGGCCTACGCTCGCTGCCCATTTGGGACGCGAGGCAAGCAGTGCACCTCGGAAGCTAAGTAATGAGCCGGCATGACAATAACCGAAAATACATTCATCTTCGTAGTCGCATTTAATTTAAGGAAGTGCCGGTGAGTGCGGCGGGCAGCTTTCCGTCAAAAACGGCAACGCAACAATGTCGATACTGCTGCATGTCGTCGCTTCTTGCTTTCTGTGTCTGCACTGTACGAAATGAGGAATGGTTTATGTCAAATCCGTATGGGCAAAACTGAACCACAGAAGTAGTTTTCTTCACTGATGGCTTGATTAGCTTCAGGTCAGTCGATCAGGTCCGCCAGCTGCAGACGCATGTACACGACTGTGATATATAAGCTATAATATTGTCAACGGCGCAACGCCTGGTGGGCCGCTGGGAAAGCGCATATTGCAACACGTGCAAAGAAGAGTCGCCACGAACATGCACAGTGAACAGTGCAGCGTCGAAGCACAAACGCAAAGGGTGCGAACGCGGTCACGGACGCAACATGTCGTCTGCACCTTCGCTGTACATCCACTTTCACAGGGTGGAATGGAGGCGGATTTTTTTATGAGAGTGAGGCTCTTATACTCCATCTCACAACTTGATAATGTCGAAGCTTGGGCGAGTTGATTCAAATCGACATGTCTGCACAGCGCAAAAAACGAGGACACATGATAGCACACAATAGAGGCACTGTGTTGTGCCCTATTTTCTGACTTCGTCTTTTCCACTATGTAGACATGGCCATCTCACAAGCTGTTTGCAGCACTGTGCAAGCCACACGAATTCTTAGCCAGTAGGAAGGCCGAGTGCCCCTCGAGATTTGCTCATCCGCGCTGCGTCGTCTGCCCGGAGTTTGCTTGCATGCCATCCTGTTACATTCTCAATCGTTGATGGATGGAAGCAAGAAATGCCTTGACGCCATAACTACAAGCTGCGTTTGCATGCTTGCGACCGGAAGACTTCGCCTGAGCTGCACGCTTTCCTTGCAGCCTCCTTAAAAAAATATACGGGCGAATGCCCTTGCAAATGCTCGCTTGCGTCACAGCGTCTGCTCGGCGTCTACTTCGTGTTTGCTCGCTACCGTCATCATGTGCCATGCTAGAGCGAGGTAGCAAGGTAATGATTCAGTGAATATGTAGGCTTTTATACCGCTCCGCATCGTCAACGAATCACCAATTCTAATGTCGTGGCGCCATCTGCTAACTAGAAAACAAACCAATTTTACAGCTCGGTGCCGTGTCTGTATTCCTAGCAGTATGAAAACAAACAGCCGATCTCAATAATTACAGCAAAGCATATATTTTGTCGTCAGCTTGAAATGAGACTTAGCGATCACTGATTTTGCCGTTTGTTTCTTGCTGACAGAGCGGAGAGCCAGTAACAAGCGCGAACTCGGATCAAAGTGGGTGGTCGGTCGGCGCTCTATGGGCGCTGTCATGTTGCCACGGTTAGGGTGGCCAATACGGTTACCGGCGGTAACTGCTACAGCTATTCTCGGTATATGACGTGCATGCGCAAAGGGCCTAATATGTCACGTATCGCTGTTCCATATAATGTAGCAAGGAAGAAGAAAACTCCCAAGTGTAGTCAATAATCAGCCAGTTTCACACGGAACTTTATACCACTGCACAAGGATATTGCCTGTGTGCGCCTCGTATCTTCGGCAGTGCTGCAACCAGCTTGTGAGATTGAGCGCCCTTACTGCGTTGAGCGTTGAGGTGCCTCGCAAACGAGCGAACGCCGAGTGCCGCGGTGGTTGAAAGGCGCCGTTAGCGAAAAGAGCGCGAGGAGGAAAGCGGCGGAGGAGGCTACATTGAAAGCGGAGGAGGAGAGTATGGGCATAGGGTGATGAGGAAAGCAGAGAGCGGCACAAGACTGCGAGATAGCACGATTGTATTTGTATTCTGATTGTATGAGCGACGCGAATTGTGTGATACTTTCTGGAAGCCATGCGGACTCCAGCAATTACACTGAAACCTTCGACGAGCCATGTATGAAAGCTGTCGCGCTTGAGCCGTAGATGAGATTTTCGACGATCGCCCACTCTGCTCGGCGCTATTGTTGTTCTTGAGTGTTAATTGTTTTGCTTCATGGCCACAAGTTCGCCCAAAAAAGAGTTAAATTTGCAACTCACATTTCCGACTCTGTGTCGTTCTTCGTTGTCACTACCAAGTGACAACAGAGTCTTAATGCAAAATAGTGTCCGTAAGTTCTTTCTGAACAATGAGCGATGCAACCAGTGGGAATGCTGCGTCTGCCGCAGCTGCTAAACGAGCTGCTAGAGCAGAGGTTCAGCGCCGCCTCCAAGAGGACTCTATTGTTCAGAATAAAATCGTTTGCCACAATATTTCGCGAATTCGAAACCCTTAAGCAGCAGCGCTCAAAATTCGCCTTAGGGATTATTGTATTTGTCGATGAACCTATAGAGCCCAGCTCTTAGTGCCCGTTCCTGCGATGAACGTGGGCGTCAGCGTAACCGAGCGAACCAGCACAGCTACGGGTGAAAGAGCGAACGCGGAGCGCAACGGGGGATGAAAGACTGCAATTGTGAAGAGAGCGCGAGGAGGAAAGCGGTGGAGGAGAGTATGGCGAAAGCGTGAGAATAAAAGCGTAGTGATCCGCAGGACGTGCTCTGCGGCGATGACCGCTACGAGATGGCGCCTGAATAGCGCGCCGTCGTTTGTTCAGCAATGGTATGCGGCGAGTGCGTCCACCGATACCATATACGGAAAGGAAGCGCTGCATGAGCGGAGGTCTATCTGCGGTAGCTGCTGTGAATCGCGCCCACGCGTCGCCCACGCGCTGCCTCTCGCGATCTCCCGGTAGCGAGGCAGTCGCACCCCTCTTCGCTCCGTTGACAGAATGTCCACGCCAGTCAACATATCACGAAATGAAAACTCGCATGGAGCTGCGCTCAAATTTCTCATTAAGGAGTATTGTAATATTTGGAGAACTTCCTTTGCCGCGCTTTAGACTTATTTAAGTCGCTTCTATTCACAGACATGCTCACAAACATGCTTCTATTCGGTTAGTCGTATTGTTTAAAGAACGTCCGTCACGCCACGCCAACGTGCTAGTGTGGAATTCCTTTCTAATTACGTACTCATTCTTTGTAGTTACTCTCGTGCCACTACTGCAACTGCAATGAAACCGCACCTCGACCGCTGTGACCTTTTTTTTTTATTTTTTTTATTTGGGGTTTTACGTGCCAAAACCAGTTTCTGATTATGAGGCACGCCGTAGTGGAGGACTCCGGAAATTTTGACCACCTGGGGTTCTTTAACGTGCACCTAAATCTAAGCACACGGGTGTGTTCGCATTTCGCCTCCATCGAAATGCGGCCGCCGTGGCCGGGATTCGATCCCGCGACCTCGTGCTCAGCAGCCCAACACCATAGCCACTGAGCAACCACGGCGGGTTCTCTGACCTTTAAGTAAGAAGGAATTGTAGGGGCACTAAGTTAACTCTACGTGGATGAATGCGAAAGCATTGCGACCAGCGGGTGATTCCTATGTTGCTTCAGTCGTCTTAATTTAGGTGCGTCTTTATTAAAACCGAAGGTCATGGGTTCGACTCTCATCAAAGGTCTCTGGTTCGAGTGCATTAATTCCCTATATATTAAGTAACTGCGCCTTAATTAACTTCACCTTAATTAACACCAAAGGTCATGGGTTTGAGTGCATTGATTCCCTATATCTTACGTAACTGCGCCTTAATTACCTTAACCTTAATTGACACCAAAGGTTAATTGTGGGTACCACTCCCACCATAGGCTGTGGGTTCGAGTGCATTAAATCTAGCTTAATTAGCAGTGCCTTGATTGACTTCACCTTCATTCACACCGAAGGTCGTGGGTTCGACTAGGTCGAGGGTTCGTAGACTTTTTGGACCATCGTTCGGTCATGCCAACGCCGGATTTTCCGCTTCATGTGCCATATAATGATTCAAGGTGTACTATACCAATAGTCACATTAAGAGCGCACAGAATACTGGTGGTCATTACGTTTGTGCCCTGTTAGATACGGGACCTTTTCCTGAGCCTCCTTCGAGTTCACCAAACCACATTGAATCGCGCCACAGCTAATTAAGGAGCGCAGAAGCACGTATGCCACATTCCCGAGACGCGGCACGTGCAAGCAAGTTGGCGGCCCCCACCTCGTACGCCGCATCTGGAGCTATTCACTGCTTGACTTTTCCCGAAAGTAAAGCGAGAGCCTCGCACTGTTCCAGGTAACGTGGGTCCAAGAGGCAAGACGGGTGTAATGCACCGTGAAGCCCTGGCAGCAATCCCCGCCCCCGTCCGCCTTTGTCACGGTAGTTGAAGATCGGGAAGGCAAGACCGCAGGGAGAAGTAAGCACTCAGACAATTCGGGACCAAGGAGCGACCCTCTCCGCCGGGTTTGACACAATCGCACGGGCGCCTACCATTGGCCGAAAATGGTGTCACCTGAGCGGGCTCGCCGATTGGCCGAACGTGACGTGACTTCGAGACACCGAAGCGCTTAAAAGACACAGACCGGGAGCAGCAAGAGAGCATTCCTAGAGCATTCCTTCATTCATCTCTTTCGAGCTTCTTGCCATGGGCCGCAGCGTCCGAGTTGTTGCCGGCCCGTAATGACTTTATGACTGTTAATTTCTTTGTACTCCCACTGTACATAATGTAAATAAACCTCCAGTTTTTCATCTCAAGGTCATCCTCAACTCTTGCAGCCCATACTGACGACAACTTCAAAGTCAACGTCCCAATTTGGCGCACAAACGTGCACGCTAACTCGTTCATGCCAAAGACAGCGTCCACGTGGAAACGCCTCCCCGCCTCCTTTGCCAGCAACATTATCACTGAAAACCGCGATCATTACGTTTTGTACCGACTCCTAGTCCTCTGTCTAGCGCCCCACATGACATTGAAGGCGTTGAAATAAATAAATAAATAAATAAATAAATAAATAAATATAAATGGCAAACGCCCACTGTTACCCAATAACTTCTACAATGGCTGTTGCCCGAATGTGTATTAACGGCATAATTTAGAAACAAAAGATGCACAACAAAGCATGTGTTCTCAAAGGTAATGTTGCATTTCCTGGACTACATGTTTATCACTTTTTTATGCGCGTGTGCGTTTTTCTTCGAGCAACGCCTGAAACGCAGTTGGATTGTTGCCATCGACACATCAAGTGCATCACGGTGAAGCCTTACTTCGTCACCTGCCTGCTTAGTTCTGTGAGGAAGCGTCCCTTACTCAGCTGCTCCGCATTCATCTCCTTTGTGTCCAAAGTTGTGATAAAATGGCGGCGTTATGATTCAGACTGGTATGGATTTCACTTTCGAAGACTAGGACACAGTAAGGTGCAGTCGAAAGCGCAGCCCATACCAATTTGCAACTCCAACTCGACCAAGAAACAGCACTTTTACGATGCGGAACCTCATCGCTCGCTTTTTTTATTGCCATAACAATTAAATGTACACTCAAGGCGCATTTCTACTGTCGGCGTCGCAGTGAAGTTCCGTATATAGTACGCGGGTGACAAAATCGTCACCGCGTGCCGTACGCTATATGTTGTTGGATACGGAACCTTTTCCTGAGCCTCCTTCGAGTTCACCAGACCACATCGAATCGCGTCACAGCTAATTAAGGAGCGCAGAAGCACATCTGCCACGTTGCCGAGGCTCCGCACGTCCAAACAAGTTGGCGTCCCGCACCTCGTGTGCCGCAGGTGGAGCTTTTCACTGCTTGACTCTTCCCGAAAGTGTAGCGGGAGCCTTGCACGGTTCCAGGTAACGTGGGTCCCAAGGCAAGACGGCTGTAATGCACCGTGAAGCCCTGGCAGCAATCCCCCCATCCGCCTTTGTGAAGGCAGTTGCAAGCCAGGAAGGCAATACCGCATAGAGAAGTAAGCCCTCGGACAATTGGGGCCCAATGAGCGACCCTCTGCGCCGGGTGTGACACAATCGCATAGGCGCCTACTATTGACCGAAAATGACGCCACCTGAGCGCGCTCGCCGATTGGCCGAACGTGACGTGACTTCGAGACACCGAAAAGGTTAAAAGCCAGAGACCGGGAGCAGCAAGAGAGCATTCCTTTATTCATCTCTTTCGAGCTTCTTGCCACGGGCCGCAGCGTCCGAGTTGCTGCCGGCCTGTTATGACTTTATGACTGTTAATTTCTTTGTACTCTCACTGTAAATAATGTAAATAAACCTCCAGTTTTCGTCTCAAAGTCCTCCTCAACCTCGGCCAACTCCCGCACCCAACGGTAAGGTCCAATATCTGGGGGACAGCAATTGGGATTGTCCTCCAGATCCAACAATGTGCGTAGTGTTACTGTATATGCGCGAGTGAAAGCGATGCGAGCCGGCGATCGGTGTCGCGCACGCAACGGCGGAAAGCGAAAAGGAAGCGCGCCGCTTTCCGTCGGGCGCCGGGAGAGGGCGGGGAGGCTGGGCGCGTTCTCCTCCGGGCGGCTGTAACTTGAAAGGCAAAGGTCACAGAACCGCGCTACGCTACGTTTTCAAGGCGTTGATGCGAGCGGCTGCACGTAGGTCAATTCGCTCGCTGATGCTGCCGCGTTGCCTCGCTGCAGCGTTTTGACAGCGAGTTTCTGCGGTGATCGAGTGAGACATGTTCATGTTGGTTTGTGCGCGGGTGACATCATGCTTGTTAATTATACTCGCGGACAGCATTCTGTGCCTACGAATGGAAAGCTACGGAGGTAAAGCGCATAAAAGTGAGGGCGTTTCTGAAAAGAGTCACGTGTTTTATTCCACGCTAGTTTAGCCTGGGGAAGAGAAAACGTAAACACCTTATCAGTTAAATAACGCAGAAGACACCACTGAGTATAAAAGCTGAATTATTCTGTGGCTTTTCCTCTCCGCGTCTGGGGAAACGGGAAAACGGCGTACGTGGAAGCTGCGTCGGTACAGCTTCTGTTTTCAGCAACCAAAAGTACTGTCAAACGCTGCAGAACTACTTGGCGCGGTAACTTGGTGTGGAGCAGCCACACGCCCGTAGCTTTCCCTTCACAGAGAAAGTTGTCCGCGAGTACAGTATGCCACGAGACGTTCATTTGAGGGGTCGCCAGTGGTTTGCGCTCAGGCGCGAGTAAGAGTGGGCGCGAGAGAGAAAATCTGTGGGCTTTTGCTCCTTTAATATAAGACTCTGCCTAGGCACTACGGAGGAGGTTTCTTAGCGCGTGTTGTGTGCGTTTGTCCCCTAGACACGCCTGCATTGCGGAGTGCGGTCGAGTTTCTTTACGCTCTGCCGCTGGCTGCCCGCGCGGTGAGGCAGTGGGCACGGGCGCCCCATATTGCGATCACTGTGTCTCAAGAGGCAAGATTCTGACTGGCGTTGTACAAGTCGCGGCTCACTTTTTTCGTCGCGACGATAGATTGGATTTTTCACAAGTACTGCTCCAGGAGGGCACATATGCAACCAGCAAACGTATAGTAAAGCAGGCGGCGCAGGATCTCCAGGGCACCCAAGGTGTAGCGGGGGGATCAAAGCTGGAAGCCGTGGATTGGGGCCGCGGAGGCCGAAGCGTGCCAAGGGGTTTTCGGATAAAAAATTGGCTACCCACAGACCAGTCCGGGTTCTAGCTTTGGGGCCCCCGTTGTCGCTTTGGTGTCCTCGAGCCGCCGCCAGTAATGCTGAATAATGAAACGTTATTACAATTAGTAAAAAATGCTTTTTAATAAATATATTTATGTCCAGCCACCAACTTGTAACGCTAAGTTCAGCATTACCGCGGCCCGCGACTTCTGCAACACCCTGCAGTCAGAACTTTGCCTATGAAGGTACGTCGGTACGTCGGACCGACTTACTCGCGCCTGCGGCGCTGGTGCCGGGTCAGTCATCGTCACCGGCGGCCTTTCAGCCACTTGGGCTTCAACCGCGGTTGCTAAGGCGCTCTGCTTTCCAGATTATCAATATATGCGGGCCGGGCTCTACTACGGTTGCTAGTGCTACCACAGAAACATCTGTAATGTTATCTACACGGTACATGACCTGGAGAGGCAAAGCAGAAGAGTGGGTCTAAAAATTTATCTGCAGAAAACTAAAGTAATGTTTAACAGCCTCGGAAGAGAACAGCAATTTACAATAGGTAGCGAGGCACTGGAAGTGGTAAGGGAATACATCTACTTAGGGCAGGTAGTGACGGCGGATCCGGATCATGAGACGGAAATAATCAGAAGAATAAGAATGTGCTGGGGGTGCGTTTGGCAGGCATTCTCAGATCATGAACAGCAGGTTGCCATTATCCCTCAAGAGGAAAGTGTATGATAGCTGTGTCTTACCAGTACTCACCTACAGGGCAGAAACGTGGAGGCTTACGAAAAGGGTTCTACTTAAATTGACTACGCAACGACCTATGGAAAGAAGAATGATAGGTGTAACGTTAAGGGATAAGAAAAGAGCAGATTGGGTGAGGGAACAAACGCGAGTTAATGACATCTTAGTTGAAATCAAGAAAAAGAAATGGGCATGGGCAGGACATGTAATGCGGAGGGAAGATAACCTATGGTCATTAAGGGTTACGGGCTGGATTCCAAGGGAAGGGAAGCGTAGCAGGGGGTGGCAGAAAGTTAGGAGGGCGGATGAGATTAAGAAGTTTGCAGGGACGACATGGCCACAATTAGTACATGACGGGGGTTGTTGGAGAAGTATGGGAGAGGCCTTTGCCCTGCAGTGGGCGTAACCAGGCTGATGATGATGATGATGACATCGCCGTAACGAACGAGAAAGCTACGATACCCCACGACTGACTGAGCCCGCTGCTTCACCGCGCCGGCAGCCAGCGTCCGAGGGAAGCCGGCACACCTAGGGACAAGCGCCTACAACACGCGCTAAGAAACTTCCTCTATAGTACCTAGGCAGAGCCATATGTTCAAGGAGCAAAATCCCCCAGATTTTCTCTCTCGCGCCCGCTCTTGCTCGCGCCTGCGCACAAACGACTGGCGATCCCTCAAATGAACGTCTCGTCAGTATGCCCAACGCCTCGTATGCCTATGTTAGCAAGTGTACACGGCCGATAAAACTACTGTCGTTACTTCGTAAAGCGGTCCACCAATTTGCTATCGCAATCGATGGTTCGCGTCTCGGGCGAAAGTGCGACTTTCTTAAATTACTTTTTTTGCATATAGTTGAACAGAGTATTTGTTTATTATCGTAAGCCACAAATGTATGCTAGCAGTAGCAAAATGTTGCCTCAAATATGAAACGACAAGCAAGTTTTGCTGGTCGAACTGTAACTATGATTTCGAATCTTACGCCGGAATTGCACCAAACAAAGGGAATGCGGAAAGGAAAAGGAAAAGAATGAAAACAAGGAAAGACAAAAAGGAAATTTACAGAGGGCAAAAAAAGATATATATATGTTAATTTCACAGCAAGCTGAAAAAAAAGCGATTCATTTATTGATGTCGACTTGACGCGCTGTTATATATATGTACTATTGTTTTGCATTCGTACTGCCGCTACATTTTCTTGCGGCAACCCTTTTCGCAGCTCGAGGGAGAATATCTCGAGAGCGTCAATACCAGTGCGTCCGCCCGCCGAGTGGGCATTTCTAAGCCAGACCTGCAGATATACAGGCCACCAGGTGAGCTCAGTCAGCCACGGCTTTTAGCTTGATTTATGCACTGAACGGGGCTGGCCATCGTTGGTTGATTGTGTTGATTGAGGGTGGTCATTCTAAAGCTTTTTTTTTTTAATTCTTAAAGATCAGCTGTGGCAGACAGCATATTTCATCTCCTTGAGCTGGATTATTCGAAGAGGTGCTCATTTCTAGCACGAGAAATGAAAAGACATATCGAACTAATTAACAAAAATTCACTAATGAACTTCTTATTTTATTACTTCGTGACTAATATTGCAATCCACGATCTGTAGATGGTGAGCTTTCAAGACCTATCGCCTTGAAATTAATTTGGAGGATGACACCAGTTTACAGATATTTCCCAAAGTGTGGAACGAAATACATGAGCGTTCCAGTTACTTTTGTGATTCAGTGCATAAAAGAGCGTTGTGTTAAAAGCAGTAAATGGAAAAACAGTGAATTCTTACGGCTAGTTTGATGACGCATATGTCCCAACTGGCGTCATTCTGGAAATTCATTCCAAGTGGATAAGCCTTGTGAACTCACCGGCTACAATTCGTAGATTGCAATCTGACCCGTAAAGTATATAATTCAAAAGAGAATTAGTCGATTTTGTTAATTAGTGGAATGTGTGTTTCGATTTCTTGTGCAGGTAATGACCGCCTTCCTGAATAATCCAGCTCAAGGACTAGAATTGCTTTATCTGCAACAGGCTTTTTTTTGCAATATTCCATAAGATTTGAGAATGACCGTCCTGTATGTGTGTCTGTGCGCGTGTTCGTGATCACGCTTGTTGTGGACAAGCGGGCTGGAGGCTGCATGACCCGAGAAATGCTGAGTTGATGGATTCACCGGGTTTAACGTACCCAAGCAACACTGGGACATTGTAGAGAGATGCCGTGTATGGTGGCTACGAATTAATTTTGACCACCTGGAGATGTTTAACGTGCGCCTAAATCGAAGTATACGAAGTCTTTTCATTTTGTTTCTTTTAACTTTATCGCGCGTTGCTGCCACAAACATTTAGCCGGCTTGGCCGGGAATCGCTTTCACGGCCTCGTACTTTGCGCCAAAAACCATATCTTCACTTCATTTTATTTCCTTAAAGACCCCACAAGGGGGTGTTACATAAGGAGTGGGTTGTACAGAGATGTTACTAATACCACAGGTTTTTAACAAGACAGGTATCTGCATACACTTTGAATAAAACGAGATGGACAGGTGATTGAAACAATGTCGTGGGGAAGGCCATTCCATTCTGAAGCTGAGCGGCAGAAAAAAATGATGCAGAAAAAGTTGGGGTGCCAGAACGGGGCCGGGCGACTTGAAGTAATAATAATAATATTTGGGGTTTTACGTGCCAAAACCACTTTCTGATTATGAGGCACGCCGTAGTGGAGGACTCCGGAAATTTTGACCACCTGGGGTTCTTTAACGTGCACCTAAATCTAAGCACACGGGTGTTTTCGCATTTCGCCCCCATCGAAATGCGGCCGCCGTGGCCGGGATACGATCCCGCGACCTCGTGCTCAGCAGCCCAACACCATAGCCACTGAGCAACCACGGCGGGTGCGACTTGAAGTGCATGGCCCGCGCGGGGGGAGCGATGCGAGGGGGATGGCTGAAAGAACTGTGATAAAACGTGTGGTGAACTGATGGTGTGGCGATCCTGCGGCGAGACGAAAGAGTGGGCAGACCAGATTCATTTGTAAGGAATAACATGCTGATATCGTATGAATAAGAAGAATGAATGAAGCGAGCAGCACGATTTTGCACTGCTGCGATAGCGTTAATCAAATAAACTTGGTGAGGGCTCCAGATTGGTGATGCGTACTCAAGTTTGCGCCGAATTAGCGATTGGTAAGCCAAAAGTCTTACGTGGTAGGGTGATTGACGCAGATGACATTTTAGAAGTCCTAATGATCGGTTAGCCGATGAAATGATATTCGTGACATGAGTGCGCCAGGAAAGATCAAGGGTTAGTGTTACACCAAGGTATTTATAGGATTCACTTGTTTCAACTGGCATGTTAGCGATTGCATAGGGAAATTGGAGCGGGGTTTCGCGGTGGTGGAAGGAAACTAATTTACATTTGTTAGGATTAAGGGTCATTAGCCAGTGGTTACACCAGTCAAACACTTTATTAAGATCATTCTGTAGCGCTATTTGGTCAGATATGTTAGTTATTTTGCGGTAGATAACACAGTCGTTAGCGAACATGCGGATGTTACATGATAAATTGTTAGGCAAGTGGTTGATATATATTAGAAATAGAAGTGGGCCGAGGACAGATCCATGCGGCACGCCGGACGTTGCAGGGAGCGAGTCAGACTTAACATTGTTAAGGGCCGTTAGTCAGAAATTGGGCGATCCTGTTTAGAACATCGGGTGGCAGATTTAGTTGAGAGAGCTTCATCAGTAGACGCTTGTGTGGTACTTTATCAAAAGCTTTGGTGAAGCTTTTGATAAGTCAAGAAAAATAGCATCTGTTTGTAGGTTATTGTCGAGGTTAGCATGCATGTCGTGAAGAAAAGGGGCTAGTTGGGATTCACATGCGAGGCCTTTTCGAAGTTCATGTTGAGAGGGATTAAAAAAACTGAGAATCAAGGAACTGCATGATCTGAGAGTATATAATATGTTCCATGAGTTTGCAACGCACACTGGTTGGAGATATGGGGCGGTAATTTAACGGACAGTCTCTGTTGCCTGCTTTGAGAACTGGAATGACCTTTCCAGTCGTAAGGGAGAATTCCTGAGCAGAGTGACTGGAAAAACAGCAACAGTTAAAATTCGAGAGATATGTGCTTACTGTTGTTTTAAGAGCTTGGAATTTATTTCGTCCTTACCAGTAGAAGATGACAACTTCATTTTTTCAATTTAGGAAAGGATACCAGAGAAACTAATGCTTGTGGGTGGCATTTCAGGTAAACTAACAGAAAACAGTTATGTTTCAGTAGGGTTAGGTTCATTCGTAAAGACAGACGAAAAGGCTATATTAAATATATTGGCACTTTCTGAACAACTTGCTTCTTGACCAGACTGATTAGTAAGGATAACAGGAGGGGTGTCATGTGGGTTTAGAATTTGCCAGAAACGTTTGGGTGAATCATAAAGGATTTTTGGTAGCTCGGTATGAAAGAATGAGTATTTAGCGTTGCGCGCTTGTGTTAAATATGCTTTTTCTGCAATGTTGTATTTGTCCCATGCGCAAACACCGTTCCTAGTCTTGGTGACACGAAAAAGACGTTTCTTCTTGTTTTCAAGCGATTTTAATCACTTAGTAAACCAAGGTTTTTGGCGAGTAGGACGGCAAGTTACCTTAGGGATGAATTCATCAGCTAACTGGTTCATTTTGTTTTTGAAAAGTAACCAGTTTGCGTTAATAGGTCGTCCCCAAAAACAGTCATCAAATGACGGAAAAAAGGCATCAAGTTCACTAATGAGGGCCCCATAGTTCCCCTTGTCATATAGTCGAATTGTTTTACTGCAAGCTTGACGTATTTCTGGAACAAAGGCAAAATTAGCGTGAATGACTTGGTGGTCACTTACTTCATTTAGAAATTTTATAGAAGACAGGCTGCCTCGATCTGTTGTTAAGATTATGTCAAGAATATTGGCGGTATCGGAAGTGACTCGTGTAGGTTGTGATATCAGCTGAGTAAGATTAAAGTTTAGGCAGACGTCGAGAAATTCGTTAGCTTCTTTCGCATAGGGTGCTGACGAGGTTAGGGTCATCCAATCGATATTCGGAAAGTAAAAGTCTCCAAAGAGAATGACGCGAGCATTTGGGTATTTGGTCGAAAGTTTGGTTAAGATACGATTAAGTTCGCATGGGGAGAAATCTGGACTGTATCTAGGAGGCCTGTAGCAAACACCGAAGAGCACCGACTGTGGTGCGTAAAGACAGATTAACCATAATATTTCAAGGTCAGAGGATATTTTGATAGCAGAGCACGAAAGTTGTTTGTTTGCAGCAATGAGGACGCCCCCGCCACGTGTGCCGGGAAGATGCTTTCTAAAAAGATTAAAGTTGGGCAAGTCGGATAAAGCTTCGCCGTCGGGGACGTCAGAAGTCAACCACGTTTCAGTTACTATAAGTAAATTGCTACTGGATGAAGATACAAGTGTCTACACGTGCTGGCGTTTAGAAAGAAAGCTGCGAATGTTTGTGAAAATAATCGAAAAAGAGAGATTAGCTTTGTAACCAAGAACGGAACCATTTAAAGATCTGGGGTGGGGAGGGGGTAGCTGTAATTTTTCTTCGACAGTTTCGGTTGTATCGTCGAATACGTAGCGTTTGGAGCCCATAAATAATGTTTTATATCGTAAAAGAAAAGGACCAGATTTTTTTTTAGCAAAGGTGAGAAGGTGCTTCTATGCGTTCCGAACGTGAGGCGAGAAATCTTCCCCAATGCTAAAATCTGTATTTTTGAGCTGAGAACCATTAGCAAGAACACTTTCGTTGGTTTTAAAAGAGTTAAATTTTACTATTATGGTGCGGCACCGGTCTCGCAAGTGGCGACCAAGACGGTGGGCACGCTGTTATTTCCTTTGATTCAATGGATACATTCAAATGGTCCCTGCAAACCACAGTGATTAGCTCCTCCGACTGAGCGTTGGTCTCGGATGGCGTGTCATCCGCTATGCCGTAAAACAAGTTGTTTCGTGGGGAGCAGTTTTCCATGTCGTCCAGCCGAGTCTCCAATACCGAGACCTGTCGAGCAGTCTGGGAGGTGGTGGTTGCAACGATGTCTGATTCCGTTCGGAGTGTTTGAAGCTGGTGGTAGTGCGATTCTAAACGGTCGATTCTTTTGCCTAGTCCGGAAATGGTTTTATCGGTGCTTGAGAGCTGGCTGTTTAAGCTCTGCACGTCACCAATGAGCTGGGCTTGACCGGAAGACAAGCCTTTTAGTTCATTTAGCTTTTCATTTAGGGTGGTTGGGTCATTTTCAATGTCTCCGGATAACATAAGTAGCTAAGAACAAACAATGTTAATACAATCAGACATGATACAAACACAGCACTGAGGCCTCGGTAGCTGAATAAAGCATCTATTGCTCGATTTTTTAGCGAGAAGGCGATACTGGTTACTGACCTGCATGGTGAACAGAAATGGATTAAACCTTGTCGTGGCACAGCCACCGAGCCCACAGAGCGCGCCCGGCTGGCGGGGATGATTTACACGCAGTGTGCCTGATGAAGTCGATGACGGTGTGGCCTTGAATTCCCTTGGGAGCTGACAGTTTCCAGGTTCCAGCGTCGCATGAACTACTTTGGCCAACGCTGGAAGTAGGCGCCAGTTGTCCACGGTGACGCTTGTAGGGAAAGGGCAGTTCACGTGGATGGCTGATACAGGGCCCAGAAGAACAGGGCCCAGAAAAAAAGGGCCCATATAGCAACTAAGTTGTCGTGGTGGACGAGGACGGCGTGGGCAATATGCGAGACTGTGCCTGCGTGTCCCGAAGGCGTGTAGGAAAGCCAAACTGCTAGAAACAGTCAATAGCAGCGCAGTTTACAGCGCGGCGCGGTTTCAATTGCGGAGAGGACGGATTGGCCTTCTCTTACAACGCATGTTTGACATTGGCCGTTACCTTTATAACATCATTAGCTGTCAAGCGTGTTTTAAATGTGGCGTGCAACTTTCTCCTTTTATATACAAGGTGCTTTTTCTTCTATAAAAACATTCTGTTTAAATGGAAGCAGTATACGGCTAAGTTCTGGAGAAAATTGCGCACGTCTATCGAATCGTGTAGATCGAGAATTTCACCTCATACGTGGGCCACTCCCGAAGATAGTTCAATCCTCGGCCATCCGCGGCGTACGTGAAACCGGCTTTAAAGGCCAACTGCGGCGTTTTTTTTATCCACACTAGGATATAGTCATTTTAAATGACATTTACAGTTCTGTCACCGGTACGTTGATTGAATTCGCTTAGAAGTTCGTCAACACTTTTAAATAACCAATAAACAAGATACAGAAACCGAAACGGGTAGCTGATTCGTGTGACGGCACGATGAGTCAATGACGTCACATCCTACACTACCATAATGCAAAGACGCAGAACGCGTGCTAAACACGCAGTACACTTGACGTTAACGCCGAAGAAGCGATGCTGGTGATGTCTCCTGACGCCACAGGGATCTTTTACGGAGTTTCCGAACTAGACAGCGGAGATTTAGGCGACGATTTCAGCAGCAGTGGCGGTGTAGTCTCTGACGTCACACACACAGGGTGACCAGTAGAAAGTCATGAGTCGGGAACGCAATCAATCTTTAAAATTGCATTTTCAGGGAAACTAAATGACTTGCAGTTATATAGTCTGGTGCAGTCTGGCATAATCATAGTGCAAAAGAGAACATACATTCAAAATTTTATTAAGATCGATGGACATCAAGAAATCGCCGAAGTTGCCCTTTAAGCAGTGGACCAACATGCAAAAGGAAGTTTGACAACTTAGGTCCAAACACAGCCCGTACCAGATATTAAGTTGATAAGAACAGATACTACGCTTCGACACGCATCGGCCATGTCTATGTTCGCACCGACCCCTCTTTGACGGCGTTCCAAGTGCTTGCGTATCTCCTTCCCTTTCCCTCTGGTCTCCCGTGGTGGCAGTCCCGTAAGCGTGCTGCCCGCCAGGACCGCGACGCGGAAGGACATGTAAACCATCCATGTTCCCGCAAACTTGGAACGTTTCACGGAACAACGCCCGGTTTCAGAGGGAGTTTGTGGGGCACCAATTTTGTGCGGCCTGTGTTGTGTGCGAGCGCTTCTGGTTTTCGAGTGACCTCACAACCATTACTGCACTGCGGGACGTTGACCAACGCACGATCGCCTTGGCTACGGTGAGGCCGTGTATGCCCTCGGAGTGCGGTGAAGTGTACGGCTCTTCTACGTGCCGGGATTCGTTAGTAAAAGGTGTCGTGCCACGTTTTGCAACAATGCGTGGGTATGCAAGCCCCTAGGTGCCTCATCACATTCCGAGGCTCAACACTGCGGAGTCGGGCCTCGCCTTCCATTTATGCGGATACGGCGTTTTACGCACGCCAATGGGCAGTTCGCCATTCACGGGACCATATACAAAACTTCGCTGGTCATCCACCTTCAGAGAGTGCAATGGCACAAAATTTTTTTAAAAACTGTCCCAACCTCAACTATATAAGGAGACATGACGTTACATTAGTGACGTAATGTTTGCTTAGGAGATGCCTTAGGACCAGCACAACTTCCAGGATAGCCCCGAAAATTTGCTGAAAATGTTTCAGCGTTCCAGTTAAGACCATCCCGAAGATTTAGACAACAGACAGCAAAAAGAGCCATCGAAAACATTCGAAAAACTTCCTATACGTGTGGGTGTGTCCCGCGCTGAGCGATAACATTTGTTAGATGGTGAAAAGCGGACACCCAATAAAGACAAACAAGTACACCGTGTCAATGCCTCCCTCTCGAAAAGCATAGCACCGATGCTGCAAACCAAACAGGAGACCCAAGGGCACTTATTAAACGAAACCAACAAAACAAAGAAGCAAATTGCAAAGTAACACAGTCCAGAAACTGCCCAAAGTTCAGCTATGTAAAGTCCCAAAGTTCCTTAGCGCTGGAAGAACGGCTTAAGCCGCGCAACATGAACTATTTTAGGTCGCGAACGGCGCCGCTGTGAGTGAAATGCCATCTGTCACGACTTCATAGTCGAGTGCAACAGCGCGCCGGATGATCTTGTAGGGTCCGAAATAGCGGCGTAATAGTTTCTCACCGAGCCCTCGTAGGGGTATCGGGGTCCAAACCCAAACACGGTTGCCGAGCTGGTACTCGACGTAGCGTCGTCGAAGGGTGTAGTGTCGGCTGTCGCTACTCTGCTGGTTCTTGATCCGCAGGCGGGCGAGCTGTCGGGCTTCGTCGGCACGCTGGAGATACGTGGCGACGTCAAGATTTTCATCTTCGGTGACATGCAGCAGCATGGCGTCGAGAGTCGTCGTCGGGTTCCTGCCGTAAACCAGCTTGAACGGCGTGATCGGTGTTGTTTCTGGCACCGCCGTATTATAAGCGAAGGTTACGTACGACCGGACGCTATCGCAGGTCTTGTGTTCGACATCGGCGTACATTGCTAGTATGTCGGCGAGGGTCTTACTGAAGCGCTCCGTAAGACCATTTGTCTTACCTTTGACAAATGACCTCTATGACCTTTGTCATAGAGGTCGTCTGGCGTGATGAAGGCGGTCTTTTCGCGATCCCTCTCATGAACTTCTACTGGCCAGTAGGCAGTCTTGAGATCCATTGACGAGAAGTATTTATAGTTACAGATTCGATCCAATGCGTCGTCTATCCGTTGGAGGGGGTATACGTCCTTCTTCGGGATCTTATTCAGTCGTCGATAACCTATGGAGAAACAGAGGGTTTCGTCCTTTTTCTTCACCAAGACCACAAGAGCTTCCCATGGGCTTTTTTACGGCTGGATGATGTCGTCGAGCAGCATTTCGTCGACTTCTCGAGTCGAACCTCGGTTAGGACTCTGGTGGAGTGGTCGAGCGCACTCTTCGGTTATTATGCGATGCTTTGCAACTGCTGCTTGTCGAATCCTCGATGACATCGAAAAGCAGTCTTTGTATCGTCGAAGAAGATTACTGAGCTGTTGATGCTTACTCACGGGGAGACTTGGATTTATGTCGAAGTCTGGTTAGGGAACTATGGTCGTCGGGGTAAATGTGGTGGAATCTGAGAGGACAAACGTATTGCTGGTTTCTTCAATTTCCTCGATGTACGAGATCGTCGTGCCCGTGTTCATATGCTTGACTCCTGGCTGAAGTTTGTCACCATCGCTTCCGTTTTCCCTACGCGCAATCGAGAGGTCCCTCTTGCGGCGCAAATTTCACGATCGAGCAGTAGACATTGATCACCCTCGACGACGCCTTCTAGGTCTCCAGGTATTTCGGTGCCGACGCAAAAAACAATGCTGGAGCGAGGCGTGATACCGACTTGATATTTGAGCAAGGCGTGGGGACTACGACAGGTCTGCGGTTGTATTGCGCGATCTTCCAACAGCGTTATCGACTTCGACTTCATGTCGATGACTGCGCCATGTTGGTTCAGGAAGTCCATGCCGAGAATGACGTCACGTGAATAATGTTAGAGGATAACGAAGGTGGCAGGGTAGGTCCGATCCTGAGCGGTAATTCTTGCCGTGGATATTCCAATTGGCGTTATTAGGTGTCCTCCAGTTGTTCGGATTTCAGGGCCTTTCCATGCAGTCTTGACTCCCTTCAACTGGGCGGCGATGGGTCTACTCATCACGGAGTAGTCGGCTCCTGTATTCACTAAGGCGGTGACTGCGTGGCCGTCGAGAAGCACGTCGAGGTCTGTGGTTGTTTGTTTTACGTTGCATTTAGGTCTTGGCGTCAGATGACGGCTGCATCACGTTGACGTGTGGTTGGCACGTCGCGCCGTCTGGTATTTGGTCGGTGCATTCTTTGCTTGCAAGATTCGTCGTGATGGCGGCGCGTCGTTGTTATGTTGCCGAGATAGTGTCTTCGGCGTGTTCATCGGCGGCGGAGGATCTTCGTCAGTTCGACGAACAGCAACCGCACCTCCATCGGTTGCTCCTTGTAGTTTTCCAGATATGGGCTCGCAGAGCGGCCCCGGGCTGGGGCAGTGTATGGACGGCGCTGCGGCGACAGGTAGCGGCCTGGTGACGGCGAACTTGATGGCCGTCGAGGGCTCCACTGGGTGGCGGCGGAGTAGTCGGCAATATCACGAGGGCGTTTAACTTGCTTCAGGCTCGGAGCGTTGGCGGCGAATCCTCGCAGTCCCATTTCGCTGTATGTGCACCGGCGGTAGATGTGGCTCGCTTTTCCGCAGTGATAACACAGCGGATGATGGTCGGGGGTGCGCCAAACGTAGGTACTCCTTGGAACGCTGCGCTGGGTAACGGTCGGGCGTGCTGGCAGCGGCGGCGGTGGACGACGGAATTGCGGCGTTGCGGGGCCCTGGCGTGGCGCGGAGGTGGACAGTGTCGGCGGGCGACAGCGGCGTAGGTCATCGCTTATGGCTGGGGTTGCGGTGATTGGGGCTGCCCCTGAGGAACTCCAAGTGAATGATGTAGTTCACTCTTGACAATGCCAGTCACCGAGGCCACCTGGGGTTGCGACGAAGGGAAGATCTTGCGCAGTTTGTTCGTGCACAATGGCCCTGATGGTCTCTTGAAGGTTGTTGGAACGGAGTGCTTGGATGGCACACTGCGACGTGAGCACTTGGCGGTTATATTGCCTAGTGCGCATTTCCAACTCAGTCGTCGGTGCCTCTGTAGAAAACTCAGCTACGGTGTTGGGCGGGTGGCGGATCAGTCCGGTGAAAAGTTTATGCTTGACGCCCCGCATCAGGAAACGGACTTTTTTCTCCTCCGCCATTTCCGAGTCGGCGTGCCGGAAAAGACAGGCCATCTCCTCCGGGAAGATCACATTGGTCTCATTGGGCAGCTGTACTCGGGTTTGTAGTAGAGCTTGGGTGTGCTCTTTCCGCGTGACGACGCTTGTGAATATCTGCAGGAAGCCGCTTCGGAACAGGTCCCACGTCGTTTAGGTGGCTTGTCGATTCTCGAACCGCGTCCCGGTGGCGTCTTCCAATGCGAAATAGACATGTCGCTGCTTGTCGTCGCTGTCCCAGCTGTTAAAACGTAGCGACCCTCCCATACGTCTCCAGCCAGCTTTCCGGGTCCTTGAATGTTGAACCGCGGAACGTCGGTGGCTCCCTGGGCGGCTGCAACGCGATCGGTGTTGGCGACACTGGGGCTGTCATTGTAGCTGCTGTCGTGGCCGCGCACTTACTGGTCTCCTCAGGGAAAATCCGTGCTCCGGGGGCAGCCCATGCAACCTGGTGTTGGTGTTGACGTTGGTGTTGTCTTCGCGGCTAGGGTTTGGCTCGCGCCTTTGAGGGGGCGTTCGGTACATGAACGCACTGGCACCTCCAATAGATGTCACGTAGTAGTGATGGTGAATGATACAGCTGTAAAAACTGTGAATGAGAAAACGAACTTTTTATTGGGCGAACTTGCGCCCACAAAAGCAAGTTACACTTAAAGCACAGCAATCGCGGCGAACACGGTCGGCGATCGTCGAAATCTGATCTGCCGGTCAAGCGCGTCGGCTTTATACAGGAGTAATCGAAGGTCCCATAGTAATCGGCGGACCCTGTGTGTTTTCCAGACAGCTCTAGGCAATTCGCGTCACATATGAAATCAGATTATACAAACTTCGGTGACAACAGAACAATCGATAACATTCGAGAAACTTCCGATACATGCGGGCGCGTGCCGCGCTGAGCGGTAACATTTGTTAGGCGGTGAAAAGCGCTTACACGTAAAAAATAAACAAGTCCACGTGTCAATATTTTCTGTACCTCACAACGCGACCTTGCAACATAGAGATCTAACGCTCTAGACTTAAAAAACAAGAAAAAAAGCTCAAGTCATCGTGACGCCGTCGCCGCCAAACATCGTTACGTAGTCTTGCTTCTCTCGTCGCAGACAGCCTCCTCTCAAACAGAACTACTTGACTTACACAAACACACTTGCTCATCTGATAACTCTTCGAAGACTCGCAGAGGGGTAGAATCGCCAAAAACCAGAAATATACTTTCCATAGTATCAATTCCGATAGTGCGCGTAATCTTTGTTATTTTTATGAACACTTTGTTACGTTGTTTTCGCATTTGGTTTTTAACAACACGCCATTGTACATTTTTCCAGTCGTCCGCGCCGCAGAAGCTCGGATGAATGTTGGTACATCCGACCTGATGACATCGGGTGAGCGCATACCTACTCTCCTTCAGGCCTTGTACAGTGTATTGCAAGATAGCCACCTGCAAGATTTTCTTTCTTTTTACTTGCGATGCACTGTAAGACTTGTTGCTGTTATCTGTTGTTTGATACAGGCAGAATTTTCAACCGCAAAAGTCAGCTAGGGTTATTACTAAAGCGGTAGAGATAGAAAGACTTAGTGAAATGTGCGGATACTAAATTCAAGTGCTATACGTGAGTGGCATGTAGGCTCTCTAGTGAAATGTGTGGGAATGCCTGTTTTCTTGCTAAAATCGAAAGAAAATGAGTTCCTTGCCGTGCGAGCACGGAGTTGACTCAATTTGATAGGTTGTCGAGTGTTTCCGTTTTTCTGGTACAGCGCACTGATATGCTTAGATTACGCTGTCGCTAGTAGTGCATAAGGTAGCACAGGGTCGCAAGAAGAGACTGTTCCAAGTAGCGTTTCTCTGTGTGCCCAGTTCACTCTTTTTATCAGTACCCATGGTACATCGACGTGCCTGGACATTTCCGTGACGCAGCCTTGTACCAAACACTCAACAAAATGAAATAAAGATGTCTCGGCTCCTTTGACGGATTCTTGTTGGTAGGATGCCACTCTAGATTTCCAAATTTTCGGTCAAGCGGGTATCTTTGTTTCGCAGAAAGAAAACTTCAATCTCATTACTAGTTGAAACTAGCAGGGGTATTTTTCACGCCCTATCACCATTTCCATACAGTCAATCAGCTTTCATTAAACTTTGTTATCTCTTACTTTGATTTTGCCCAGCACCCATGCGAATCGTGCAGCCGGCGACAGCTAACGGAGGCGGAGGCGTTTCCAACAGTTCCCCCTGGAATGCTGCATTCAGCAAGACGTCGTTAACGGACATGACGGGGTGCTTCATGGTGAGCTGGCTTAGTATAATGTGCACAGGGAGTTCTAATGTTGTTGTGTTGTCCGTATGCGATCGCCAACATTGGCGTGGACTGTATATGGTTCACTTTCTTTAGTAATTGTCTTCTGTCAACAGCAAGACAATTTCAGCACTACAATTTATCCTGACACATCACACTTGTCGATCACTGTCGTCAATCTTCCAAGTGTCTGCTGATGTAAAGCAAAAACCAGTAAGTTGCAGAGAGCAATTCTTTCAGCTACGTACCGCACCGAATGAAGCCCACATATTCCTATTGTGGTAATACACTGTGATGCTCAAAGCCCACTCGTAAATGACTGACGTCAAAGCAACAATTAAAACCTACTGCACTGTCCGTACAAAAAACTTTCAAAGCCCTTGCGTGATTAAGCCAGCTTGTCATTCGACCGCGGAACGGATGAAGCTTCGTAGCTCGAAAGCTTTTGGCACTGATGGCCATTTGCCTCATCCCTTACAAGCACACTAGTGCACCCTGACTATGCAGTTTACATTCGGCCAGGAGAAACCAAACACTCAGAACATTCGGGGCCTGGTTCATTCGAAACGCCGCGCTGTCATCGCTCGCATCTTGGGGCGGCCGGGAGGGCGACCGAGATCTGACAGAATTCTGGTCACGTGTCTGTTACGATTGTTCTGGGAACCACTGAACGTTCAGCTTGGGCGGGCTTTCAGTGTCTACGATCCAGAGAGTTTTCCGCATCGTTACAAACCGACACGGAGTGCGGTAGCGGCCAGTCGAATTTATTATTGCGAATAGCATTTCTTGCGTACTTTAGGCACTTTGAGTCTGCGTAGTATTTAACCCCGGCCCAGTGAACCAAGTTGCCTACTAGCTTGCACCACTATAAGTTAGTGCTCTCGATCGTGAAGCCATCGGCGTCGTTCATCGTTATCATGTCAGCTTCGTCACCCTCCACTCGTCCTGTATCGTCGTCAAGCCGTCGTTCTCGTACAGTCGTCGTCGTCACGCTTTCATCAGACAATTGTTATCGCTTCAGAAACGTCATCCAATTACCATCCTGCCATCGTCGTCATACCGCCTGCGGCTTTCCCTCGCCGTCATTCCTTCTTTGCCATTCCACCGTAATAATGCCATCGTCATTGAACGGTGATTATGCCGCCGTTGTCACGATATCGTTGATGCATTGTCGTCATTTCTTCGGGGATTTGTTGTCGTGCTTTCGTCAGGGTGTCGTCGTGTTCGTTCCGTGGTCATCGTTCCAGCTTTGTCATGAGATTTTCGTTATAACGTCGTCGCGCTATCCCCATCGAACAGTCGTCATACCATCGGCGTCATATGCTTGTCATTGTCCCATTGTCCTTTCATACGGTCACCGTCACGCTGTCGGCGTTATAACATGACGATTATTTCAGAATCGTCATGCCACTGTCGTGATGCCATCGTCGTCATACCGTCTTCATCATTCCATCGACGTCTTTCCTTATTCTGTCGTCGTCAGTGCGCGTCGTCATGCCCTCGCGGTCGTGGCCGACCCGCTCGAGCGAGCGGCGTAGCAAAGTGAGCCAATCCGGCAGACAGTGTACGTCGCACGTATCCGAAGCAATGGAAATCTTTGAATGACAGCTGTAAGTCCTGAATAAGCTTGTACTGAACAGTGCGGTGCGCTGTTACATTGCTCGAAACAAAATCGCGTCAACGTTGTCAGTCATCGTGAGATTGGTTCTGCCGAAATTTTTGAGATGACTTGGGCTGGCCAGCTCGAATGAGCATCGGAGCATCACACGTGCTATACCGAAGCTCTGCCGCAGCGCTTGGCGACACATCTTGTCATTTGCGACCTTATTTCCAAACTTCGTACTATGGCTGTACATCGTCGATATATTTAGAAGAAACTCCTGAAGTCCAGGTGAACAATTCCTACTGGGTACCTTACATCTCATTCCTTATGGACGTTGGACGAAGGCACAAACGCAAGACAGCTTCGTTTATTCAGCGCGATTGTGGGTGAAAGTATAAATGAAAAAAAAATGAAGGAATATTCCTGAAGGGGCTCGCCCTAGGATAAGGCTACGCAGAAATACTCTCATTATGCAACCGCTTCACTCATTCGATGAAATGTTGTATTTAAGCGAGAAATGTTAATTCTATGAACTTGGGGAAACAGGTTTTTCATTTAGAGTTCCAATTCTTTTACATCTAGCAAATGTTAGTATATAAAAAAAGTCAAGCCGAAATTTTACAAATCCATATATATATATATATATATATATATATATATATATATATATATATATATATATATATATATATATATATATATATATATATATATATATACGCCTGTATTAAGCGAGGCCGCAGATAGCGCCAGCCATGACGGTCTGGGCTGATGATCGTATACCGATGAAACCAATGAGGTGAGCTCAAAGCGCGCTCAATACATGTATCAATTCTGCCAGCTGTAGATGTCTCAATGCCATAAGTTTACAAAATCGCGCTACCCCCTGTCATTGGTGCGCATTGCGCCGCTTATTCCCTGACGTATGACATAACAACTAGCTCAAACCAAGATTCTCTCTCGATTAACGGCGCTTTATTATACTATGTAGCAGTACGGAAATCCATGCCTTCAGTGCGCAGAATGAAGATATTTATCCATTAAACGCTGCCGCCGCATTTTCGCACGAAGTAGACCATTGTGTACATGTATGTCAACGTGTGCTGCAGTAGAGGCCGACGCTATTTTCCAACCGGCTGACCGCGTTGTTCAAAATTGTCTGGAGTACGCGTACTGCAAAGATTGCTTGCCAAATAGGGGCATAACATTTTGATCACACAATGTTTTCATAAAGTCTGACTTTATGTCCTCCATTCAGGCCCCATTTGCTCATTCGGCCCGAACAAAGGACTCTTTTCGACGCAATGTCACTATTTGGCACGCCTTTTGTTGCAGTACACGTAGAATGCAGACGAGTGGCCGTTGCACGGTGTAAAAGAACCCGCTAATGCGATTTGCGGATAATTCTCTGTCACAGAAATGACGATGTTCGAGCGAAGTCCCGAAACTCGCCTAACCTTGCGTCTTTTCTCATGCAGCGTTCACCGTTGCCTTCGAGTGTGCCGGCTGAGACTGCAATTATGCAGCAACGACAGCAAGCAGTAAATGAAGTCAAGGGTGCAGAGCAACCTAACTCTCGCTCGAGTCAAGAAAAAAGGGATCCTGTGTCAACGCCCAGTGATAGACTTAGCATCATCGGGAAAGCTTTGACAGGTACGCCTTCCGCGGTTGCAGTCCATGACGTGGCACGTTTTGTCCGCACAGATTAAAATGAGATGGCAGCGGGCGTGTGCGCGATGTGGTGTGAAATAGCCAACCTGCAAAGCTGCAGGCCAAGTTTCTTAGAGAATCATTGTGCACAAAGCGTTATCAGCTTCATTGGTGCCGCTTTGCACGTTATTTATTCCGCATGTTTCTCCCTCGTGTTGCTAATTTCCATCGCGCGCAGATAAGTCAAGGCAGCGGAGCCTTTCTTGCATTCGCCTGAATACGATTAGGGCTTTTGGAGTCAGGAGCCTTACGCAAGGCATTGGGTTCCGCAGCTAGATACTGAACTGCTGATATCTAAGCCATAGGCATCGAGTCAACGCTGCAGGAAGTTGCAAAGAATATATGTGAAGGAAGACTTTGGTCGACCGGTGTCCCTAGAATGCAATATAACACGCGTTGTCCTAATACTTTCCCTCGGTTTCGCACGTATGCGTCAGTGATCACGAATCCTTTATTCAACGCGTAACTGCTGGCGTTCCTCGAGGCAGCCATGTTAGCGCTCCTATAGGGTATATAAAGATGATCATCTCTGTGACCCCCGAGAATAAAGCCCATTCTTAAGCTGATGGCATTGCAACATTTCAATTTTTTTTTCAAGTTTCACTATTTTTCTGAAGCCGTGTACCATTTAACACTTTATCTAGTAGGGACGTCATTACCACTTAGGAATTACTGCAACCGAATCCAAAGCTGTTTTAGTGCTATAATTTGCTCCTGATATTCGGTTCTAGCACAATGCAATTTTCAGGCAGGACAGACGTTGTAGGACTCGCCTCAATGGGCCAAGTGGCTTACGGCGTAGCGCTGCGGAACACGAGGTCGCAGGTTCGACTCGCTGCCGAGCTACATTTTAGTTGGGGAGTAAATGCAAGAACGCTCGCGTACCGTGCTTGAGGTGCCCGTTAAAGAATTGCACGTGCTATTATTGCAAGTTATTATTCGCTGCCATTGCAAGGCCTGTCGTGGCCGCGCACTTCCTGGTCCTTTCAGCTAGAGGTCCGCGCTCCGGGGCTGCTTTCATAGCCTGAGGCTAGCTCAGACACAAGGGCAGCCTGAAAGGTGCAAGAATGTCTACTGTGGGATAAAGACGTTATTTTTTTTCTGCCTTCTATTGTCTTTTTTTACAGGATATTACTGCTGTATTCCTACTACACTATTTATGTTATGATATTGTTACGTAGGAAGACACCGACGAAAAGCTATTTACAAGTATATTTACAAGGCTACAAGGCAATACGCTGCGCTTGGCCAAGAGGCAACAGCCCGCGCTAGCTTCTAATCGTCGTCGTCGTCTTCACACTGCTCGCCTTTCGTGATCGCACATACTGTGCCGTAGCACTACCCCCGGCGGCAAAAGCGCCGTCCCGGAGCGACTAAAGATCGGACTCGGAAGCAGTGTAGTAGGCCTTGAGCCTACTGACGTGTACGACATCACTAGATGCCAGAGGAGTGGACGAGGTTGAACCCACAGGAGCAATTTCGTAAGTCACAGGCGTCACCTGGCGCAGCACGCGGTAGGGCCCTGTGTATCGCGAAAGGAGCTTCTTTTGAAAGTCCGACGTGACGAGTGGGCGACCACAGGAGCACGGGCGCACCAGGCGAAAACTGTACGTCACGATGGCGGGCGTTGAACTGGCACTGCTGAGTGGTTTGTGAGGCCGTCAGTCGAGCACGGGCAAGCTGGCGTGCATGGTCGGCGAGGGCGATGGCGTCGCGCGCATACTCGCTTGTTGAGACCGAAGCAGGCGGAAGTGCCGTGTCTAAGGGCAAGGTAGGTTCGCGACCGTACAGTAGATAAAAGGGAGAAAATCCAGCGGTGTCGTGCCGGGAAGAATTGTACGCAAATGTTACGTAAGGAAGGGCAATGTCCCAGTCGTGGTGGTCCTTGGAAACGTACTTGGCCAACATATCGGTAAGAGTACGGTTTAACCGCTCTGTCAGGCCATTGGTTTGAGGATGGTATGAGGTAGTCAGTTTGTGTTGAATGGAGCAGGAACGCACAATGTCAGCGATAACATTCGAGAGAAAGTTTCGACCACGGTCAGTAAGGAGCTGTCGCGGGGCGCCATGGAGCAAGATAATGTCACGCAAGAGAAAGTCCGCGACGTCAGTGGCGCAACTGGTAGGGAGAGCTCGAGTGATAGCGTATCGGGTGGCGTAATCAGTCGCGACGGCTACCCATTTGTTCCCAGAGGATGACGTGGGAAAGGGACCGAGCAGGTCTAATCCAACACGAAAGAACGGTTCCACAGGGATGGTGATCGGCTGGAGATGACCGGCAGGTAGCACCTGAGGTGTTTTCCGACGCTGGCAGGGATCACAGGCAGCAACATAGCGTCGAATGGAGCGAGCGAGACCAGGCCAATAGAAGCGGCGGCGGACGCGGTCGTACGTGCGGGTTGCCCCAAGATGTCCTGCAGTGGGTGCGTCATACATCTCAAAGAGCACAGTCTGTCGTAGTTGTTTTGGCACGACAAGAAGAAGGTCAGAGCCGTCAGGGAGGAAGTTCCTTCGATACAGAATGCCGCCCTGGAGGACATATCGGCGAACGGATGCGTCGGTAGGTGTAGAACGCAGACGCTCGATAAGTGCTCGCAGCGATAGGTCTCGGTACTGCTCATCGGCGATGTTAACGAAGGCAGACACAGAGAAAATGCCGTTGGCGCTACTACTGTCGGCGTCGTCAGGCTCGTCGACCGGGTAGCGAGACAGGCAGTCAGCGTCCTTGTGTAGTCGGCCAGATTTATAGGTGACAGTATACGAATATTCTTGGAGGCGTAAGGCCCAGCGACCAAGTCTGCCTGTAGGATCTTTCAGTGGGCATAACCAGCAAAGCGCGTGATGGTCTGTGACAACGGAAAAGGATCGGCCATATAAGTATGGGCGGAATTTCGCAACCGCCCAAACTAGGGCCAGACACTCACGCTCAGTGATGGAATAGTTGCGCTCCGCGGGTGAGAGGATCCTGCTGGCGTAAGCGATAACCCGGTCGTGGCCACGCTGACGTTGTGCCAGTACCGTGCCAATTCCGTGACCGCTGGCATCAGTACGGACTTCGGTAGGCGCAGAAGGATCGAAATGGGTCAGAACGGGAGGCGTTGTGAGAATGTCGATTAGATGTGAGAATGCAGAGGCCTCGTTATCGCCCCACTGGAAAGGGGCGTCTTTTCTCAAAAGCTCGGTTAGTGGTCGTGCTATGGCGGCGAAATTTCTCACGAAACGGCGGAAGTACGAACAAAGGCCGATGAAGCTGCGCACATCCTTGACACACTTCGGAACAGGGAAGTGCGCAACAGCATGGATCTTGCCTGGGTCCGGTTGCACTCCGTTCGCGTCAACGAGATGTCCAAGGACGGTAATCTGGCGACGGCCGAATTGGCACTTGGATGCGTTGAGTTGCAGACCGGCTCGACGAAAAACGTCCAGGACTGCTGAGAGGCGCTCGAGGTGCGTAGCGAACGTTGGGGAGAATACGATAACGTCGTCCAGGTAGCACAGGCACGTGGACCATTTGAATCCGTGAAGAAGGGAGTCCATCATGCGTTCAAAAGTGGCAGGGGCGTTACATAGACCGAACGGCATCACTTTGAATTGATAAAGACCGTCGGGTGTGACAAAAGCAGTCTTCTCGCGGTCGAGATCGTCCACGGCAATCTTCCAGTAGCCGGAGCGAAGGTCAATAGAGGAGAAATAGCGAGCACCGTGGAGGCAGTCAAGGGCGTCATCAATCCGAGGTAGGGGATACACGTCCTTTTTGGTAACCCTATTAAGGTGCCGATAATCCACGCAAAAGCGCCATGAGCCATCCTTCTTTTTGACCAGTACTACAGGTGACGCCCATGGACTATGTGATGGTTCAATAATGTTTTTGGCAAGCATTTTGCGAACTTCTGCGTGAATAACTTGACGCTCAGCTGGTGACACTCGATACGGGCGGCGATGAATAGGAGGGGCATCGCCGGTATTAATGCGATGTGTGACAGCTGTAGTTTGGGCCAAAGGACGATCCTTAAGGTCAAAAATATCGTGGTAGGAAAACAGAACGCGGTAGAGTTCACGAGCGTGCTCGGACGGCAAGTCGGGGGCAATCATTTTCTGGAAGTCAGCGATGGTACAATTTGCCGACTGCGATGGTAGAGGAGTATCGGATGAAGTGTCGTCAACTGCAATGGATGCTACTGAGTGATCCTCGAATGAGCAAAGGTGGGCCAGAGACATCCCACGTGGCAGCACTTGTGTCGTCAAGCCAAAGTTGACCACTGGCAGGCAAACGCAATTCGCCGTAATAGATAAAACTGTATGAGGTACTGTGATCCCGTGTGTAAGGAGGACGTATTGCAGAGGAGCCGCGATGTAGTGACCGTCGGGGACTGGTGGGGATGACACTAGGTCAACGTAGGTCAGTGCCGAAGGTGGCAAGCGAACGAAGTCGGCGGAACTGAGGCGACTGGGGTGTGGTTCAGCAGGATCGAGAACAGGCAGGTCAAGGCGGAGAGTACTGGCGGAACAATCGATGAGAGCAGAATGTGCGGAGAGGAAGTCTAAGCCGAGGATGATGTCGTGGGGACAGTGGGCGATGACTGTGAATAGCACGATTGTTGAGCGATCGGCGAAGGAGACGCGGGCGGTACACATACCAATAACGGGGGCTGTTCCGCCATCGGCGACACGGACAACAGGCGTCGTGGCGGGCGTGATAATTTTCTTGAGCCGGTTACGAAGGTCAGCGCTCATTACGGACAAATGCGCCCCAGTGTCTATGAGTGCAGACACAGAAACACCGTCGACTTGCACGTCAAGAAGGTTCAGATGAGTGGGCAAGGTCAGTAGAGGATTTGGCGGCGTAGGGAGCAATGCAGCGTCACCTCGAGGCGCTGCATCGTCTAGTTTTCCGGCTGGGAGCGGCGTCCGAAGGGAGTTGGCGAATAGGAGCGACGGGGCTGGGGAGAGCGAGATTGTCGTCGTTGGGGCGAAGGCGAACGAGAATAGGGGCGGTTCGTTGCAGGAGAATCAGTGGCGGCATTATCGGAAGGTGCGGCATAGGGACGAGAAGGGCCACCTGAGGAGCGAGAGTAGGCAGTGTAAGTAGATCGGATCGGGGAACTCCAGCGACTGCGACAGTGCCGAGAAATGTGCCCGATTCGATGGCAGTAGAAACAAATGGGCTTGTCGTCAGCAGTGCGCCATTCAGATGGGTTGCGGAAACGTGGTGGGTAAGAAGATGCGGGACGGGGCGGAATGGAAGAAGCCGGGCGGGTATCAGGGCGATGGGCCGAGCAGATGGTGTGAAGACCCATGTTTTCGAACTCCTGGCGGACAACTGCCTGGATCAGTGAGACCGTGACTGCAGATGTGTTGGTGGGACTGGAGTCGAAGGCAGCCGGATAGGCGGCCTCGATCTCACGCCGGACGATCCTGGTAACATCAGCAGTGTTGTTGGGACGAGGAGCGTCGGCACAGGAAGATGTCGCTGGGGTGTTGGGCAGACGGGCAAACTTCGGGTCAATACGTCGGCTTTTGGCGAGTTCCAGGCGGCAGCACTCTTTTATAACAGCATCCACCGTCGCTACGTTGTTGCACACGAGCAAGTTGAAGGCGTCATCGGCAATGCCTTTGAGGATGTGGGAAACCTTGTTTGACTCAGTCATGTGGGTGTCAACTTTGCGGCACAGAGCCAAGACGTCCTGAATGTACGTGACATAGGGCTCTGTTGACGTCTGCACACGGCCGGAAAGCGCCTTCTGCGCGGCAAGTTGGTGACCGTAGGGGTTGCCGAACAAGTCTCGAAGCTGTGTCTTAAGTGAATCCCAACTGGTGAGCTCATCTTCGTGCGTGCGATACCAAACTCGAGGTGTGCCACCGAGGTAAAAGACTACGTTGGCGAGCATAATAGTAGGGTCCCACCGGTTATTGCGGCTGACGTGTTCATACAGGCTGATCCAGTCATCGACGTCTTCCCCATCTGTGCCTGAGAATACGCCAGGATCACGGGGAGCGGGGAGAGTGATGTAGGTCGTCGAAGTGGCAGCAGGTGTCGGAGCCGGCGGAGTCGGGTTGTCGTCGCCGGGAGCCATGAAGGAAGGCACGACGTACCGTCCACTGCGAAGCTCCGTGACGAGGTACAGGGAACGTCCACCTCCACCAGATATGTTACCTAGGAAGACACCGACGAAAAGCTATTTACAAGTATATCTACAAGGCTACAAGGCAATACGCTGCGCTTGGCCAAGAGGCAACAGCCCGCGCTAGCTTCTAATCGTCGTCGTCGTCTTCACACTGCTCGCCTTTCGTGATCGCACATACTGTGCCGTAGCAATATTATGACGTTATTGATGGTATTCGAATACACTATTGATCTTCATGTTTTTATATTCTTTGTGCAAATCTTCTTGGTGATAACTGCCTGCGTCAAAGCAGCTAGCACAGCAGCTTTTTGTTTTTTGCCCTCCCAATGAACTCAGTGGTCAAATGAGCTTCAAATTAAATACTAGTTTAACAACTAGTTTAGCAACATAACTTTTATTTTGCGGTGAGATAGAGGAACCACATTTGAAAAAAAAAACGAAAAATCCTCCAGGCATCAGTAACTTTTTCAAACTCTAAATGGTTCGGCGTGACAGAAAATTCGGGAGCGGAGGCGGATTTGCTCTATTTCTTCAATCTCACCTTCACTTTTCTGTACTCGCCACACCTGATACTGAGTCTTTGTGGTGTAAAGCTCAACTTGAATATATGTCTTTGATTACAGGTGTCGCTTACCATCCACCTGGTTCTAATATTGAGCATTTACGCAATGTGAATTTTTGGATAGTCATAATTATTCATAACAACGTTATCTGCATGGGCGATTTTAATGGTGCCGGTGTTCATTGGTATTCCATGAAAGCAAGCGGACACGAAGTAGCTATCGGGCGGGACTTGGTACACATTTCATTGTCTTGTGGCCTGCACCAGATCTTTCAGGATTTCACTCAGCAAACTTCAGTCCTTGATCTCGTCTTTGTTACTACATCTGTTTTTAAGGCCCGTTACGAATGCGATGTTATTGATGGAATATCTGACCATAATGCTGTGTTAATTTCAGTTCGAGGCATCGTACCTAAATCCCGCTATATCTACGGCACATTTCCTGACTTTAACCACGCCGATAATTTGGCAATAACAGATGCCCCATGTGATTCTTTTCATGAGTTTGAACTAAGTAATCCCTAGCGATACTAATACCTCGACAAGTTTCTTCGAAAATCTTGTCATTGAGTGTATCAACCTTTTTATTCCTTTAAAAACAAAGAAAACAAACACTGAAATTCCTTTGATTAATAGGGACCTTTTGCATTTATCACTTCGTGTGGCCAGATTACGTCGATTGAAAAACTCTGCTGACTCATCAAAACACATGCAATTCCATAGCGCATAAAGGAACTCTGTTCTACAATGGTTGCTGCAAAATAATTTTATTGCAAGGCAACCGTGCCTAAATTCATGATGACTAATCCTCGAAAATTTCGGAAAGCTATCCTACCACCAGGGTCATCCCCGGAACGTTAAAAATTAACCATGCTGCAGTTTCTGATTCACAGACAAGAGCCTCTTCTTTTAACACCTGCTTCCCCTCTGTCTTTACGACTGGTAACTCTTGAAACCCTGTTTTTGATACCGAACCATACCCTCCAATCTAAGATATATCACTGTCTCCTGAGGGTGTGCTTAACTTAATCCTAAACTTAGACACCAAGAAGTTGTGTGGTCCGGTCGGTATCCGGATTGTTTTTCTCGTTCGATACTCTCTTTGGTGCAGCAGACATCTAACAATTATCTTTAAAAACTCTCTCTCAACCGCCACCCTTCCTCCCTCATGGAAACTTGCTTCAATTCTGACCTTATTTAAGTGGGGTAACGCTCAGTTGTTACCTGTCGATAGGCCAATCTATCTCCTTAACAGCACATTCATGTAAATTACTCTAACATATTATCTTTAAATATATTCTGGAATTTCTTGAATCTAGCAAAATTTTATACACTTTGCAGCGCGGTTTTAGACGTGGCCTTAGCACTATAACTCAACTGACAGAATTCGTTCATCACATCAGCTGCTCTTTAGACATAGGTGACCAGATTGATACTATTTTATAACCTTTGCAAAGGCCTTCGACATTGTGTGACACCCCAAACTTATGCACAAGCTGTTCGCTATAATAAAAATTCATTTTTGGTTGGCTGGATATCTGACTTTCTTTCCCAGCGTTCGCAACATGTATGTTCCAACTCTACTAACTCACCCTTGATGCCTGTTTCATCAGGGGAACCCCAAGGCTCAGTACTAGGTCCTGTTTCATTCCTGCTTTATATTGAGGATCCGCCCGTACACACCTCTGTTAAAATTCGCCTTTTTGCAGGTGATTGCGTTTATATTGCTACCGAATAGTATTAGCAATGACGAAGAGGCGAGCACTGTGAAGACGACGACGATCAGAGGCTAGCGCGGGCTGTTGCCTCTTGGCCAAGTGCGGCGCATTTCCTTGTAAATATACTAGTATATAACTTTTCGTTTGCGTCTCCCTACGTAACAATATCATACCATTAAATCTCCTTCTGGTCATATTGTCCTTAACAATTATTTTGCTGACTTCTGTAACTGGTGCAAAACATGGCAAATGAATATACATTTTTCCTGAACAGTCTCCATGTCCTTTACGCGACGCTCATCCCCTTCCTTCTTTGGCTATGCTTTTAACAATATTATTTTAACTGGGGTCTAAGAATTCCCATATTTAGGTATCCTGCTAACACACGATTTGTCATGATGGAAACACATTGATATAACCGGTAACACAGGTTACTTACACAGTACGCTGCGTCTCACTCCTCAAGAAACTAAACTTCTTACTTATAAAACCCTCATTCGCACCATCCTGGAATATGGCTGCATTGTATGGAATCCATACAAACACTGTGACGTCAAAAAACTAGAACCAGTGCAAAAAAAGGCGTTGCGTTTTGTTTGTAGGAGATATGACAAGGAATTTTCGCCTTCTAACTCTCTTCCCGTACTTGGTCTCACTGCTCTTGAGGAGCGTCACAGACTTGAATGCCTAAAATTCCTTCACATGTTAATCAATTCTCCTCGCCTCGCCTCTCTAGATATCTATTTCACTTTTTCGAAACAATAATGTACGAGGGGTATCTAAATATCTGAACCTTTTCTGCCCGTACTGATTTCTTTAAACACAGCTGTTTTCCATCAACAATTGATTTCTTTAAATACAGCTGTTGTACATCAACAATTGAAGTCTGGAATACTTTACCGAGCAACATCCGTTCACTACCACTGAAACAATTCACGCAAGCTTGTTTATATATGTATGTATGTTCATCCCACTCCTGCAATAACCTCATTGAGGCTGCAGTATGTATAAATAAATAAATAAATAAATAAATAAATAAATAAATAAATAAATAAATAAATAAATAAATAAGGGCTGCACAGCTCAATATCAGTAACGCTGCAGATCAACTTCACCGGGAGTCGCGGGCCACGATTTATGGGAAACCGTTCATCCTGATGAGAAGGTTCTCTATTTGGTGGCGTTCACTGCCTTCCTAAGCACGGGTAAATCCAGGAGAGGAAAGGGCTTTTCTCGCTTCTTTATCTGTTGTCTTCGTGCAAAGCTGTGCTGGGCGAATCTATCGAAGAAGGGGAGGTGAGACCTAGCCGTTACCCAACCCCCTACACTTCCCACCCTCTCATTCACTGTGACAGACATGATGGTGAATCAGCGCTAACAACACTGTTTGTGCATTTTAGAAAGGTGGGGCTTACGTGCAGCAACAGACGCACGCTGTTTTTCAGCGCCACCCATTGACGTGCACTACAAGCATCTGTAGCGAAACCTGAGGCCGCGCTGTCTGCTGGCGGTAGCAGACGACGATACTTTCGACGCCCGCTGGAACCTCTACTGTTAGTAGGCGAGCCAGTCACGATTGCCTTTTTAGAGAAGCCATTCTCGGCCGATTTTGATATTTTGCAATGTCCGTGATGATGACACTCCTTGGAGGAAACGCGGCAGTAGTTTTTCCACTAAAGTATTTTTTTTGCATTGATATTTAGAGCGTGACAAAGCTTTGGAACATCTTTACGCAGCTTACTTACGCCACAAGAAGCATGCAGCGTAGGCGGGGTCGAATAACTAAACTATATAAATGGGCGACTCCGCTTGCCACTGCGCCAACCGTAGCTTCGACTCCACAGCAAGTCGTTGAAGCGGAGCATCTGGTCGCTCGCGCAAATATGCCTCCGAGAAGTGGCGCACACTCGACGCTCGACACGTAGTACTGCTAACTGCGCCTATCACGTGACCCGGCACTACGTGGCATGATCGCACGCATGGGTGCACAAGGGGAACACACTTACCCTGAACGCACTCGACCAGGAAGGGACAGGCTCGAACGTTATTGAAAAGCAAGGGAGTTAAAGATCCAAAAGTTGAAACAGGCCAAAGTCATGCACTGTACGCTATGATGCCAAGGTTGAGCTGATTAGGTTGGAGCGCAAAGCTTACGTGTACATACATACCTGCCAATTCTGATGCTTGCCAAGTTGTTAGCGAAGGCCGTCAGGTAGTGGCAAAGAGCACTTATGAACGAACAGCTTTGGGATGTGGGCCCCTGACCATTCACTCTCCTGGTCATTCCGACGAGATGCCTCCTCCAACAAGTTTCCTGCAGGTTCCTGACAGGCTGCAACTGCATATGCAGCCGTCTTTCCGACGCGCCGTCTGAACGATTACGTGCCCCTTTCACACGATGTAACTGCATAAAAAGCGGTGCAGACATAAAATCTCATTGCATGAAATCCAGCCCATGATGCTTAGCATAATTCTACCGGGAAGAGTAGTGAAGGAGCCCGTGGAAACACTAAAAACACAAAAAAATGTGTCACAGCGCTAGTGCCAGCATGTTAGAAGCAAGAGCAAACTGGTTGTCAATAGGGGATGGCAGGATAGACAGAGCAAAAAAGTTGAATTTTACGTTTCAGTGTCAGAAAAGCATGCGAATCCTGAGGAACATTGCAGTATAACGGCGAGCGTGGACGACCAATCCAAGCCGCCTAAAAATGATGCCAAATCCGCAGATTAATGTATTCGAAAACACGCTGCTTCTGTGTTCATGTCGTCTTAGCCATGTTCAACAGCTTCTTTTGAAGCTTAATTTATTGCGACTTCATATGAGAAATACATTCCGTTAACGGCGCGTTTGTTACCTGGCGCTGCAAATGTTCATAGTGAATGGGCTGCTGTAGTGTATTGCGTCACCGTCACGGACTGCTTTGCTCATCTTTGTCGCATTTCACCCGCGCGCAATTCTCTACGTTGTGTCCCAACAACGCCCCCGTACAAAAATGACTGTTGATTAACCATTGATATATTGTTGGGGAATTGTTGAAACAACGGACTTCAACAAATTTTCAAAAGCAATACAGTTCGCTCAACACTTGCACAACAATATTACCGTTGAGTGTTCTCAATAAACAATTTATTGGGTGATTTGTGTTGATTTTTGTAGTTGTTTTTTTGTTGTGGAGCAGTTGAGTGCAGTATCAATAATTAGGACTCGCATATGAAGACATTCCAAAAATTTAATGCGAAGCGTTCCAACCTCATTGCTGTCGCTTTGCAGCAGGTAGGTTCTTCTTTCACCTCGTTTTCATAAAAAGAAAATAATGTGTGACCAATGGGGTGGCATTGAACGTCGGCCGTTGTGCCCGGTGCTCTAACCATTACGCCACGAACGCGCGCATGCTCCTCTCGTTCGACAGCCAGTAAGTTCCGAAATGCTTGGCGCGTGCGCAGCGTGCCACTTCCTCGTGCTGTCGCTAAAGCGGGCGCTTTCAAGCGCCTATCTCTGGGACCGCCCCACTTTCGTAGCCGTTTTCTCTCTCTAAAAACTGCAGCGTTAGACTAGCTTCATGACCGCCCAAATTCATAACGATTTATTTCTTCGCCGGTGTACAAATGCCATCGTCGTTTTAACATACACTAGATGACATAACCATTGGTACGATACAAAATGAGCACGTTTCGGGGAGCAGAAGAATGCGAAGTTCACTCGCAAACACGGTGACTACGCGCATGTGGAGTTCACCAAAAGTAGACACGGCGGCAGCGCGGCCGGCGATAAGACAGGCGCCGACACGCGACGACGCTACTTCGAGCATCCGACGCGCTGTGCGAACCGTAGGATGCAAGCGGCGCACACGCTGCGAACATACACGTGAGAGATCTTCGAATTTCCTGCGACGCACCCTCTGTCCGGAAAGTAAATATAGCTTTTTTTATCCAACGGCCGCGGTCATCATCATCATCATCATCAGCCTGGTTACTCCCACTGCAGGGCAAAGGCCTCTCCCATACTTCTCCAACAACCCCGGTCATGTACTAATTGTGGCCGTGCCGTCCCTGCAAACTTCTTTATCTCATCCGCCCTCCTAACTTTCTGCCACCCCCTGCTACGCTTCCCTTCCCTTGGGATCCAGTCCGTAACCCTTAATGACCATCGGTTATCTTCCCTCCTCATTATAGGTCCTGCCCATGCCAATTTCTTTTTCTTGATTTCAACTAAGATGTGATTAACTCGCGTTTGTTCCCTCACCCAATCTGCTCTTTTCTTATCCCTTAAGGTTACACCTATCATTATTCTTTCCATAGCTCGTTGCGTCGTCCTCAATTTGAGTAGAACCCTTTTCGTAAGCCTCCAGGTTTCTGCCCCGTAGGTCAGTACTGGTAAGACACAGCTATTATATACTTTTCTCTTGAGGGATAATGGCAACCTGCTGTTCATGATCTGAGAATGCCTGCCAAACGCACCCCAGCGCATTCTTATTCTTCTGATTATTTCCGTCTCATGATCCGGATCCGCCGTCACTACCTGCCCTAAGTAGATGTATTCCCTTACGACTTCCAGTACCTCGCTGCCTATTGTAAATTGCTGCTCTCTTCCGAGACTGTTAAACATTACTTTAGTTTTCTGCAGATTAATTTTTAGACCCACTCTTCTGCTTTGCCTCTCCAGGTCAGTGAGCATGCATTGCAATTGGTCCCCTGAGTTACTAAGCAAGGCAATATCATCAGTGAATCGCAAGTTACTACGGTATTCTCCATTAACTTTTATCCCCGATTCTTCCCAATCCAGGTCTCTGAATACCTCCTGTAAACACGCTGTGAATAGCATTGGAGAGATCGTATCTCCCTGCCTGACGCCTTTCTTTATTGGGATTTTGTTGCTTGCTCTATGGAGGACTACGGTGGCTGTGGAGCCGCTATAGATATCTTTCAGTATTTTTACATACGGCTCGTCTACACCCTGATTCCGTAATGCCTCCATGACTGCTGAGGTTTTGACAGAATCAAACGCTTTCTCGCAATCAATGAAAGCTATATATAAGGGTTGGTTATATTCCGCACATTTCTCTATCACCTGATTGATAGTGTGAATATGATCTATTGTTGAGTAGCCTTTACGGAATCCTGCCTGGTCCTTTGCTTGACAGAAGTCTAAGGTGTTCCTGATTCTATTTGCGATTACCTTAGTAAATAGTTTGTAGGCAACGGACAGTAAGCTGATCGGTCTATAATTTTTCAAGTCTTTGGCGTCCCCTTTCTTATGGATTAGGATTATGTTAGCGTTCTCCCAAGATTCCGGTACGCTCGAGGTCATGAGGCATTGCGTATACAGGGTGGTCAGTAACTCTCCTATATATAAACCTCCTATATGAACGGCCGTGGTACTAGAGATCAAACAACGAACACGCTTTGAGATCGCAGCGCGCAGCCGCTATAACAATTGACTTAAAAGAGCTTCTGATTCAGAAACAGCCGCAACAGTATCGCAGCTAATCGCTGTATCTGCGGCTGCTCCCGACTCTCGCCTTGCAAGAAGCATGCGATCAATTTGAGCCTCGCCGAACTGTCGTCCTCTCCCAAGCCTGCAGGACAGGTGCCGTATGTTCCTTGTATGTTCAGTTAAATAGAAGAACACCAAAGCGAAATGAAAGAAATACAGGTAACGGACTCTTATCACACCTTACTTGTCACCTCGTCATCTGCAAAGGTGCTATAAACTATTCCAGTCGCGTTACTTTTGTAAAAGTAATAAAATTAGTAGTAATTTTTATTTCTAGGTGGCGCTACCAACGTCAAGGCAGCGTTCGGATGTGTGCGTGTGCGCACGCGGTTGCAACCGTTGTAGCTTCGTTTTGAGCACACTTTTGCGACAGTACACATCGTTACCACTAGTTTCGTAGGCACATATTTTGGTCGTAGTATTTGTTGTTTACGCTACAAATTATGTTGTTCTTAAAACTTTATGAAGGTTACTGGATTAAAAATTACTACAAATAATTAATTGTTTTTCCGTGCGGTTATTTTGTGTTTGAAATGTTTTTATAACTCCATACGATAGTGAAGCTGTGAACGGCTTTCGGACTCAGTTAGTTGGTGGCCTTGTGTGGTGGTTCATGTTTCGTGCTTTTGGATGAAAGTATTTTTTCTTTTCGGACATCATGACGCACATTTTAGTGAAATGCTTTAACGACGATAAGTGGAACGTTTATGCGTTGAAGTCGTTGGCTGACTCAGCTACTAGTCTTCGACTGATGTGCGAGCCTGGCTGTTTTGATGAGCTGCGCGGCAGAGGTCATGATGCCTGTTGGAGAGAAGGCACCCCGAGAGTCGCAGCCGAGCTTCTGCAGATAGGTAAGTAATCTCGTTTTCTTGGGCACGTAGCCTTTCTTCTATTTTGACAGGCGTGAGATGTTAAGCACACCGCTCACTTTCTTCAAGCAAACCATATGCCCCGGAGCGAAAGCTCGCGATACTAACGCTCGCAGCCGCCGTCACTTCGTTTGAAACATTAGTAGGCGAAGAGGCATCGGCGCCCCACGTGCGTAAAATTGCACTGCTTCATTTGTTCCTGCCTAATGACCTTTCCTTAATTTGTTTGAGAGAACACAATTGGAACACAAGGATCAGCTTCTATGAGGAATGATAATTTTGTAGAGTGGCCACGCCATCTTTCATAGGGGCTCACGTGGGCCGTCTAAGCGCTTGTTATCGCGTTCCGATACGTGAGAGTTGCGCTGCCTTTAAAGGTATTTAGGCAGACACTACGAGCTTAGGAGAACCGCGACCAATAATTGTGCAGCAGGTGTGCAGCTGTGCTACTTTTGTACCACACTCGTACCGGAAGGCGGTGTTGCACTTCACGCTTACGCATTTCGTAACTATGGCGGCTGCCGTGGCAATTTGGGGCTCGAGGTCGTGGATACGACCCCTGCAGCGGCCGCATTCCAAAGGAGCGGAATGCAAAAACGCTCGTGCATTGTGCATTGTATGCACGTAAAAATTTCCAGGAAGTCAAAATAATACGGAGTCCCCAACTACGACCTGCCTCATAATCAGAGCGTTGGTTTCGCACGTAAGACATCATAATTATTTTTTTTTTAATCCGTAGTGGCTCATCGTATACCATACGGTTAGTGTGATCACCTTTTGTGCCGTAGCGGTTAAGCGTGCCTCGATTTGGGTTGCGCCTAATGGTGCGGCGGACCGCAAAATATATTTCGCCTCTTTGGGATTTGCGGAGAACGGCCAACCGATAAGTCGCAGCTTCCGCGCGGTGACTGCACACGGATACACAGCGCAAATGAACAGAGGTGTGGTGACGACGTCGGCAAGGAACACAGCCGTCGACGGGCTCGCCTTATCGCCTATCACTGCCAAAACTACCGCAGTAAGCATCTTTATCTAGCGCGGTGCATTTCTGTTGAAGGCGTACTGTACAATTTTAATTGGCGATAACCGAAACATGCCATCGTCCTCTGCTGCCTCTTTGAGCTGGGCCGATCCGAATGTGCGTTGCCTGCAGAAGCGAAAGGAGCGCCACTCGGCGCGTTGTCGCCTCGAGCACCGTTTGCGCGGTGAAGAATGACGCGTGCATGAAGCTAGCTCACTGCGCAGACGCTACCGCGCAAAACGCGCAAGGGCGTGTACGCGACGTTCTGCACGCAAATCGCGTGGGATGATCGGAGACACGCCGGAGCGGCTAGCTTCAAAGAAGCAGTGCATGTTCTCACTCGTACAGGCACGCTCACGCTCGCATCGCTCTCGGCGTATATTTAGGTAATTCCTGCTGCTGGACTTCTACCCAAAGATTGGATATCTGCTTGGTGTTGGCTATGCACTGTCGCGTGGTCTTTGGTTCTGCGAGAGAGCCGGGAATATTTCTCCCCGCTGTGAAACATCGCTGTGCGTGTCTTAGCTAACATTTAGGGTAGTGAGCCATTTCTTCCTTTTCTAGACAGCACCCGTAAAGAGTCGCAAATTTTTACTTGCCAGTATAGTGTGTACTTCTATTTTGTGCGTAGGTATATGCAGTGTGTGGCAGATTTTGAATCCGCGCAATCTCATTTTCTGTCCGCATTCCCTTCTCACAGGTTACACATGCAGCAAACGCCCAGATGCTGAAGTGTTCTACGTCATGAGCAGCTTGGCGTCGTGCAAGAGACACCCGTTGATATGTGGCTGATTCACTAGAAAACTCGCATCTCTGTTGCCACTCTCCGTCAAGTGGGATATTTAACTATTTTCTGTGCTGCTCTGTGGTGTACTAGCTGCCGCATGGACGGCTTACATTCGATTTGCTCTGGCTTTTAGTAGTGAAGGACGGGCTAACGTTTGAGGGAGGTATTTCCTTTTGCTTGCGAGAATGCTTACCATGTTTACCAAGTGACACGTGCGTACTGGAAACAGCAACGCGAACAGAGGCGGACGACGGAATAGGTAGGAGCACACACGAGCGCAAGTTCAGTTAAGTCTATTTTTGAAGACAGGGGTATTAAAGACGCTGGTCAACTTGACAAAGGTAAAGAGCCGTGCATGCGTGGCAGAAACAGCCACGAACGACAAGAAAAAATATATGAAAAAGCCATGTGATGTAGAATAAACGTGCGTGAAAAACGAGAACTATCGGACAAATCTTCCGAAAAAGCGAAATATTTGTCCGATGAGTGATACTACCCAACGAGAAATACTCTTGAGGACTGCAAGTCTTTCCCACTAAGGGCAACAGATAACTTAGTTATGCATTTGTTTCGTTTGTGATCAATAAATATTGCTTCTGGAACTCCTCTGGTGTTGAGGTATAAGCAGAAAGAACGGTTGTTTCATCACAAAGACCAGAACACAAGAGGACTTATGGAAGAATTATTTATTGATCACAAAGAAAAATTCATAAGCAAGATTTTTCTGGCCCTTAGTGGGAAAGAGTTGCTGCAGTATTTCACGTTAATATCACTTACAGGACAAACCTTTCAGTTTTCATGTGTTTTTGTTTTTGACGCACATGTCTTCTACAGGACAAGTCTTTCGGTCCTTTTTTGTTCTGCCGGGATCTTTCTGCTGCGCATCCATGGCTTTTTCTTTGTGAAGTTGGCCAATGTGTTTGAAATCTTTGTCTTCACGAATAAACTTCTAGTTGAGTCAGCGTTCATGTGTGTTCCTACCTCAATTCACCCTTCTCGTGTCTGTTTGGGTGGTTGTCAAATATAAATACACCGAATTGGCGAAGTGTCCATAGAATCGATACATGAAATATCTGCGCTGTTTATTTCAGGAAGAACGCTATAGGGTCTTCTCTGTTTTTAACATTGATGTACATTTTTCTAGTTCAACATCAAGGCGTCCCCTGAGGAAGCCAGTAAGAGTGATGGTAACTTCATTTGTGTGAGATTTATGAATTTCATCCATTCAAGGCATGACATGTCACAAGCCTGTAGGTATGCAAGTATTCGTACGTTTTAAACGTACTGAGCTCTAGTTTTCGGTTCTCATGACGCTGCTTTGTACTGTGCTGCGTTCTCCAGGCGCAGGCACCTTCTTTTATGCCGTCAGTGCATGGGCTCTTTTTGTAAATATTGGAGAAAAAATTGTCTTGGGCTTAAATATGCATGTGTATCACTTGAAATTTCTTTTCAACACGGGTGCTGTATCTCCCTCCGTCTTTGTTACTGCTTTGTCCCAATTTTTTTGCAACTTTTATGTATTTTATGCAATAAAATTCTGGTTGCATTTTAATAACATTTTACTTGCGCAATTGAGGTCATTGGTTTTTCGTATACGCATTTATTTGCGTTTTTCACTGCCTCACCAATCTGGCTGTCCAGTCATTGAAACCTTTTCCCATACTTTATGACGATTTCTGGGGTACTTGATATTGCAAGTGCAAGTGACCATCTATTTGGCTCTTTGGAATTGGGTTAGCCGTGCCTTACTACCAATTTTCTGTGCTAAATATGTTTTATCGTTCAAGGTATTAGCCTTGCCTTATCTCTTTATTGACTGAGGTACCACTTAGTTGCTGGTATATTAAAAAAGGCCCCAAAAATGCTCTAATTAGCTTTTTGCAAGTCCAGAAAAATTAACTGAAAATGAGCTCACTGAATTGAGGAAATACCACCAACAAACTCTTCTGTACCTCAATTTAAAATATATAAATGGTGTACTGTTCTTGCAAACCTGGCTCGTCAGAAACATGATTCAGGTATTCACCATGCCAGACAACTTTCTAAATGATGTCTCATCAATGAATAGCTAAGTTGAGTGATGTTATCTTTATAGAATAATTGGGCAACCTGAAGATATATACATCTCGACGACAAAAAGTTCAGACAAGTCTACTTTGGTACTTCGTTAAATTTTAATCGTGGTGAAAGACGTGTGCTAAAGCTTTTATATATTTACGTGAAGTCATTTGTTTCAAGCCTGTTATTTTGCCTTCTCACAATCAGCCGTAACTGTTCCTGTGATGGGTTAGTGTGCGAAACATTTTAATGTAACGTATTCAGATGTATTTTGTGTGTTCACACGCAAGGAGCTTCAAGTGTTAATATGTTCAAAGTTGGTTGTTAAAAGGATATGCTTAAGCCCTGCCTTTTGAGTCGCTTTGCCTTCTAGTCATCAACTTAAGTCGCAAGGGAAGACCTTTGATTTAATTTTTGATTTAATTCATATGTATAGGTTTTTTCAGATGTATTTACACTGTTAAAAGTGCTGTAGGTACTAGCCTATGTCTCCAGGTTCGATGTAGTGATGCCTTATGTACTATAATAATGTTTCATGGGCACGCATCTTTAGTGTAAATAAAGGTACTTCAAATTGATCAGTCTCTCCTTTGCTTTTGTTTGTGAAAGTTATGAGAAGGCACCGGGGCATGCAAGTGTGAATAGCAAAGTAATTTCAATATATGAATAAAAATCCACTAGCCCAACGAAATGTCAAACATACTTCAATGGCCACTTCTGAAATCTCAATGCCATCTCAACTGGGTCACAACGTACTTTTCAGTGCTGTGACAACAATAACTCAACAATAGGTGAACAGAACAACCACAAAGTCAGTTCAATGCATTATCAATGGTAACCCGACAACCATTCAACAAAATGAACACAACGAGTTGTCTAAGCGCAATGGAATTTCAATGGTAATTTAACAATTATTCAACATTGAGGCACCCAATTGTGTTCCAATTAAATTTCAGTGGCCAATATTCAAGACCACTCAACAATCAGCCCAACAATTCTCCAACAAAATTTTCACAATTCCTCAGTGAAAAGCTCAACATTGACCAATAATAATTCAATGCCTTCTCAATAATTTTTTTGTACGGGCCGAAAGCACATGTGCAAGTGGCAGTGATCAATATGCGGCCTAAAGTTCGGAGTGAGTGCACGTGACATCACACAACCTGTATTCTGCGATATCTCTCTAACTTGGCAAGGAGAGGGCTGCAGCTCTACGCTTGCCAATGAATGGCACAGAAGAAAAGTAATCCTGTTCACTAAGGCTCGGGGGGTTGATCGAAAGAAAGCGATAACCTGTGTTCATTCTGGTGGAACGTTCTAACTCTTGTGGTTAACGTGCAAACTAAGCCTTATATTTTCTCAAAATACCACTTTTCGGTTTTCAAAATATATTATGCGTCGTTTCTGGAAAATTATAGCCAGTCATTTATAACTCATCGTTAAACGCATTGCCAACAAGCAGAACTTAAGATATTAAGACATCCTTAATGTAATATAAAGAAAACAATTGAAAACTCGAAGTTATTTTATGAGTAACCGTAAGTGCAAAGAATATTTCCCCGTAATGATGCCTGTAAAAACCAAAATTGTTAAAGTTCCGTTCGAACACAGTATTATATTGGAGTGCTGGCCAACTTAAATTGTCATCCTGGCAATAATTACATTTAGATCTAAATCTCTATCTTCATAGATAATTACAGAAAATATTAGAGGTTATGAGTCGGAAAAGCCATTTAATGTTAAAGTAGAGCGTATCCCCATTCAGCTCGGTAAATTAGAGATAAGATGGGAAACAATTTTTACAGGAGAATGCTAAAAGCGACGTGCCACATTGACCCACCATTCCTCCCTTAACCGCAGATGTTCGGAAAGCAAAAAAAGACAAAATTTTGGCGCGGGGACCTATCCGCGTCACCCGGCGTTCACGCCGGAAGAATTTCATTGACGTTTCGACCTCAACATTGGCTCTGTTACGGCGTGCCACCAACCTGGTCAGACATTGGCTTTTCAAAGGTTGCCTGTAGATTTCACACAAAATTTGCTTGCCAAAAACGGGCTTTCGAAATGTATAAGAGCTTCTTAAGGACAGCTTATATTTATTTTCGCGAATTTGGTCTGTGGTCACCTCGATGACGCGTGGTCGTTGCCCCTTCTTGGAGTCTGCCTTGCTTCTCAAGTCCCGGCCAGGGTCGGCGCGGGCGTCAGGCACAGGCAGGCTTCGGCGCTGGGCGAGCGCAACCCGTTGGCCGAAACTGTTTTTAAGGCCAACACAGCGAAGTTGTGGGTTATAATGTCCGCGCCAAAAATGCATCATAAAATTGTAGCCTGTGATCCGAGCATTAGACGCAGTGGTTTTTGCTGGTATTACAATGTTCACTGGGCCGTAATACGCGTTAATGAGTATCAAGCTAACGAAACAGCGACAAGGAGAAAGAGGCGATGTGCCAGTGCGAAAACACATGCAATTTCTGGAAAGTAGCGCTCGGCAAAGGAGCTAAATTGTGCACGAGGAACGTGGCCGCCGCATGTCCCTTCGTTGTGCTACGTTAGATGCAGGTGTATTGTTAAAGGTCCGTGTTATAGTACAGACATTGTTCTTTGGCGCAACTCATCGACAGCTTCAGTATAATGACAAATGGGTCAAAAGTACCCTTTGATACGAACCGGAGGCGACAACATAACTGAATGCTGTTACTGCGGGTGATGTAGTCGGTGGCTCCTTGTTTTCAGTTCAGCAACGTATGCATAAAGTTTTTAATATTGCATCCTGTGTTTGCTTCTGCAGTCTTTAGTTTTTGCGCGAACGCAAAATTTGGGCACGTATCCTTTCCCGTAGACCCGGACAGCCTGAACGCTCTTCAAATGCAGTGGCTGGTGTTCAGCATCTGCGATGGAGCCACCAAAGACTCCAACAACGCTGCGTCCGCGGCTGAGTTCTGCACATCACTTATCAAGGTGAGACATGGTGGAAACTGGCTTTTTTGACTGCTCAAAAGAACGGCGAAACTACACATACTATATTAGGCCCTTGATTTGGCACTGCACATATTCGCTTTCTAATGCATTTTTCTAAGGTTTCAAAAATAATAAAAAAAAGCTTAATTTTTCACGTCGCATATATTGTTATCCATTCAGTTAAACTAATAGAATAAAATATATCGTGATAAAGCTTACCCCACATTGCAAAACTGCGGGTTTGATGCTTTCTGCTCCTTGAAGAATCGCACAGATGGCAAACGGGTAAGCCTGTTGCAACAAGGTACAGTGCTAAGCGAGTGAAACACGATACTCTGAGCGCATGGCTTCAGTCACATTTCGCAGCACCGACGACCGCTGGTTGATCGATGGAGGGGGGTGGGTGACACGTGACGTCACAATGCGTCATAAAGGTTCAAGTTTTCATCACGTGCCAGAACGCGTCAAATCGGTGCCCCAGCTTCCAACAATGGCGGAAAAAGCACCGGAAGCCAAGCACTCCGAGTACGCATTTTAATCGCTCAAAATTTACGCCTTTATTTTTGCTGCTAAAAAATGTTGGCAGAGAAGTCACTGCAGAGAAATTGTTAGAGAAATTCAACAGCCTCTGAAAGCGAGTGCCTGCAACAAAGCAGAGTGGCGAACTGAAGCAAATACCGGTTTGGTTCGGGTTGTGGGTCAGTTCGCTCCGGTTTTGTTCCTGTTTCATTCTTGCTTGGAGAAATCAACAATTACAACAGTTTGCAAACCGGTTCGGCGTAGTCCATTTTTTCATGCCCCCCCCCCCCCCCCCACATGGCTGCGTAGTACTATCGACTTTCCTCATGGCACATGCGCAACCTTCATCAACAGGATTCACGAATGAATTCTCTATAAAACCCATCCGATCCCGTGCGGCCTTTCATGGGTTTAGCATCACCACAACTATGGTGACAAGCTCTCACCTACGACGCTTGTTTGTCACGCAGGTAAACTACTACTATTCCTTATTCACGCCTCTACGTACTCGCTATGCTTGGCAGCGCCATATTGCTGGTGCTGCTAAACCCAAGCTTTTGTTACGCAATTTTTTTCGACTGTTTTCGTGTTCTTCGGCAAATACTAATTTTATCCGGTGACATCGAGGTTAACCCCGGCCCTAGCACCCGCAGCAATGAGGCACCATATGACATAATGGAAGCACTTAACGAAATCCATACTGGCCAAGCATCAATACTAAATGATCTGAAGTCGATCAAACAAACATTATCTCAGAGCGACAAATATTTTGATGACGTAGAAAAAAAATTACCGACGATTACGTTACTTCCTAATGCGAAATTTGAGCGCAGCAAATAAGCTGTTTCACCTTTTGGATAGATTGAGGCAAAGAAATCGAGCAACACATGTATGCGCTATCACATAATTTTTTTTTATTTTTCACACGTATTCCTTTAACAAAGACTCCACTAACAGTTCTTGACAGTCATGAAGGAAGCTTTGTGGTCGGAGAAATAGACTGATATATGTTCGACTTGGTACACCAATGCTTGATTCTCAAAGACGAGATCTATACAAGTGCCTCGCGAGGTTGTCACAGCCGTGGGGGAAGCAGAGGCTAAGCGCCGCCGCCGAGAAGACCCTGCCGTTCGCGCCGCCGAAGCGGAGGCTCATCGCCGCCGTCGAGAGCAACCAGCAGTAAGCGAGGCTGAAGCAGAAGCTCATCGCCGCCGCCGAGAAGACCCTGCAGTTCGCGCCGCCGAAGCGGAGGCTCATCGCCGCCGTCGAGAGCAACCAGCAGTAAGCGGAAGCGGAGGGGGGCGGCGTGTACACCCAGCGGCAAACGATGGGGGCAGAAGCGCGCGCAGCAAGCGGACAACACGCTAAAGGGAGGAGGGAAGAGATAGCAGCGACTGACTGATGCCGCTGACGGCGATAGTGAGTCAACCCCAGCTATCCGCCACACAAGAACAGGGGGGGGGGGGTACCCTTTCCTCCTCTTTCTGCATGGCGGCGACGGTGTTCTATGCAGTCACGTTATCTTGACTCTCTAGCGGCGTCAGCGGCATCCAGCGGTATCAGTCGGTCGCTGCTAGCGCTGGGGGGATGAAAGGGGGGCGGAGCTGGTTACGAGGCCGACGACGACGCCGACGACGACGACGACGCGAAACCCAGGAACGGACGCCAAAGAGCTGCGCTCTAAAACGACTAACTAAGATAGAGAAAGACTGCTCAGCACTTCTCCAGGTAAAAAAATGAGGTCGACGAGCTCAGGATGCTCGCCGAACAGAGCGCGGATAAGATTGTGTCAATTGAGCATAAACTTGACGACTTCAAAGATACGGCGCGAACATCAAATCTTGTCCTTGGCTGGAGAGACACTGAAAATGGAACGTGGGCTGCGCCCGAAACCCTGGTGATTCAGCACTGCACTACACAAACCCATTGAAGATTTAGACATAGAAAGAGCCCACAGTTTAAGTCGCTTTAATAGTAACAGAAATGTGCCTGTAGTTGTTAAGTTCGTCCTTTTGAAGCAAAAGAGCGCGTGTTGTCGTGCGCTGACAAAAACTAAAAGGAAATGACTACTGGATCTCGGAAGACCATTCTCCTAACACCCTAACTGCTACAAGGCACCTAGTTCAGTTCGCCAAAGCGCAACATAGACCCTTCAAACTGCGCCACGACAAATTACTAATCGGACGTGCATCTTACGCATGCAACCATAGTTCTGATAAGATAGTGGCTCGATCGCCGGGTTACTAGCATTCGAACGTCCCAATACCCGTCCCGATAACTGTCCCAACAACTACCTTTCAATTCTTTACACCATTATCCGCAGTATTCTACCCAAACTTGAGGCCCACCAAAGCTTGCTCAGTACAACGTCATCGAACATCACCATTGTTACTAAAACTTGGCTTAAGCCATCCATTAAAAATGCGGAAATTCTTTCACATTTCCAAATTTTTTTTTATATTTTGACGCGACAGAGGCCATAAAAGGAGTGGCGGCGTAACGATATGCGCACACGAAAATCTTCAGCGGTCTGAAATAACTCTAACAACACACTTAGGAATTGTCTCTGCGATAAGTAACGCTTCCCCCCAGCTGTTGTTATCGGTGCATGCTATCATCCACCCGATGCAGACCGCTCTTTCGTAGCTGACTTTCATGACTTACTTCAATCGGAAACAGGGCTTTATCCCCAATCTCCTATCATGCTATTCGGCGATTTCAACTTCCCTGCCATCAATTGGTCCAACATAGCTGAAACAGCCTCAAAAACCACCGTTGAAGGTGATTTCATTAATACGTGTCTCACGTTTAACCCAACACAAATCGTCAATAACCCCACGCGGCGAAATGAAAAGTCTTATAACATACCTGATCTTATCATACGCACTCCGATAATGTTTCGCCACTAACGCATTTACCCGGCCTTAGCTATCGTTCAGTTCTACATACCTCATCCCAATGTGGCATTTCAGCCTTCATTAAATCTAGAAAAATTATTGCGCTTTACGACAAAGGCAACTGCACTGATATGAATAATAAACTTGCAGAATTTACCAGCTCGTTCTCTACCGGTTTCTCAGAACGTTCCGTTGAAACTAACTGGTTCATTTCCAAAAATAACTTACAAAAACTTACATACCTACTATCACCATAACAGAAAAGAACTTATCACCGTGGTTCAACACGGCACTGAACCGACTCAACAATAAAAAGAAAAGGCTTTACCGCGCTGCTAGGCATTCTGACGCTGAGTGTGCATGGCATGAATACTACACCGCTGAAAAAACGTACCTACCGCTTGCCAGTAAAAAAAAAAAATACTTTTTTCCGACTGCCTTACTAAACACTCTGCAAAATAAATCTAAACATTTCTGTAATATTGTAAATCCATAACGTTCGCAACCACTTGCACTGTGTGACGAGCAAAATAAGCCTATTCCTGATCATGAAATGGCCGAAGTACTTAATCATGTATTTTGCTCCGTGTTTACTAATGAACCCAAAGGTGAACCTCCTGGTGAACTTCCTGAATTACCATATTCAAATTAGCATATCATGCCCGCAATAACCTTTAGTTTTGATGGCATCAGGAAATGTATTGATTCCTGGAAGCTGTAATCCTCACCTGGCATCGATGGTATTAATTCCAGTCTTCAAAAATACTAAATATATAAAAATCGAAATCTTAGGCCATTTTTAAGCAGTCTTTGTGATCAGAAATGGTGCCGCATGACTGGAAAGTGATTAAGGTTTTATGAATCCCCCCCAAAAAATGTCCTTCATCATTATGTTGTAGTTACCGCCCAATTTCTCTAAGCAGCGTCTTTACTCTCACATCCCTACATTCCTAAAGTCCGTCAATTTCTTCCACCCTAACCAACATGGCTTCCGCAAATGTCTATCTTGTGATAGCCAATTAGCGCTATTTATAAATGATGTAAGCTCTAACCTTGACCAAACATCCCAGTTGATGCCCTCTTTTTACATCTCGACAAGGAGTTTGACAAAGCTCCGCATCGCCGGCTTCTCCTAAATCTTTCTCGCTTGCATCTTATTGCTCTTGTTTTAGGCTGGACGCGTAATGTCTTAACTAACAGACGACAGTGTGGGTATGCTAACAACCACTCCTCCTCTAAAAGCCCCGTTCTTTCCGGAGTACCCCAAGGCACAGTCCTTGGACCCCTTCTGTTCCTTATATATGTTAATGATTTACCCGCTAAACTTCTTCCAGTATTCGCCTTTTTGCTGACGATTGTATCATATATCGCCCAATGCTTACTTGTTCCGACAACCGCACATTGCAAGATGATCTTGCCAAAGTTACCACTAGGCACAACGTGTGGCTAATGTCACTGCACGCTACGAAGACTCTACTAGTGCCTTTTTTATCGGCGGAAGCATCACCATACTCTGAAGGACGTTCTCTGCAACTCTTAATATCATCTGTGGAGTCATGCAAGTACCTTCGCCTTACACTTTCAAGTAATCTTTCGTGGTCTTCTCATATTGCGAACATCACTAAAAAAGCCAGTCGCACGCTTGATTGCTTCCGCCCCGTAACTTGCGTTTCGTACCCCCATCCTTAAAATACTAACTTATCTAGCCTTTGTCAGATCTAAACTAGAACACGCATGCTCTGTTTGGGACTCGCACCAAACAGCCCTTTCTAAACATCTAGAAGCAACTCAAAATCGTGCAGCTCGTTTTATTGATCCTGATTATTCATACCACACTAGCGTCTCTCAACTAAAATTAAAAGCAGGAATTTCCAATCTAGACATAAGGCGTCATGTTTTTAGACTATGTCTTTCCCGCAAGTTTTATCATTCTGCCCGTAGTACTTCAGCCATCATTCCAGCGCATTGCCAGTCTTGCCGATTACGTCACGAAAAATCTGTGTACCCTCCGCCTGCCCGAACCACTGCGCACCTTCATTCTTCTGCTTTTTTTTTTTGTGAAGACTGCCCGGACTGGAAGGACCATTTCGCCGACGCCGTGCACCATTCCAATCCACATAATTTCGAGGCTGCCACTAAATCCGCATTTCCCTGATCACCCATCCCTCATGTAATACCCCACACCGGGGCCTTTGAGGTATAGATAAATAAATAAATAAATAAATAAATAAATAAATAAATAAATAAATAAAGTATTGAGGATAAATCTTTATGTACATGTCGTATTAAAGACCGAGTTGATTAATGAGAATACTTGCGTCAGTGTAAGGTTGGCGCAGCTTCCACACACGTTGCTTTGACAGCAGCAGTCAGGTAATTTTCGTTTCGCTTCAGTCTTTAAACACGTACGTATTTTTTGATGCGAAAGCATCAAAGGGCCCGTCGAGCGAAAAAGACGGCGTCTGTCGGCTGCGACGCCACGTCACGACCGCGCCTCGATGGAGCAGAGCAGGCGAAAGGGGACACCTGGCGGTCGCGATACCGTGTCACGTGTTGCGTGAGAAGAAAGGGCATGGCCATGAGCCGACGTCACCCTCGCTCTCGGAAGCCTGGATTATCCGCGCGTTGCTTGTGCGCGCAAGCTCTGGGCTGCGTGCTACGCGCGCCTCTGTAAAGCCAAATCATAACGAAGTCAAGCCAATGCCTCCTAGATAGCAGGCCTGGGTACTCTGCTTTACGACGTCATGTTAGTTGGACCAAAAATTTCCTTGCAAAGCCCGGCGTGACGAAAGCGGTGACGTTAAAATCACTGCGGCTTACTCAGGAGCGTCTCTATTAGATTTTATGGATTAAATTATGGGGTTTTACGTGCCAAAACCACTTTCTGATTATGAGGCACGCCGTAGTGGAGGACTCTGGAAATTTTGACCACCTGGGGTTCTTTAACGTGCACCTAAATCTAAGTACACGGGTGTTTTCGCATTTCGCCCCCCATCGAAATGCGGCCGCCGTGGCCGGGATTCGATCCCGCGACCTCGTACTCAGCAGCCTAACACCCTAGCCACTGAACAATTTTTTTTCTTTCTTTTATGGAAGTCGTGCAAGCTAGCATGACGTCTGGGATCGAAGTGCACCTGTCTTGTGTCATCCAGGAGGCGTTGGCCAGGTGCCTCAACGCGCTCGCTTGCCTGCGAGGAGTCAGGTTGTGGACCGCTCAGCGGCGTCCAATTGGACATTATTGCTTTCGCATTCACAAATCTTAAGTGCTAAGGTGCCATAGCATCTTTTGTCGTACATTCTCTGGAAGCAAAACGTTCGAAAAAGATAAAACACATTAAAACGTTTGAGTACGGTTAAGCGCGACAGCCTGAACAAAGTAAGGCGAGACAGACGGGACAAGCTCTACAAACAACGCTGAATGCTTACTGAAAATTTTCGCTTCAGCAGCACAATATTACCGCATGCGCCCAAAGCACGCTGAAACCGGTAACAAATAGGAGCAAGCGCGAAAAGAAGGCGATACGCAAAAATTTATACAACACGTGCACTATCGCTTACATGAAACGTGTCAAGTGGGAAGAATATATACGCTGTAAACAGCGCGCAACTGACACAAGCGGCATAAAAAAATAAACAGAAGGGAATGAGCCAGCTTAGTTGTAGCTACCCATGAATCGCGCTCCTTTTTTTAGAAAGTGCCGCCAAACACCGCTTCCAATAGCTAACATTCTAATTTTGTTTTTGTTTTTCACGGCCTACAAATTGCGCATTCTTCAACCGCGGGTAGCAGCTGCAACTTTTTCAGTGTAAAGCAAGATCTAGGGTTCTCGTGATTTCAAACACCTAAAGTGCTGTCGCTGCCTGTCGTACTGGCACTGGCCAGTTTGTCCCATGCAAGTAAACACGACCGCGCCTTAAAGGAATTCTGCACACGACACAAGTAGTGCACGGGACATACTGACGCTCATGTTACGTCGTACAGTATTTCGTTATTTGACTGGCCGTGACCCCTTCGCACAGTTGTGCCAACTATCATGGTGCAGAAAACACAAGATCGTGAAGTCACGAAGTTGGAGTCAGCCAAGGCCAAATCGACTGCGCTGATGAACCTGCATGTGTTGCACAATCAAGTCAAGGACGTTAAATCGGGTGCTCTAAATGTACTTTCCTCTGAAGTATTGTTTGCTAAAAACACGCAAGAACGTGTGCCCCTTGGGCACCATTGTCTCCGAGAAGGGGAGCTGGCAGAGTGTCCTGAGCAGTTCCCTGCTCGCGCATTTAAAGAAGTTTATATCAGGGGATTGCTTCGAGCTGAGGAGCTACGAATATGTGACAGATGCTCCGCAGCAAGACACGAGAGAAGCGAACCTCGGTATGTCCATCGACATCGAGGAACTATTTTACTCTGTCCTACACGGCGAGTTGTTTCCAGCTGTGAGAGAACTCACTGACAGTTCCGGCACGGTTGCCTTTCAAAACGAATGCGACGTTTCCAACGAGCAGTTGCTGGAGCCGCTTATCTTGACCCTACTTTAGTTTATTTCGAAGAAAAAACTCGTACATTCAGAAGCAGGGCATCTGTATAGGCTGTTTCGTAGCTCCTGTCCTCTGTAAAAATTTTCTAGGCAGCTTCGACCGTCAACCCAAATGTCCGTTCGAGGCAACCGTACCAGGCATTGTAAAACTATCTAGTTACTCCGATAATTTCTTAGTCAGTTTAAAATTGGAAGCATCGACACGCTTAACATTGGTGGCTACGTCGGTGGTAGAAGTTTTTAGCCAGTGCTATTCCTCGCCGAACATCATGTTTGAGCTGCAGGAGGCCCATTTCATCAAGTTATTAGACCTTCGCATACTTTGTCATGAAAGTGACCACATCAGCAGAGCTGGCGTGCCAAGATCCAAGGGAATCATTCTACCCTTACATTTGAAACTGATTAAAAGGGCAATCACTAAATCATCTGTCAGGTCGGTTCTTTCGAAGACCTACCCTCCATACGATAACGAAAAGATTCAGTCGACAAGTACCACGTTTGCAGTAGGCGGTTGCCCGCGTCCGCTCCTTTAAGCTGTCGTAGGAACGCTGCTTAATCAACGGTGCAACGAGACTGCGGTACACGTTGTAGGTACCCCGCAGAAGAGGCCTTTGTTCGAGGTTGTGCCAATGCGCACAAGGTTTCGCACAACTTAAGGGAAGTCGCAGGGAACCGTATGGCGGATCTCGTGTTTTCTGCGCCATGCAACTTGGCACAACTCTAGAAACGCGTCAGAAGAAGTCGAGTAAGGAAAATACTGTACGACGGAACACGAGTATAAGTATGTCCCATGCGCTACTTGTGTCGTGCACAGAAATCCTTTGAGCTGTGGTCGCGTTTACTTGGGACAGACTGGCCAGTGCCTGAACGACAGGGCGCGAAAGAACTTAAGGTGTTCGAAATCAGGAGAAGGGCCGATCTTGCTTTACACTGCAAAAGTTGCAGTTTCTATCCGCGGTTGAAGAAGGCTCAAGTTGTAGGCCGGGAAAAAGCAAAATTAGAATGTAAGATTTTGGAAGCGGTGTTAATAAAAAATTCTGCATCTGATATGCGCATTAGCGTAGCTTTGGCGACACTTAAAAAAAGAAGTGTGATTCATGGGTAGGTAAAACTAAGCTGGTTCGTTCCCTTCCGTTGATTTTTTTTTCAGCCGCTTGTGATAGTTGAGCGCAGTGTACAGCGTACTCATTCTCCCCAAATAACACCTTTCATGAAGAGATAGTGCATGCGCTGCATGATCTTTTTTTGCGTATCTCCATCTTAATTGCACTTGCTCCTATTTGTTGTGCGGTAACACTGTCGTGTCAATTTCCAGTAAACTGTCACAGTCGTTAGTATCGCTTGCCCCTTTGGCTCGCTTTAAGTTGTCCCGTCTATCGCGCTTAAGCGCACTCAAATATGCATCACCAACTGGACCAAAAGTCTACTCCTCTGAAGTACGTTAAATATGTTCTCGTAGTCAGCTAATGCAAAATCCAAATCGTAGTGACAGAAATTAAACCTCTTGTGCCAACGGATGGTAGTGCAAATATTTGTCTCCAGGGCAGTATTCTGCAAGTGTCCGCATAGTAGAGTGTCCTTTGTGGCTGCGGTTGATGAACAGGGCCTTTGCTAGTGAGGAAGAACTGGCTCTGCCCGCTTGTTTCTTAGTCGGTGATACCTCAGCCCAGCCAATGAGCACTTTAGCAGCAGACATGGACATATCCACTAGGTGAATAATCACAGAATAACCCCCCGTCACCCCAGGACCCAAGGGGGGCTCCTTCGCACCTCTCGCTGTGTTGCCACAAGTTGAATCATACCTGTGTGAAAAGTATCGAGATTTGGGCAAAAATCTGGATGATGAAAGATGCTTGTAACATTCATGCTTCTCTGTAAATCGTGCGTCGTTTCATGCTGCACGAAATAGAACTACAGCCGGCTGCTTGTGCCGATTGTATAGTAGTACTGCAGAGGGCATCATGCCAAGTGCACCACGGAGCGGTCAGAGATCGCTTGAATTAAAAGAACTGCTGTGTTTCCCAAACCGAAGGTCCATTGTAATTTCGGTCTTTTTTCTTTACTTGAAACTGCTCAGACGCCCGCACTTGTCGTATTTGTTGTCAGCTTGGTATGGCACAGATAAATATGCGGCAACATATTGTTAAAGAAAGCTAACAGGATCAGGATAATAAGATTGTTTTAAAGGTTAGAAGGCCACGCAACGTTTACTTGAAGTCGACGAAAGTCGATGCCTTCTTGGGGAGTTGGGGTGGAGGATGGGGTAGATGAACCGTATAGATGCGGAATCCGTGCTGGAACAGGAATTTTCGATAGACGTCAACGAGAGGTTAAATTAGCCTAAAAATTTGGAATCATCGTCGCCACCATCGGCACAAATATAATAATAATAATAATAATAATAATAATAATAATAATAATAATAATAATAATAATAATAATAATAATAATAACAAAGTTGAGAGAGTGCTTTAGGAAGTATAAAACCAAATGCATGTTTTTCAAAGACGAAGCATTTACATTTCTGTGATACCACGAGGAGTGAGAACAATAAATGACAGCAGCAGAAGGAATAGGTTGGATTGAGGCAGCACTCCTAACGCTCAATAAAGGCGCAACTGCACATTTTACCGATAACTATAACACTATGTGCCCTAAATAACGTTAACCGCTGCCGATACCCCAATCGTCTCGCTTATTTTCGTTAGGGCTTGCGATGGCGTCGGTAGGCAGCGCTTCGCGTTCCGAGAGAAACTCCCGATTTTTAATGTTGTTTTGTGTCCTACGACCGCAGAGGGGGCGCACCAGCGCGTTCCTTGACGCGCTTGTCGAGACGTGCAGCGAGTGGTTCAAGCGGCGCGAGCTGCTGCTGCCGCGGTGCACTGCACGTACGCCAGCGCGAATTCCCGGAGGCCGCAGCTGGACGGCCTACGTTGCCTTCCTGGCCGAGCTGCTGGCGGCCGTGAGTGGAGCGCAATCGTCGGCCGAGAATTCGGGACGCATCTTCTCCCTGGCGGCGCTGCTGTGCGAGTGTTGCCACATCATGCTCCGCTCGCCAGCGCAGGACGCCACCGCAGAGGTCAGTTTTGTGGGTGGCACCAGTTACACTGTCGCATTGCAGCGACGCTGAAGCATCAAATGATCACCTACTTGCATAAATCGGAATGTTCGAGTAGCGAAGTTTCGGAATTTGTAAGAGTAAGGATATTCTAGAAAATTAGCCTCCAATTATCGAATTGAAGGCCGCATGCTTTTTCTAAGTTCTAAACAACGTGACGTGTACAGGCCGCGTGGAGCGCGCGTCGGCAAATATGCTCATTTACATTTTTGACACGTGTGATGCTGTTCATTGCTGTAGGTCCAGTCAACTGAGGAGCTAGTAGCTATAAGCGGCTGACTGTGCATCCCTCCCCCCCGCCATGAGAGGGACGGTTACAAAATTAACAATATATGCGGTAGCAGATGAACGCAAACTGTTGAACTTGTTATTTGTAGTACTACGTCAATACATCAACGCATAACTATTTATTGACCATATAAAACCTACAGACAATTAGTCAATGATATATATATATATATATATATATATATATATATATATATATATATATATATATATATATATATATATATATATATATATATATATAAACATAAACGCGAGCAGGAGGGTGCGGACGGAGACAAACGCGGTCGCCCGAACAGTGCTTTCTTTAAAGGGACACTAAAGTGAAAAATGATTTCTTCTGCATCAGTGAATTAGCTATAGAACACCAAAAACACCACTCTTATAACGATACGACGTTTGGTAAGCCAGAAAAAAGCGCAAGAACGAAATACGGGTGGCGACGCCTACTTAAGTTCCCGCACCTGGGGGCTGTGACGTCATGGATTTTCATGGCATGTTCTAGGCCCTACTAATTATATATAGCGGTACAGATTGACTACATTATGTTCTAAAGGAACCGAATAATAAACATGGCATGTTTCGGGAACCTTTATTCAGCCAACGCGGCCCAAGTGCGAAAACATACTTTCGAATCCCTGACGTCACGCGGACGTACCGGCAATGAGGTTTCTGCGCGAAATTCAAATACTGATGCTTGAACCTTCATTTTCTCATCCAATAATCAAACTATTCTTTTGAAATGACTGCCTGCAGGGTTCTCAAACAATGCTTCATTAGACTAAACTGATTTATTGTTTCGCTTTAGTGTCCCTTTAACCTTCGTCTTCCTCCTTCACCCCTATTGCATCGTAACGTCCTTGTTCGGTTCGTCACACGCTTCCCCCTCCCGACTAGACAGTCGTCGTCTTAATGTGCTCACGTGAATGATGTCAGTCTGGCAGTCCGGTGACGTCTAGCAGAGCTCTGGTGACCGAGGCTGGCTGTTGCACTCCGGACGACATATGCATGCCCCGGGGAAGGAAGGTTTGGACGCATGGTAGCTGTGGAAACTCGGGTTTCGTAGGGACTTGTAGGCACGCGGTGTCTCCTGATCGAACCTTCGGTGGACTGGGTCATTGAGGTGAAGTCTTTGTTGGACCGGTACGGCGGGAAAATTCCTGGGTCTTTTTGGTCATTTAGGACAGCGTTGTTGCAGGAATCCTTGGGGTGGGAGCAGTCATGATATGTGGTGCTGAAGGTGTTGTGTTCGGCGGCGTTCTTTCTTGCAAAACGTCGTATTCGTTGAATTCGCTTTGGGTTTAATTGGCCTGCGCACTGACGTTTTCCTTGGTGCAACTGTGTTTTAGGCGACGCCCTTCGACGTCGTCCGTGCCGAAGTTGTCGAGGAAGTAGAGGTTGATCTTGGAGTGACTGGTTTGGATCTTTCTGATCCTGCTGCGACAGCTGATGTTGTAGCACTGATTCAGGAATAAGCCTAGTATCTGTTTGGCATATTTCTCACAAACGTCACACTGCGTGCTTTCGTGTGGCTTCTCTGACGGTGTGGCACGCAGAAAAAGGTTAGAATGACAGGAAGCTGAGCTCGTTGGTAAGGATTCATTATGCAAAAAAGACGTGAGGCATGCATACAAGGACATAAGAGTAGAGAAGTGGACAACACGGACGCCGACTATCAACTGAAGCGAGCACTGAGGCGAAAAAAGAAAGAAGACACAAAACTCATCTGCGCAAGCTCAGGAATGGTATCACCACGTGTCAGCCGGGTACGTGTGCCGGTCTACGTGAGAGATAACTGTTAACGCACTTAATCTCTTCCTCGTTTAAAGTAATCGAAGGCTGACTCACGCACGCACTTCCACCATTACAGATATGCCATGCCTCTACCATAAGACGCGTATCTTCATTCTTATGCCTGTACAATATCGCACATTCATCCAAACGTGGCGTGCAGTTGCAATCTCGGCAATGTAGGGAAAGATTAGAAGGCGATCTACCGGTTAACGTCCTTTTATGTTCCATTAGCCTCTGATTGATACACCGCCCCGTTAGCCCTACATAGAACTGGCCACAGCTAAGGGGAATTTTATAAACCCCACCCATACGACAAACAGTAAACCTCTTGTATTTATTGGGCTACACTGGACAAATATCTGTTCCTTTTTTGCCTTTTACCTGCTCCTTTTTCCTCTGTATGGCAGCGCATATCTTGCCTAGCTTATTGGGAGCAGTGAAAGCAACATTGACATCATATATACTTGCAACTTTTTTAAGCCTGTGCGACACTGAATGAATGTACGGAATTGCCACAACTCTTTTTCTGCTATTACTGCTTTCAGTAATCACGTCCGTTCCCCTCGAAACCATAGATGGCGAAGAAGGTTCCGCGGTCGTCATCATCATGCAAGGCGTGCGTATCTGCGTCCTCTGAAGCATTACTAAATGGGAAAGTTGTTGACTGTCTGGTAATAACGTGGCTTTCGGCAGAACTGATGATGATCGCTGCGTGGAGACTGTGGATGACTGCTGCGACCTACCTGCAATGTCTCCAGCTGTTGGGTAATGAGGGGGTCTGCAGCGTATGCTTTAAATCGACTGATCATCTCTTCCGTGATTTTCTCCGACGATTCATCGTTATCAAATATGTGTGTTAGGTAGAAACGAAATGCCTCACCTGCGACGTAACCATAGAAGATGGCGATCATATCCCTTTCCGACAATGATCAACGGATGCGTGGACCTCGTAGAGGCGAAACTAGTCATGCACGGGTCCATCGTCCGCAGATCCGGTGTACTTGGGTATTTCCAAGGCTTGCGGTGATGCGGTCATGATGCTCATCGATGCAGGTGGGGGAGCTGTGCGGCTGTGCGCTCGGGTTTCATAAGGTCCCTGAATAGAACGGAAACGTAGCGACATACCTTTATCTTGGCGTTGCTGTAAGGAGCATGCGAGGAGGCAGGAGAGAAGGTCTCCGTTTCGGAATCGGTTGAGCCCCGTCAGCTGGTATTTTTGTGCACTTTCCTCATTTTTTTTTCCGCGTCTCTTTGCACTCGCCACCATGGCTGTTGGCCGTCGAGTTTCCGCGGCGAATCTTTCGCAAGGGATTTCGCCTGTTTTGGCTAAGTTTCCTTGCTAACCACGTCATTGAAGAACCCAGTTTTCTTTTTTTTTGTTAGGGATTGATTTTAACAGTATTGGCTGTGCAAACGTGTACGAACGGAGTTGCTTTCTTTGTTGACGGGGTGCGGAGCTCAGGCATGGTGAAGCTTATGCACTGGTGCTATTCTCGGTGCATATTCTCGGTTTTTCTGATCGCGCTATCGTCAAAAGGTGTATGAAGCTGTGGAGCGTGCAGGCTGTGTTCTTTTATATATCGTGCTAGAAACGTAACACGTGTTATTGTTGTAGCCCTGAGAATGCGTAGCCTTGTCCGTCTATGTTTTTCTTAGGCGCTGCAAATATATTTTGCAAGCACAAGCTTTTCACTACGAGTGCAAGTGATTTAGACTATTGGGAGTAGGCTTTCTCCGCTTCGTCGTCTCGGCAAGGTAAAGTGCTGCACGAGTTTGTTGGCTCATATTGACTTGGAACTGCGCAAAGGGGGCAAGTGCTCATTGATGGAAACCGATTTTATGTGTAACTTTCGCCCTTGCATGCGCATTGTTCACAAATGAAGTACAGATTCAACTGTGATATGTGCGCTTGAAAACCAACGGCTCCAGTTTGTCATAAAAGCGCAGGACCCGTTTCACTGCATTAAGTGATGCCAGCGTCATGACGAAACGACGAGAAAAACTGAGATGCTCCGCGTTGATCGCGCACGTGTCTACATGACGCTCGCGTTATTCAGGCGAATATGTCACGCGCCTTGCCTTTGGTCATCATGATATAAGATAGCTAAACTACGCAGCTGCACCAGCTGGACAGGCATCAGTCGATTGAATACATACAAGTACACATGTACGCACTTGGAGCAGCGCAAACGAATCCGAGTTGTTGTTAGCAAGATCTTGATGAGGGCTAGTTGGTTCATACTTAGAACTAAGGTGAAACAGCGCGAAAAAGACGAGGACACAAAGAAAACAAATACCACAGACAAGCGCTTTTGACAGTCGTTGAATCGGCAGCTACATAGTGATGCACACACGGAAGCGCAGCGCCTTTGGCGTGTACCGGCGAAACCTTCGTCGCAGCCCCTTCACGCCGGATAAGTGTCTTTAGAAAGCCAAATAAAGAAGCTGATCAATGCAAAAGAAATAACTCGCAAAGCGGGTTGATCTGTGGAAGCCACGAGTGTTTTGCCTACGAGCACAATGCATGGCCGTGGACGACATCACACTCTAACAAAGTTCTGTTATTTATACAAACATCGTGTACATTACGTATACATTATTGGCGAGAAAAAGAATTCTGATTTTTTGGCTGGTACTCGACACTAAAGGAATTTGTCCACCAAACTAGCCTCAAAAGCCTTCTTCTGACTGGAAGCCGGCAGCCAACCCAAACCCACAAAACGAGCGTGCAGTTACGCGCCGAAAAAACACAACATCTGCTTCTGCCAGTTTGATAGCGTTCCATCATCGGTCCAAGCAAAGCGCACAATAATCAAGCATTAAATACGGTAAAAATTCATGCGCAAACACCCAACAACCATTTTGACTGTCTCACCTCGTGTAACTCTATGGGGGGCTTCCGAGTGAACAGCCAAACTGCGAGGGCGAAGTACCAGAAAAAGAGCGAGCTGCGAGAAGTCCATGAGAAGGAGAGGCCGGGCGAGGAGGAAATTCGCTGCCTATAAGTTTTCTTCAGGGACCTCCGGGTTTCACGGCGTGGCGTGGAAGGCTACGTTCACACTTGGGAAGCGGCAAGCGGGCGGAAAAGCCAAAGTGGCTGGAAAATCTTTTCCGCGCATGCACAAGATGTTCACATTTGTTTCGCCACTGCAGCGGAAACCACTGCCGCTTTCGCTCACATCCATCTAGTTTGCGTACGTTCGTCCACGTGGTGGCGCTGTTCAGCACACTATTTCAAGACATACGTTCATTGATTGACCCATCCGTTACTAAAAGCCATCATTTCGCGCAACTGCGCGTGTCGTCTTTAACTTTCGCCTACCATGGAAGATAAACAAGACGTAGTTTCCATAGTTTTAGCCAGTTGCTTTCTCTAAATATAAACAATGAACAACGGAAAATGCTAAATTTTACGACCGGATGTTTACATGCTAGTGCAGCTTCCAGTGAAGCGGAACGGCTTTCCGCTTCGCCGAGGCGAACAAATTGGTCCGAGACCGATTTTTTCGCCGCCTGGTCTTCCGCCTGGTTTTCCGCCTGTTTTCCGCCTAGGCGGGCGGATTTTGTCACTTTTTTGACGCTTCCGCCTGCTCCAAGACCAAGTGTGCACGTAGCCGAATACTTTCATGTTGATGTGCCGCTGATGAGGTGGCTGCTAAGTCATTATCCTGTCGGCGTATGTCACGCGAGCAGGATATTCCGGACGGAGACAAACATGGTCGCCCGAGCACTGCCTTTAATCTTCGCCTTCCTCATTGACCACTATTGCATCGTAACGTCCTCGTGCGGTTCACAAACTTGCGACACACACACACACACACGCACGCACGCACGCACGCACGCACGCGCACGCACGCACGCACGCACACACACACACACACACACACACACACACACACACACACACACACACACACACACACACACACACACACACACACACACACACACACACACACACACACACACACGCGCGCGCGCGCACGCACGCACGCACTGCTGCGATGCAGAACAGGATGTGCAGATAGAGGCGATGACGAATAAGTGTTGCTGGGGCGCTTCCGCCGTCATGTTCTAGTGTCTGCTGGTGCCTTCAGTATTCGACTTGCATAAACAACATTCGTGCTTGTCTCTGCCTCGCAACATTTTGGTGGACGTGCGGTGCCAACACGTAGCTCCGCAGCGGTCGGCGCGTGAGCCCTGGCACGATGATCAACAGCCAAAGCGCCACAATGACTGACCGCCCACCTCCGGTTCCGCAGACTCTACCTCAGTCGTGGTGTCCAAGTCGCGAGACCCAGGGACCTTCAATGGCATCAATAGTACGGACTTCGAAGACTAGATTTCCTGGTATGAGCGTGTAAGCGAAAATAATCGCTGCGACCCAACGCTAATGCTAGAGAATTTGATATTCTACCTCCGAGACACAGCGCTAGCATGGTACGAGACCAACGAACACGACATAACGAGTTGGGACGTCTGCAACCAGAACCTTCTAGACCTCTTTGGGAAGCCCTTTGGGGGCCAGCTGGCTGGAGCTATCGACGCGTGCTCAAAAGTCAACAGAAACTTACCTGGCATATATTCAAGATGCCTTCGCGTTCTGTCGTAAAGTTGACAAAAACGTAAGCGAGGCCGACAAGAGTGGCCACAGCCTCAAGGGCATAGCAGATGGCGCATTCAACCTGCTTGTCTGCAAGAACTATGACTCGGTGGACGCAATAATCAAATAATGCCGCAATTTTGAACTGATTAGGAGTCGCTGCATTGCGCAGCAGTTCAACAGGATACCAAATACAGCTTCGACGTCTTCGTGTCAGGAATAGCCACGTGAGCCTCCTCTGTCTGGACCAGAAAATGGCGCTGTCAGTCAGAACCGGCCCCGCCGAACTACTGTTTCTCCGTTTTCAGCGGCTCCAACTAGCCGTCGTTACCAGGCCCACTGGAGAACACCGGACGATAGTCCGATTTGTTTTAATTGCTCGCGTGTTGGACATATCGCTCGTCACTGCCTCAGTCATTGGTCATCGCACCACTAAATGGAGCTTCCCGTCCGACCGTCCAGATCAAGGTGCTCCCCGTTTCTCTGTGCGTCCTTCATCTATGAATAGCGACAACGTACCTACGACCTGCTGAACCAGCCGGTCACCATCGCCCCTAAGTCGTCGGTCAGGTTCGCCGCAGGCCTGTCGCTCTTCTTCCCCCGCGTTTGTGCCCCAGGTGCAGCTCCCGGAGGTGACGCTGCATCAACGACCCAGCCTGCAAGACCACTCATCACATTGACAACCCTTGGAAGTGTATTAGACATTGAGGTGGATGGAGTCCCAGTCAAGTGCCTTGTCGACACCGGTGCGCAGATGTCTGTTACGAGAGCGACGCTTCGCAAAAGACCCAGAAAGGTCCTCACGCCTGCCGTACGTACCGTTCACAGTAAGCGTTGCCGACGGCAGTATGCTACCCATTGTTGGCATTTGTACAGCACGAGTAACGATTGCCGGCCATCAAACTACCGTCTTTTTATTCTGTTAACGCGCTGTCCGCATGACCTGATTTTGGGGCTGGAATTCCTTTCGGCCCATTTTGCCTTAATAGACTGCCCTACAGGTGTCGTGCAGTTGGATCTTCATTCTGACAGCTACTTTGTTTCTGATGCACACCATCAGTCCCTGTGTTCTGCCGAATTCGCCCTGTTGTCGATAATTCTACTTGGCATCCTGTTGTCCACTTTAGGTCTATTGCACATGTTATTCTCCACTATTTCTGCCTCTGCCAGCCCTATCAGTTCCCGACGTCAATAAAATTATCGCTACCGACCTCTCTCCAACTCAAACTGAGGACCTTAGGCTCATTCTGTTTAGTTACCGCAACATTTTAGATGTTGAGGACCACCCGCTCGGCGAAACAGCCGTAGTCATTCATCGGATTCACACCGGCGACGCAAGTCCCGTTCATTGCTGCCTCTACGGCATTTCTGCTGCAAAGCGCAGCATCACTCAAAGCGAAGCCGCGAAGATGCTGAACAACATCATGGAGCCTTCCGCTAGCCCGTGGGCTTCACCATTAGTCCTGGTCAAGAAGACAATAAAACACCTGGGGATCTTCTGTTAATTATCGTCATGTGAACAAGATCACCAAGAAGGACGTGTATCCATTTCTATCGATGATGCAATTGACTGTCTACTTAGGGCGAAATATTTTTCATCGTTAGACCTCCGCTCGCGCTACTTTCAGATCGCTGTTGATGAGAAGGATCGCGAGAAGACAGCCTTTATTACACCTGATGGACTTTTTCAATTCGCAGTCATGCCCTTTGGGCTTTGCAGTGCCCCAGCGACGTTCGAGAGAATGATGGACACCCTTGCCCTAGGCTTGAAGTGGACCATCTGTCTGTTATCCCGACGACGTAATCATTTTTGCTCCAACTTTTAAAACCCACATCGAGCGTTCCGCAACTGTGCTTGCTGTGTTTTGAGCTGCGAACCCTAAGCTCAACTCGTCGAAGTGTCACTTCGGTCGTCGCTAAATAAACGCTCTCGGGCACCTTGTAAACGCCAATCGAATTCAACATGATCCGGCCAAAGTTCCAGCCGTGCAAGACTGTCCTGTGCCATGATCAGTTAAGGACGTTCGCAGCTTCATAGGCTTATGCTCGTGCTTTCGTCGCTTTCTTCGTCGCTTTCGTCGCAGGACGAAGCGTTCACAACAGTCATCACACTCTTGACGAGCTCCCCAATTTTAGCCCATTTTGATCCTTCAGCAGCTACTGAAATACGCACAGATGCTAGTGGTCACGGCATTGGCGCTGTTCCTGCCCAGAGTCAGCGTGGTCAAGAGTGCATTATCGCTTACGCAAGCCGTCTTCTGTCCACGGCAGAGCGCAACTATTCTATCACGGAGCGAGAGTGCCTAGCGCTGGTTTAGGCGGTAGTGAAGTTTCGCGCATGTCCATTTTGCGCAATTTCCACGTAACTGCTGAACATCATGCACTCTGCTGGATCTCCTCGTTGATGGACCCTACGGGGCGTCTTGGTTGTTGTGCATTGCGCTTGCACGAGTACACTTTCTCTGTAATGTACAAATGCGGCCCTTTACGTCAGGACGCCTACTGCTTGACCCACCACCCTGTTGACCCATCGGGAGCCACAAACCTCGAATCTGACACCAGCGTTATGTCCATGTCAGACTTCCTCAGCATTGGCGATGAACAGCGCCGTGATCCCTTTCTGTGAACCATCATAGATCGGTTAAGCTCGCCAACGCGTGATCCTTCTCTGCGTTTGTTTTGTACTTCCGACGGAGTCCTGTAGAAACAACTTATGGTGCTGACCTACTGCTGGCCGTACCAGGGCCCCTTCAAACCACCGTGCTTCAACAACTTCACGACTCGCCCACTACTAGGCATCTCGGTGTTATTCGCTCCTTCAACCGAGTCCGGCGCCGTTTCTTCTGGCTCGACCTCTACAATTCTGTGCGTGGTATGCCGCTGCTTGCGACCTGTGCCAACGCCGGAAGCCCACTTCCATGGCTCCAGCTGGTCTTTTACAACTCATCGATATTCCCATAGAGCGTTTTTTTTCGCCTGCGTCTCGACCCTCTTGGCCCTTTCTCTTTTTCAACTAAGGGCAACAAATGGGTTGCGGTTGCAACCGATTACGCCAGGCGCTTCGCCATTACGGGAGCTCTGCCTGCAAGTTGTGCCACTGACGTCGCGGGTTTCCTCCTACACAACGTCATCCTGCACCACGAGCTACACGTGAGCTCCTCAAGGGTCGCAGACGTTACTTCTTGTCAAAGATCATTGGTGATTGTGATAGGAGTTTGGACTGTTTGAATGTCGCGGCCGAATGCGCGTGACTGCTGTGCGGCGGCGACGGGCGAAGAGGAAGAGAAGGACCGGTGTCTGGGCGGAGACGGCAGCCATGCGATCTGCCTGAGCTGCCTGGGCTGGCCTTCCGAACGAGCCGAGCAGCTCGTCTACCCAAGGCCGGTGTTCCTGGGTGTGCTGGCGGAACAGGCCGGGCTGTCCTTGGGCTTCAACCGGCCTGCTCCACTGCTGGGCGAGCATCCGACGCCGGCATGTTCCGGTGCAGCTAAGCCTTCCGAACGGTCTACCCTGTGGCGGGCAGATGTCCCGACCCAGCTGTCGCGCGAGTGGCTCGTCGTGTGCCGGGCATCCGCCCCGGCCTCCAGCCCCTGCGCCACTCGCTGCTCCAGACTCATCTTTGCGCCTCTTCGTGCCGTGAGTGTGTGATACCGACGCGCTATCGGACGCCTTCCTATATTGACGCTTAGCTTGACCATACCTAAGCGACAGACACTCATGAAGGGAACTGTGTGTGTGTTATCGTGTACGTTATCCTAGTCCCGTCCCCGTGTTATTAAAGCTTCTCTGTGTTCATTGTGCCATCCCTGTGTGTTTGAGGCCTGGGCCCACATCTTCATTATCACAGTGATATCCTCCGCCTATGCTCTACTGACCACAAACTAGCGGTCTCGCAGAGCGACTGTAGAGAACGCTTGCCGACATGCTAGCTATGTACCTTTCTCCAGACCACCGGGACTGGGACTTCGCTCCGCCATATCTCACCGTCGCATACAAGTCCCGCCATGACACTGCAGGTTGCTCCCCGTTTTATCTACTGTTTGTCTGTGATCCCGTTTTGCCTCTGATCCCGCTTGGCCCCTGGACACTGTACTTCCGCAAGTGACACAGTCACATACTGTTTATGCCCGTGATGCGATTTTTATGGTAGCACAGGCCCGTCAGATTGCCCGCGCTCGCCTCACTGATACACAGACTTCCCGGGAGTCCCTTTACGATACGCACCATTGGCACGTGCAGTATGTACCTTGCTCCCTCGTGTTCCTGCGGCCAACGTCCCGTCGTGTGGGCCTATCAGGAAAACTTCTGTTGCGATAGCCAGGTGCCTACCGAATACTGCGACAGCTGTCCGTTGTGACGTACGAGATTGCTCCCAAAGACCCAGGCCCGTCGTCCGTAAAGCCAAAAACCGATGCTGCTTCTGTCTCCCGCTCAAAGCCCTACGCGCGTCCCTTTGCCGGGCGGTAATCACTTGCGCCGGGTCGGCACTCCAACCCCCGCGGCGTAGTGTCGTGATGCAGAGCTGGATGTGCAGACAAGAGACGATGAGGAAGTGTTGTTGCTGGGGCGCTTCGGCCGCTTTGTTCTAGTGTCAGCTGGTGCCTTCAGCATTCGACTTGCGAGAAGTAGGCGAATGATATATTTACAAAATATTTACAAAGAAAGCTAAGGTAAGAGAAGATATCTGATCCGGCCCACGTGCAAGTGATCTCATCGTCGTCTTCATCGCTTTGCCAAAACTCCTGTTCATCCATGTATCCATCGCTCCGTAACATCACCCTTCGGTAGCGGAAGCGCCGTCCTGGCGCTTGCTACGAAGGTGAGGAGCTAGAAGGGCAATAGGGCTTCAGCCGGGAAACGTGAACAGCATCAGTTGGTAGCTAGGTCGAAGAAGCAGGGCCCAGGGCCCTAATCTTGTAATTGACGCCACCGAGTTCACGCAGCACCTTGTTGGACCCGGTGTAACGTAGGAGGAGCTTCTCTGATAGGCCAACGCGGTGGCATGGCAACCATAGGAGGACCAGAGAGCCAGGCATGAAGTGCACACCTCTGTGTTGGCGGTCGTAACGGGACTTTGGGGAGTGCTGTGAAAGCACAGGGTCTGCCGTCGGCAAGTTGACGAGCTGCACGAGCTCAACCAACGACGTCACTGGCGTATTCAGTAAGCTAGTGAGTAGCCGACGGAAGGAGAGTCTCGAATGGCAATGCAGGATGTCGACCAAAAAAAAAAAAGGGGAATATCCAGCGGCTGCATGCCGGCACGTATTGTACGCGAAGGTAACAAATGGCAATGTGCTGTCGCAGTCACGGTGATCAGGTGAAACATACATACTAGCATCTAAGTTTGCGTTCGGTTCAGATTCTCGGTAAGTCCATTCGTCTGTGGATCATAAGCGGTGGTGAGTTTATGTTCAGCGGAGCAGAAGAAGGTCTTCGATCACTCGTGAGAGGAAATACCTCCTGCGATCGGTGAAGAGCTGCCGAGGGGCGCCATGATGTAGAATTACGTAGCCAGGTCTGTGGAATGAGCTTGTCGGCAATGCCCGGGGGATTGCGAAGCGCGTGTCGTAATCTATCGCGACCGCAGCCCACTTATTTCCCGAGATGGACGTAGGGAAAGGGCCTAGAAGGTCAAATCCGCCGCGGAAGAATGGTTCTGCAGGGATATCAATCGGTTGTAGCCTGCAGGCAACGCTGAAGGGCCGTTGCAGAGTTGGCAGCGTTCATAAGCAGCGACGTAGCGGGGCACAAAACGGTACATGCCCGCCCAGAAAAACCGCGCCGGATGCAGGCGTATGTACGCGAGACACCTAGGTGACTGGCAGATAGTACGTCGTGAAGCTGGCGAAGAACGCTGGATCGCAGAATGCGAGGTAGAACAACCAGAACCTGAGCTGTGATTACCATCCATCTGAGCTGTGATTACGAAGATACAGAACGTGGTCGTGTAGCGACAACGTTCTGTACGAAAGCCAGCAGAGGGCATGATGGTCTGTAATCACAGGAAAAGTTCGGCCAAACAAGTGAGACCTAAATTTGGCCACAGACCAAAATAAAGCCAGACAATCGCGTTCAGTGATAGAAAAGTTTCGTTCGGACGATGAAAGAAAGCGACTGGCATAGGTGATGACACGTTCCTTGTCATGCTGTTTTTAGCCAAGGACATCGCCGATTCCATGACCACTGGCATCGGTACGAAGGCGATGAGGGGTCGAAATGGGCAAGTATTGGTGGCGTAGTCAGTAGACGTATGAAAGCAAAAGACGAAGCTGCCTGTTCGGGTTCCCACACGAAACGAACTTCCTTCTTCAGGAGTTCAGTGAAGGGGCGGGCGATGCCGCAAAGTTCGGGACAAAGCGAGGAAAGTAGGAACATAATCCTACGAAACTCCGGGCGTCTTTGGCTGAGCATGGAATGGTAAACTGCTGCCCTGCTCGCACCTTATCGGGGTCTGAACACCGGCAGAACTGACAAGTGACCGAGCATAGTTATTTGGCTTCGCCCGAAACGGCACTTGGCGCAGTTGCGCTGAAAATTGGCTCGACGGAAGACGGCAAGAACGGCCAATAAACGGGAGAGGTGGCTGTGAAACGTAGGCGAGTAGGCGATGACATCATCTAAACAGCATAGACAGATGGGCCACTTATGTCTCGCAGCAAAAAGCTCATCATACGTTAGAAAGTTGCTGGGGCATTACACTGTCCGAACGGCATGACCTTGAATCGGCACAGGCCATCTGGCATAATAAATGCGGCGTTTCGGCTGTCCATAGGATCGACTTAAATCTGCCAATAACCAGACCGAAGGTCGATTGTCGAGAAATATTGGGCTCCATGAAGGCAGTCGAGGGCGTCATCGATATCAGGCAAAGCATAGATGTCTTCATGAGTTACCTTGTTAAAAGTCCGATAATCAACCTAGAAATGCCAGTTGCCGTCCTTCTTTTTCACGAGAACGACAGGGGAGGCCCACGGGCTAAACGAAGGTTGATTACATCTTTTGTAATCATTTTGTCGACCTCGTTCTGGACTACTTCACTTCATTATGGGATCCGCGATATGGATGTTAAGTATAGGGTTAACGTCACCATTGTTGATTCGATGAGTCACGACTGACGTTTGGCCTAGAGGGAGACCGACAAAAGGAAAGATCTCAGTGACATGCTTGCGGGATAACCTTCGTAAACAGGTTGAAGTTGAGAATGAAAACGACCACTCCATTGTCAGCAATAGAAACAATTATGTGAACAAGGGTGACATTACGGGGTAACAGAACGTCGATAACCGGAAAAAAGACGTAGTCGCCATTGGGAATGTCGTGTGAAGACGTCAAAATAACGTATGTAGCAGCTTGAGTTGGCGCGCCAACGTGATGACGAGAGCATAACCTTGGTGTTATGTCGGCTGGAATATGGGGAAGATGGGACAGCTCAAGCTGAAGAGCACCGGTCGCACACTCAATTAGGACAGAACGACTGGACAAAAATCTAAGCCGAGGATTACGTCATGGGGACACTTCTTAATGACGGCTAATTGGACTGAAGTGGGATGACCAGCAATGCAGACGCGGGCGGTGCACTCCCGAAGAACGGCAGGATGCTTGAGGGAGCAGGTGTGAGCACTTTATGAAGGCTACGACAAGGATCTGCATTCGTCACAGAGATCTGTGACTCAGTGTCGACGAGCGCAGAGATACTGGCGCCATCAACATCAACGTTTAACAAGCTTCGTCTCGTCGGCAGCATCAGGAGAGGATTTATGGTGGGTGTCGTCAATGCAGCGTCACCTTGGGAAGCTTAACTGCATAGTTTTCCTGATAGGCACGTGCAGGGCTAAAGGGGAATGACGGGTAGCGACTCTGCGGTGAGCGAGACGATGGGCGACGGCTTGGTGGCGAGCGTGACAGGTGACCACGCGGTGACGGGGAGCTTCTATTTATTCTTGTGGGATCAGTGGCGATGAGGAAATAAAAGTGGGTGGAAGGCGGGAAGTAGTTGCTGTCTGGACGGCGGTAAGAGGTAGATGGCTTGCGAGGCGGCGAGAGCCAGCGAGTGGCGCAGTAACGGGCGACGTGGCCGATATCCTCAGGGGTTTTCCACGCAGCACGAGATCGCGTAGCGAATCGTTGCTCTTTATAGCATAAGCGTGGATGCCATGAAGTTTTTGTTACGTTGGCCACGGTGGGCACAGAGTGAGTGCCCATGTTGGCGAGCTCCTGTCGGGCAATGGCTTGGACGAATGGTTTCGTAGTCAAGCTCGAGTCACAGGCGTGAACTGGAGCAGGGTATCATGGCCTGAATATCGGGGCGTACAGTCCGTGTCCCTAGTCTGGTGGAAATGGCCGTTGTGGGATCGTCTGGTCTTCGCAAGAAGACGTTGCCGCCGTGGTGGGAAGACGGGCAAATGCATGGCCAATGGGCCGGTTTTTAGCCGGCTCAAAGCGCCGGCATTCTTTTGTAATACCGTCGACTGTAAAGAAATTTTTGCACATTACGAGGTTGAAGGCGTCGTCGGCGATCCCTTTCAAGATATGCCCAACCTTTTCGTCCTCAGGCATCTGGACATCGCACTTTAGACACAGCGATAACACGTCTTCAATGTACGATACGTAAGATTCTGTACACGTCTGCGCACGTGATGCGAGTACCTTTTTCGCGGGTACTTGTGGCTAGCAGGCTTCCCAAACAAGTCGCGTAGTTTTTCTTTGCAGTTATCTGAGGTTCCGATCTCAGCTTCGTGGTTATCGAATCATATTTTGCTGTGCCTTTGAAGCAGAAATTAATGCTTAATAATTATTAATACTATAATATGATAATAATAATAATACTATTTAATAATAATATATAACATCATGGTAGGTTCCCATCGGTTGTTAGCACTCACGCGTTCTTTCTCCGTCAGCTAGTCTTCAACGTCCACTTCACCGGAAGCGCAGAACGTGCCAGGATCCCGGGGTTGCACCAGCATTTCCGTTGAAGCGGCGGGCGCTGATGTAGGTGTCGCGTCTTCCGCCATTGGAGACAGATCTGCAACACGACGGCTGCTGCGGAATTATGTTGCGAGGCGTGACGCAGCCCGCACCTCCACCAAAGTGCGACGGAGTGAAGATGTAGGCGAACGATATATTTACAGAATATTTACAGAGAAAGCTTGGGCAGGAGAAGACGTTTGATCCAGCCCGCGTGAAAGCGGCCTCATGGTCGTATTCATCGCTCTGCCATACCTCGCGTTCATCCATGTATCAACTGCTCCGTACCAATATATAACCGTTTTGGAGGTTGTCTAAAAGACAGGCTTACGCCTAATAAATTACTGCAACATACTCAGCAGAAGTTGTCTTCTGCACGCGCTCTTTATGTGACAGGAGCCTCTGCAGAACAACGCCATCTGGCCCGCTGAAGAATCATTCGAAAGCGTTGGTACTTCCGTTGGTGTTTCTCCCGGCATATAGTCAAGACATCTGCATTTTCCATTACTGTTTTCGAATAGCAAGGAATATTTGACAACTACGAAAAGCGATTTCTTTAAGCAATAAGAAATCGAATAGGATATTTTTGGGTTAATACTTGACATGAATATTTGTACGCCTCTATTGTTTTCCTGCTTGATTTTGATTGACGCTGTCATCTTTTCTTTGTGATGCGTGTGAATTCAGTCACGTTTGCAGTGTCTCGTATCCTTGTTAGCTTAATAATTTGCCTGATATGTCAGCAGTTGCAATGACAGTGCGTTGTCCGTTTATTTTATTTTTCTTCCACTCAATTTGTCCTCGACATTGGATATTTCGACAAGAAAAAAAGAAAACATTAATCGCTAGTCGGAACATTTCCATCCAATCGTTGTTTGGATCCGACCGCTGGTACGATCTGTTGGGAACTCGGCGCTGACGCCCGTGGTTGTACCTGGGTCGCAAGCCCCAAGGGTAGCGTTGGCCTGGCGGCCTGGGGTACAACTGGAAGCATCCGAAGGTCCCGGCAAAGCATGAGTCGACTGGTAACAACAAAACAACTTGTTTATTTTAACATCGCAAAGAGTTGGCGGTCAGGTTGACCGAAGTAGAGAGACGGGAGAGCACTTCACTCCACAGAAGAAATCGGAGCCCTCCTTTTGGCGTCCGGGGGCAGCTGTTTTTATACTCTCGCAGTTGAGGGCAAGAAGGAACCCCTCAAAAGACGAGCACGTGAATGTACAATGGGCTAATGGTGACGCACACTGTCGTGGCGCTGCGCACGATCTCGTAGCACCCTGTCGTGGCGCTGCGCACGATCTCGTAGCACCCCGTCGTGGCGCTGCGCACGATCTCGTAGCACCCTGTCGTGGCGCTGCCGGTCGGACACAATGACTGTAACGAGAAGATGGTCCCTGCTTTGGCATCGCCTGTTTCGGGCACAATGACTGGAACGAGATCCCTGCTTTGGCATCGCCTGTTTCGGGCCCAATAACTGGAATGAGATCCCTGCTTTGGCATCGCCTGTTTCGGGCACAATAACTGGAATGAGATCCCTGCTTTGGCATCGCCTGTTTCGGGCACAATGACTGGAACGAGATCCCTAGGCGGTCGCATCGCCGCAGACGCGCCTGGAAACACCTGGCGATGAGTGTTGCGGCGACGACGATCGGGCCAAAATGTCTGCCGCCCCGCCGCAGTCGCGCCGGCAAAACCACGTGTCGCAGGCGAAACGCAACAGACCGCCCCGCCGGGGGAAGGAGATCCCGATGGACAGGGGACTGCATCCGCTGTCCGGAGGGATGTCGCTCGATGATGCTCATAACCGAAGTCGGGCGTCCCTTGACGTTTCTTGAGCGCAGCGCACAGAGAAGGCCTCGTTCTCTCGTTCAGGTTCGCACGGGACACTGCAAAGTGACTTCGGGAGAGTTCACATTTTTGTTCTCGTTCCCGGCAAGCGTTAGAACTACGCTGAAAACTCAACCGCTCAGTCAGCAAGCACGGCACAACCCTCACTAAGCCCTGCCAGGCTCTTTCCCCTTTTTATACCACTGCCTAGTTCCTTACAGTAGTCTAGCATCACTCAGAACGCGTCCACAAATTGAAAAATTGCACTAGAAAGCATATCATCACTTTGAAACACTAAACAAAAGCAATATGTTAAAAAAAATCCTGCCTCAGGAAGAAAAACATCAGTAACAAACAATTTTGAGGCTGATTCCTACGTTAGGGGCTTCGACTTAAGCCATCGGCGTTACCGTTGAGACTCCCCTTTTTGTAACGCACCTCAAAGGAATATTGTTGTAAAGCGAGGCTCCAGCGCAGGAGGCGGCCATTTTTGGGAGAGATGGTCTGCAGCCATTGGAGAGGGCAGTGATCCGTCTCAATGATAAACCTTGAGCCGGCTAGATAGCATGACAATTTCTGAACGGCCCACACGAGACATGCACACTCTTTCTCGGTGGCGCTATACGCCTGCTCACGACTGGTCAGCTTACGACTAGCATACAGGACGGGGTGTTCTACTTCTCCCTTTTCCCGTTGGCACAGTACAACGCCCATGCCTCGCTCACTAGCATCGCACTGAACAATGAACCCTTTTGTATAGTCTGGCGATACCTTCTTTGACATTGCAGCGCACGTTTTCCAGGCTGCCATCCTTTTTTTGCTCGGCTATCAAAGCCGACCGGCTGACTCTTAGCAACCTATGAAGTCCGGCTGACGTAGGCGCGATGAGCAAATCTGTAGATAGCTCTTCTAACTTTCCCGTGTCGGGCGGTTCCTCTCCAGTATCTGGCGCCTTCAACGCTACAGACTCAATTTTATTCAGTTCGGGCGTGCTCTGAATATCAGCTTGCTGCGCCTCTGACCCTTTTTCGTTGTTTGATAACGTCGGCCCCGCAACTACCGCCTTTGCAGCGAGCTCCCGAACCTTCGATCTGGTTAAGGCCTGAACACTAGCTTCACCAAACAAAAGCCCCTTCTCGCGCAGGAGGTGATCGGACCTGTTTGAAAATAGGTACGGGTACTGGGGTGGCAGCATAGATGACACTGCGGCCTCCGTCTCAAGCGCTCCGAAAGGTCCTTCAATAAGCACTTTTGCTACCGGCAGACACACGCTATGAGCTTCCACGGCTTGCTTGATCCATGCGCACTCGCCCGTGAACATATGGGGTTCTACGTAAGATGGGTGAACTACATCCATCGTAGCTGCGGAATCGCGAAGCACTCGGCACTCTTTCCCGTTCACGAGGAGGTCTCGCATGTAAGGCTCGAGAAGCTTCATGTTCTCGTCCGTGCTGCCTATTGAAAAAAACACAACTTTTGGTGTTGTTTCCGGACACTGCGCCGAAAAGTGACCCGGCTTCTGGCACGTATAACACAAGCGCGCTCGCCTCATCTCGAACCGCTTTCTGCGTTTGGCTGCCGCCGTCTCTTTACGTTTGGTCGGACTGCTTTCACTCGCATCCTCACTACGCGTGTCCCTCTTTGCTCTCATGGGTGTGAACTTCGGCCTCTCAAACTTCGAGCCAAATTCACCCTTTTGACCGTCCTTAGCTCCGCGAGCTCGACGCGTCACAAACTCCTCGGCTAGCTCAGCGGCTCTAGCCACCGTACTCACGTCTGGCCTATCCAAGACCCAGTATCGCACGTTCTCAGGTAACCGACTATAAAACTGTTCTAGCCCGAAACACTGCAGAACTTTATCGTGGTCACCAAACGCTTTCTCTTCTTTGAGCCACTCCTGCATGTTCGACATAAGCCTATACGCAAACTCTGTATATGTCTCACTTCTGCCTTTCTCATTTTCCCGAAACTTCCGACGGAACGCCTCCGCAGACAGCCGGTACTTTTTTAGAAGACTCGATTTCACTGTGTCGAAATCCTCTGCCTCCTCTCTATCCAAGCGAGCGACTACGTCGGCCGCCTCGCCGGGTAACAAAGTGAGCAAGCGCTGTGGCCACGTTTCCCGAGAGAACCCCTGCTTCTCGCACGTTCGCTCAAAGTTAACCAGGAACAAACCAATGTCCTCTCCAAGCTTAAACGGCCGCATCAGGTCAGTCATTTTGAACAATACGCGTTCTCCTGCACCGTGTGCCTGACTTCCATTACGAGCGCGTTCCATTTCTACCTCAAGACGCTTCATTTCCAAAGCGTGTTGACGGTCACGCTCTTGTTGCTCTCGCTCTTTCTGTTCTTTACGTTCACACTCTTCTTTTTCTTTTGCAGTCTCCCTCTCTTCAATAGTCTCAAGGCATTCCGACAGCTCGTCATCCTCAGCCTCTAACTCAAGAATAGCCTTTAGCAGTTCTGGTTTTCTGAGTTTGTCCGAGACATCCAGACCCAACTCTCTTGCAAGCTCCAACAATTTCGGTTTGCGCAACGACTTCAAATCCATGGCTGCTCTGAATGCTGCTTTCTCTACTGCTTACTATTGTCTTGCCGCAAACTAACCCGGCAGCAACGACAACCACAATTACCAGCTCTGTTTCTGACACTAACAAAAGCCTGGCAAAGCTCAGAAGAAGAAAGTCCCGCACTCACCAAACCTCGCAGGCAGGAATTCCGCGCAGTCGTTCCGCTGCAGGCAACCAGTCGTCACACAGGGCTCGTTGCACTGCTCCCGGATCGTCGTTGAGCTGCTCAGCATACTGTCAACTGCATCTCTTTGCTGCTGGCCTCCGTTGTCGCGATCTCGCCGCTGGCAGACCGTTGTTTGAAGTCGTAGGCGATCTCACCGCTGCCAACCAGATGTTTGGATCCGACCGCTGGTACGATCTGTTGGGAACTCGGCGCTGACGCCCGTGGTTGTACCTGGGTCGCAAGCCCCAAGGGTAGCGTTGGCCTGGCGGCCTGGGGTACAACTGGAAGCATCCGAAGGTCCCGGCAAAGCATGAGTCGACTGGTAACAACAAAACAACTTGTTTATTTTAACATCGCAAAGAGTTGGCGGTCAGGTTGACCGAAGTAGAGAGACGGGAGAGCACTTCACTCCACAGAAGAAATCGGAGCCCTCCTTTTGGCGTCCGGGGGCAGCTGTTTTTATACTCTCGCAGTTGAGGGCAAGAAGGAACCCCTCAAAAGACGAGCACGTGAATGTACAATGGGCTAATGGTGACGCACACTGTCGTGGCGCTGCGCACGATCTCGTAGCACCCTGTCGTGGCGCTGCGCACGATCTCGTAGCACCCCGTCGTGGCGCTGCGCACGATCTCGTAGCACCCTGTCGTGGCGCTGCCGGTCGGACACAATGACTGTAACGAGAAGATGGTCCCTGCTTTGGCATCGCCTGTTTCGGGCACAATGACTGGAACGAGATCCCTGCTTTGGCATCGCCTGTTTCGGGCCCAATAACTGGAATGAGATCCCTGCTTTGGCATCGCCTGTTTCGGGCACAATAACTGGAATGAGATCCCTGCTTTGGCATCGCCTGTTTCGGGCACAATGACTGGAACGAGATCCCTAGGCGGTCGCATCGCCGCAGACGCGCCTGGAAACACCTGGCGATGAGTGTTGCGGCGACGACGATCGGGCCAAAATGTCTGCCGCCCCGCCGCAGTCGCGCCGGCAAAACCACGTGTCGCAGGCGAAACGCAACATCGTCTACTGAAGATGACTGGAAAAGAAACACACCTATGGTTGCGGTTTTGAGGGTTTAGCGAGCTGGCAAACTTCCGAAAAAGTACGTTATCGTAGCTGACACTTTGTGCTAGCGATATTACGAACAGATGTCTCGTTTGCCACTACTTTGTTTTTCCTATAATTTAGAAATAAAGACGTCTTTTTGTTGTCCGCATCCTTCAGTAAACACTTGGCGTCGTTGCATGTGTAACTCATGTGCAGCTTTAATTGTCAATAGATTGCAAAGGTAGCCTAGCGCAAAGATTGCAAAGCGCCAACTTTCACGAGCGAGGAATGCGAGAAACTGGCACTTGGCACATGCGCCAGGCTTTCGAAAGAGCGTTTTTTTTTTTGCGAGACAAGAATGCGTGTGATTGTAGCCTAAGGGTTCAAGCATTGAGCTGCTGTGCTGGTAGACCTATATTTGTGATCTGACCATCGACTAGGCATTACATCAGAGCATTAAAAATTGAGCTACCTTGTAAGGATCTACGAGGGAGCTAGAGGTGCGTTGAGCGTAAGCGAGCGTGTCACGGTGTACTCGAAATCGCAAGTTTGTAAGACTGGACGAGGTACAGAAACGTCACATTCATGAATGTTTGCAAGGCTGCCCGTAACGCACGCGTACAGATCTCCATGCGTTCATGATAATCGCATTCTAAGTATGTCAGAAAGTTAGCGCTAAGCTATGGCCTAAATTTTTTTTTCAATCGAACCAGCCAATTAACGATGCCATGTTTATCGGTGAACGATGCTCCGAAAAAGTGCTACTTACTGAGAAGCTTGACCGACAATGAAGTATCGGTAACGCAATATCATTAAGGAAAATTGTTGGAATGAAACGGCAGGCCACTGTACATGGCCTCAAGCATGCAGGCAACCGGGAGGAGAGGGTACGCCCAGGTAACACAACGTGATGTTAGTTAGAAGATTTTTATGAAGACGTTTTTCTAGTGATTTACATATTAGAGTTGGTAGTAATTGGCCTTCTGTAAGAGATACCAGATGAAACTCAAAGTTCTTAGCGCTGTGCAGTCTTCCTCCCTCCACCTGTATACCCGCCGCGGTTGCCCAGTGGCTATGGCATTCCGCAGCTGAGATCGAGGTTGCAGGTTCGACTCCCGCCGTGATGCTGCATTTCGACGGGGGAGCGAAGTGCAAAAGTGATCGTGTATTTAGGTACAGGTGCACCTTATCGCTTTGCGCGACACTTATGTGTTACCCTAAAACGCAGTACATTTGCCCCAATGCGCATGCACGTCTTGTACCGCTGACTTCAATGGGGCATGAATTTAAGGTAAACTCTAGCATAATTAGGTTTACGTGCACGTGAAAGAACCTCAGGTGGCCACAATTATTCTTGAGTCTCGTACAACGGCGTGCTTCCTAATCTTAGCATAGTTTTGGCACGTAAAACAGCAGAACATTTAAAAGCTTTGTTATTTTAGTGCCGCTCTCTTTCTTCGTCTTAACTCTCGCGCTGTACATCCGTCCGTTGAACCGTCGAACCCAGCTTTTCGAAGACGAAGTGACGGAGTTTTATCTACGTCACATATACGTCATCATATCAGACCTTGGTGAATGCTGCCGCGGCATTTGTGTACAGCACGCAGGCACGAACGCATGCACGCACGCACGCATGCACGCACGCATGCACGCACGCACGCATGCACGCACGCATGCACGCACGCACGCATGTACGCACGCACGCACACGAATGCAAGTATCCACGTATATACCTAGGTAAGAGACGAAAGTCCTGTAGGAAGCACGTTCAGCAGTAGTTGCCCGATTAGGCTCCATTTGAATGACTTGTATGGGAATGTGATTCAGCGACCATTAATTGCGCTGCGTTCATTTCAGGTGCATTGTATAGCTCAGTACTAATGAAAGTACCTATTAAGTGCCCGAGAAAGCATAGGTACACAAAAGTCAGCAGCGAGGTTGTTAAGCCCTAAACACCTGACTACATGGAGCGAACTTTCACGGAAAGCTTCGGTCAACGAAGCAGCGGCTTGGCGTGGAAGTTCGCTGTATTGCGTTTGTCGGAGGAGCGATACAGACGATCCTAACGGCTTGACAAACATAAAACTCGCACTAGCGACCTAAGGCTAGGGCGATGTGCATCTTTGAAAGATTTCGCTGCATGATTCAGAATAAACTCTGTTTGGAAAAACCTTTCACGCGGTAGATCACGAATTTGTAGAAGTGCCTTGTTAGGCTTAGTTGGTACATAATATTTTCCACGGAAATATGGCACAAAATGCGACATAAAGGCTGTGCCTTTCTCTCTTTTATGTCCCATTTAACGTACCGCTTGTGTTCTTAGACCTTGCTTCCGTCCTTCATGCGAACTCCAGATGACAATAACCGCTCTTGTACACGCATTCGATTATTGATCGCATCAACTACAGTTCGGTGGAGCTTGAACGGAAAATAATCTGTGCACTGGCATTATTCCAGTTAACCCGAATGCAGGTTAAGATTAAACGCAGGCGCCGACAAAGGTGTCCCCTTACTTCAGACGCTGCCACGGGATGCCAAGCGCCAGCACTTATAACAACTTCTTCCGCAGATCCAGTGCCTCCGATCTGTCTTCATGACTGCCGGCAAGAGCATCCAGCGAGCTGATGCCCAGCTGTCGGCGGCGCTGGCCAAGTGTCTCCGGGACTCGTTCACGGACAGCAATCGCTCAGCGGATGTTCGCCAGGCGCTGCTCGAACTGATCGAGTTCCGGGCTTCGGGATGGAAGCTCGGGGCCGCTCAGCAGCGCTACTACTGTGCGCACGACGGCGGTGCTGCAGTCACCGACGGAAACAGCGGCTGCTCCGGCCTAGCACCATTGCAATAATTTTGTGGCTTGCCATAGAAAGGAACAGATAGCTTTGACCTCTTTTCTGGTTTGTTGTTGCATCGAGTTACTTCTGTCTTTCTTCTCTTTTACTTTTTTTTCTGCTATTCTGAACGAGGCTCTCCCGTTTCTACAACTCCATAAATATTTTCTTTATTCATAGGGGATGTTGTGTAAGCATGAATAGGATGAATTTACAGTGGCATAATTGCAGGGGCTTGTGCAACTAGGCGTTTTAATTTTTTTTTTCAGTTTTTGCTGCCGCCATCTTTGGAAAATAAAATAAATAAGTAAACCTTTCCCGTTCCGCTTTATTAACCACACAGTTTCAAAGTATGTTGAGGCGCTCTCGCATCGAGGAGCCAATGCAACATAAACTTATATGTAACATTAGTGAAAGTTCCTCTGGCATAAATGGTTTCTGGGTTCGTACTGTGTCTAGAAAAATCTCCGACGTCGTTACTTTTCAGCAAAACTAGTACGCGTTAAGGAGTTGAGTTGTTGATCACAAACGACAAATGAACCACAGTTAAACTTGCAGCTTCACCTGAGCCCTTTGCTTTTGAAATGTAAAAAAATATATTGTCAAGCACTATAGGAAACCCATGCGATTTCCTCAGAAAAATAAAGCGCCGCAGTTGATGAAAAATTTGTAGTGGTCCCTTTCTGACAGTGAGTGTCCGCCCTCATCGATAACAAGCGAACAAACACTGACACGAAGGACAACATAGGGTGAAATTACTTGTGCTTAATAAATGAAATAAAGAAAGAATAAATTAATGGAAAGGAAAGTGGATGAAAAAGAAACGCCGCAGGTGAGGAACGACCCCACAACTTTCGCATTACGCGTGCGATGCTCTACCAATTAAGCTACCGCGGCGCCGTTTCTCCATCTACTTGTGTATTTATGTTTCCCCGTAGAATCCTGGAACGAATGTTAGCCAGCGCCACCACTCGCAAACCTTGGCGGCGGATGTGGAACATCCTTTCTGCCACAGGCGTCACGAGAACGTGATCTCGTTAGGTGAAGGCAACCGGACAATAAACCCACACATGCTACCCGAAGGCATCAGTGATGCCGGATTCGAGACCCTCGTTATGTAATAAACGAGAAGAAAGGGGGGTTACCCGAGGGACCAGATTTTTATTAGTGATATTGTTACGGGTACGTTGGGAGTATAGAAAGAGTGTATTTACAATATACTGTGGGGATCGCACGCGCATCCCGATATCTCCGGAGCGGCCACGCGGTTATCACGCGATAATCACGTGCTCGCTCGCGGAGGGTAGCGGGGAGAGGGCACCTTCGCCGCTCCCGCTGCTCTTCGCGCCTGGCCGCGACGCCGCAGCCCAAGGCACCCCGGGGTATTCCCTCCTTTCTCTTTCTTGGAACCGGGGAGACTCCCTCTCCGCCGCTCGGGGAGAAGCGCTATTCCCCTGATGGACCGTTGTCTTTCGGCTGAGGAGCTTGCGACTGGCCGCATCTCAATTCAGCCGCTGAGACCGCCGCACGCCGTCCCCCTGTTGCGCTCGGCCTTTGTGAGCGACTGACCGCCCCAGGGCCCGAGCGCGGATCCACTCTGGGTGAGCTGAACTCTTATCAGCTTCTTTTGTGGTTCCCACATTGTGCGGTATTTCACCCCAGACGTGCGGAACGCTCCGCCGCTGTGGTTTTGTTTTGTGTTGTATTTGTATGTGTGGTTGCTGTTGTTGTCAGTTGGTATACTTGTACTCTAAGGTGAATAAACACCCTGGCCTGAACCCGCCGTGGTCGCAACTCACTGCGAACCGCGGGTTAGGGGTCACAGCTCTGACTGTTAGGGCTGCTGCGAAAGTGCTAGCGAGCGACTGCCGCTCCGCCGGCGCTGTGCGATCCAGAGAAGGGTCAGGTGCGCACGCGCAAACTTGAGTAATACCCCATATATTTGGCGCCCAACGTGGGGCCAGAGGTGTGACAGGTTGAGTCTGTTTGTGTGAGTGACTGCCACTACACGAACGAACCATGGCAGCATACGGGGCTGACTTCCAGCCGTTGTATACGCTGCCGCAGGTTGCTACCAACAGGCAACAATTCGAAGCGGCGGTAACTGCTACCGCTCAGTCATACCCTGCGGCGAACATTAGCCCTGGGAATTTGATAAGCATCGAAGAGGGTAGCGCTACACATGAGGCGCTCTCTCCGGCAGGACGTACCCTTGAAGGCGTGAGGCACATTACTCCGAACCCTTCGCCAGAGTTTGCGGAGAGCACGGAGCCACAGCGGCACACTTGCTCGACGCGTCCCGCTCCTGTGCCAGACATTACTGCCCAGAGCGAGCCTCAGCAGGCACTGTTGCACGATGCGAAGCGCTTGATTGAGAGGTTGACAGGTGCCGTGCAGAACACTCTGCTGACATCTGCCGTCACTGCTAGACGGAGAGTGAGGGTGGACTTACCCACCTACAGCGGGTATCATGATTCAGTTAGCGTCAACGAATACCTCGATCGCGTGCTGACTTACCAGCGCGCAACGGGACTGTCCGATGGCGAGATACTGGAACGCGTCGTACCAGTGTCGTTGACTGATCACGCTGCCCGCTGGTTCCGGCTTACTGGCTACCGGTCTAGTACGCTGGCCGAGTTCCGAGCGACCTTACGCGAGGAATTCCTGCCCGCAGATTACGAGCGTCGTCTGCGGCGCGAGTTGGAACTACGTACTCAGTATCCGGACGAATCCTTGCTCGAGTACGTAAGGGCGATGGACGAACTTTATCGTGCCGCTGACCCTTCTGCTCCGAACTGCGATAAGGTGGAGAGAGTCACGCGACAAGCTCATCCCACCTTCGCAGCGTACCTAAGAGGCAGCAAGTTCAGGGATTTGGGTGAGCTGGCCTCGGAGGCAAAGCGCATACAGGCGGGCATACTCGCCTCGCGCTCATACCGACCTCCACCCCCAGCGTCGAGAGCACTTTAGCCACGATGCGCGTGGAACGGGGACACTTTTCGCACTCGTTCCGGTGGAGAAGGTGCGGTTGCTTTCAGTGACGGACAACTGAGAAACGGTTGGGACTTATCTGACCGGGCTCTCGACCCGTACACTTATGCCATGCGTGCAGCACGCGCTGCCGATGGCCGAGGTATGCAGAATCGTGGTCGACATGCCGGCCCGAGGATGCCAGAGCAGAGCGTGCCTGCAAGGGAGCAGTCGATGAACAACGGTCAAACGGCGCGAGGCACTGGACGCCAAGCCCGACAAAGGCCGGCTCTCCTCTGTTATCGGTGCAACCAGCCGGGGCACTTCGCCCGGGATTGCAGACAGCCTGCGAACCGAGAGCACGCGCTTTCGGGAAACGAGCCGGTCCGCCGGTGAGCAAAGCTACATGGCCGGCGGCGGTTACAGCGGCGCGAAGTGAGACACACGAACTCCTTGCCCCGCTGGCTTGTCGTTTCGGACCACCCAACGACACGCCAGTGCCGCTCATAGAGGATAGAGTCGCCCGGCGCAGGTTTTTTGCGCTGTTAGACACAGGAGCAAGCGCTTCACTATTTGGCGACGAGGTGTGTGAACATCTCCGTCGGAACGCTATCCGACTGAGAGAGAGAGTAATGTGACCTTCCGACTCGCCAGCGGCACGGCGCACGTGAGCTGTGCTGCTAGGCTTGTGGTGCGGTGGGAGAAACGGGTGAGGCGACAACGCCTCGCTCACCTTCCCGGCCTGTCGGTTCCTATAATTCTTGGTAGAGACTTCCTCGCCAAGACGGGCATTGTTATTGACGTCTGCAATGGAGGATATAGGGAGCGAGCATGTGGCACCCTGAAACCTTTCGTTCCATTTTCAAAAGCGTCAGGGACAATGTCGTTCGATGCTGCTTCGCGCGCAGACCGACCCAACGATTGGCCGAAAAGGTCCCTCAGAACGGTTGCGGTTGGGTCGACAAGCCGTCCGGCCAACCGCGCTGAGAAAAGAGGCGCACAGGGGAGCTGCTCCCCTCCCGCACAGCCCATAACCCCCGCTGCGGTGGCACACTGTACCGCAGTGAGGGGCGAACGATACCACCCGCTGCTGAACGACTCGAGCAGTTTGTCGGGGGAAGAAAAGGCTCGCCTCTCATCGCTTCTGACTGAATATGACGCCGTATTCACAGAGCGGCCTGGTTGCACTACGCTACACAGGCACAAAATTGAGACTGGCAACGCCTCTCCGTGGAAGTGTAATCCTCGGCCGGCGAGTTTGGCTAAGGGGAAAGCACTAGACAGCGCTCTGGACGAACTGCTCGATACAGGCGTTGTTGAAAGGTCGGACAGCCCATGGGGTTTTCCTGTGGTGTTGGTTCCTAAAAAGGATGGGACGCCCCGCCTTTGTGTCGACTATCGCCGCCTGAACGAGGTGACACGCAAGGACGCATATCCGCTTCCTAGCATTCCCTCGATCGTATCCAACGTTGGCGGAGCGAAGTACTTCACTACGCTCGATGCAAGCAGATGACACTTTCAGGTGGAGGTAGATCCCTGTGACCGAGAGAAGGTTGCCTTCACTTGTCACAGGGGACTTTTCCAGTTTACCCGTATGCCCTTCGGACTTGTCGGTGCGCCTGCGACTTACCAGCGCCTGGTGGACCGTGTCTTGGGTGACGCAAGGTGCCACCATGCTCTTGCTTATCTGGACGATGTTGTGGTATACTCGCGTACCTTTGATGGGCACTTAAGCCATCTCAGGGACGTGTTGGAGCGTCTGAGGTCTGCGGGGATAACGCTAAACCCGACCAAGACCGAGATCGCAGCAACCTGAGTAACGCTACTGGGGTTTAAACTTGACAACGGACGCCTTCTGCCGTGTGATGACAAGGTTCAGGCATTATTGAACTATCCGTCACCGGCAGACATAGGCGGACTGAGACGCTTTTTGGGGCTGGCGAACTTCTATCAACAGTTCATCCCAAACTGCGCTGCACTGCAAGCCCCCTTGACTATGCTGTTGAGGAAAGGTGAGCAGTGGAGGTGGGGTCCCCAGCAAGAGGAGGCACTGCGCAACCTCGTAAACGCGCTCGTGGAAACCACCGAGTTAAGGCTACCAGACATGAACAAAGAATTTGTCATGCAAACGGACGCCAGTGACCTTGGCCTAGGAGCGGTTTTGCTCCAACAGCACGAAGGTAGCTTGCGCCCGGTAGCTTTTGCCAGCCGCTCTCTGACTCCCGCAGAGGAAAATTACTCCGTGACCGAAAAGGAATGTCTGGCGATCATTTTCGCTCCCAAAAAGTTTGACTACTATATTGATGGAGTCCCATTCATAATTGAGACGATCATATGGCACTAACTTGGCTTAGGCGCTTAGGAGAGCCGAGCGACCGGCTCGCGCGATGGGCACTTCTCCTGCAGCGATACGACTTTACCGTTCGCTACAGGAGAGGAAAGAACAACGTTGTGGCGGGCGCACTTTCGCGCGCGCCCGTTGACTGTGAGAAGAGTAACATTACTACTCAACTCACCTCGCCAGAAACTGAGCTTGAGAGCGGACTAACCGCTGCGACGATCGAGGTTGTCAGGAGGGGTAACATTAATACCCATCGTGACTCCTCAGTGACTCAGCCTAAGAGCAGAGTAACTGTTACAATGCTCGACGGCGCTGGTCCCGAAGGAAGGGCGGACGAACCCCCTTCTCCAGACGAAAGCGTGAACCACTTGGACTGCGTCAGTTCAGTGGGGAGCGTGTTCGGCAGAAAGGAGCTGTTAGAGGCACAGCGGGAGGATCCGTTTTGTAAGAAAGTGTTTGAGGGGCTCTGGGAGCCCGGCGGCGCGGCCGCGGCGCACATGGACGCAGCTGGTATTGCTGTGGGTGCGCGGCGCTCCGAAACAACTGGTATTGCTGTGAGCGCGTTCGATTGCTACCTGCTAGACTCTGACGGCGTCCTGCTGAGATACATTACCGCGGAGAAGGCTACACATCAGTCCTTCAAAGCGGTGATTCCACGCACGCTGAGAGGAGCACTTTTACGCTACTTTCACGATACGTGCCTGGCTGGGCATGCAAGTGGCCCTAAGACTTATCTGAAGTTGTGGCGCTTTGCTACCTGGCCGAGAATGAAGCGGGATGTGATGCGCTACGCCTGCTCTTGCAACGTGTGCCAACGCGTGAAGCCGCGTGCTGGACGACCACCCGGGCTCATGCAGCCGATCAAAAGCCGAACACCATGGCAAATTGCGGCATGTGACGTCATGGGACCTTACCCCAGGACACCGAGCGGGAACCGATTCCTTCTCGTAGTCACAGACCATTTCAGCAAGTGGGTGGAACTGTTCCCCCTACGGAAGCTGACGGTACGCGTAATCATGGGAAAGCTGATCGAGGTGTTTACACGATTCGGCTATCCTGAGCAGTTGATAACGGACAATGCGTCCTACTTCACTGCCAAACTCTTCGTGGACTCTTGTGCAGCTCTCGGCATTAAGCACAGGAGAACAACCACGTACCATGCCCCGGCGAATCCCACTGAGCGTGTGAACCGCAACATCAAGCACATGCTAGTTGCATTTGCGGGGACGCACAATGAGTGGGACGCTGGTCTTCCTGAAATTGGATTTGCGATCAGGTCGACAGTGAATCGATGGACTGGGTATACACCCACCACCCTCAACCTTGGGAGGGAGCTGTTGAGTCCGGTAGAACTTACTCTACAGGAACGATGCAGCACGGAACTGGTTGTTTCGTCGGCACGCACCGATTCTGCGACTGGGCTGCGCGCAAAGGTAACGCAGGCTTTACGAAAAGCGCGACGGAACCTGAGCACTGCACGTGCCGAGCAGAAAGCGCAGTACAACCGCTCTCATCGGGAAGTTCACTACAAAGTGGGCGACTTGGTGTTGAGACGGAATCACGTCCTGAGCGACGCCAGTAAGAAATTCTCAGCTTCTCTGGCGCCGAAATGGACAGGACCGTACCGGGTGCGAGAGACTGTCTCTTCGCTCGTGTACAGGCTGGCGGACTTGAAGTTAAGACCGATCAGCCGACCGGTGTATGTCTGTGATCTCAAACCCTACTACGACAGAGGGAACGAGTGGCCCGAGGAGAACGCTCTCCCGCACCCGCAGGCAGCGGCATCGGGTGGCACAGCTCGACGTTGGAGCCCAGTGCGGCGTTATAACTTGCGATCTCGGCAGAACTAACTCTGTCCGGTTCGCTGAGGCTATTTTATTGTGCGCGATATCGGACGGAATGCTCCTCCGATGTCTAGCATGCAGGCTTACAGAGCGAGCACGCATTTTCTCTTTAGAAGAAGCGAGAGGGGCTGACCAAATTGTCGCAGCAGCAGAACGCCCGTCGGGAGCCATGCAACAACATTCACGCAAGAAGAAAAGACCGTCTCCGCTGTGGATACGAACGAGCAGGCCGTAAGCAGTCAGCAACGCAGTTCATGCAGGAGGCGGCGAGAAAAGAGGATCCTCCGGCGACCAACAACGAGGTGAGAAGCGCACGCGAGCGTCTTCCGGTCCGAAATGGTCGCAGCGGCGCAGAATTCGCCGAACCACACCGCACAACTCCGCGACCGAATTGCGAGCCCCGCAACCAAGCGCCCAGGCTCAAGGTCAAGCAAAAGACTTCCCCCGCAAGGACAGAGCGGACCCCTGCTGCGCAGCGAGGTGTCAGCCATCGTCAAGGGTGGGTAGGCGCGCCTTTGCCGATCTTGCGTGCCGAAATCCGCGAGGGTGCGCAACGACAGAGAGATAGCTGTGTCGGGACGAACAGAAAGAAACGCCTTCGACCATACCAGAGGGCAACGACCTTCGGGAACATCAAAAGACAGCTGTCCTGCGCCATATCGAGGCTGGTTCGGGGATCGCGTCAGCATAATCGAAACAGCCAAGAGAAATCAAGGGGCCCTTTCGCCACCACGGACCCGGCATGCCGCCGAGGAGCAAGGTGACCCGGACCCAGCAGCCTTCTTGCCTCCTACTACATCGCGTTACTGTCAAGATGCTCCGTGACATCCTTCAACGTTCCGGCCTGGCTCGCGACTACCTACATGGCGACAACGGCGGTCTGCAGCTAGAGCTGCTCCCTCACCAACAGGGACTCAAACCTTGTTGCTGTCGGAGTAGCATGTCCCTCTTAGAAAAGCCTCAGGTAACGGCGGCCTCTTAGCGGCTAAAGGGTTACTTGAAGGAGGGGGGGTGTGGGGATCGCGCGCGCATCCCGATATCTCCGGATCGGCCACGCGGTTATCACGCGATAATCACGTGCTCGCTCGCGGAGGGTAGCGGGGAGAGGGCACCTTCGCCGCTCCCGCTGCTCTTCGCGCCTGGCCGCGACGCCGCAGCCCAAGGCACCCCGGGGTGTTCCCTCCTTTCTCTTTCTTGGAACCGGGGAGACTCCCTCTCCGCCGCTCGGGGAGAAGCGCTATTCCCCCGATGGACCGTTGTCTTTCGGCTGAGGAGCTTGCGACTGGCCGCATCTCAATTCAGCCGCTGAGACCACCGCACGCCGTCCCCCTGTTGCGCTCGGCCTTTGTGAGCGACTGACCGCCCCAGGGCCCGAGCGCGGATCCACTCTGGGTGAGCTGAACTCTTATCAGCCTCTTTTGTGGTTCCCACATTGTGCGGTATTTCACCCCAGACGTGCGGAACACTCCGCTGCTGTGGTTTTGTTTTGTGTTGTATTTGTATGTGTGGTTGCTGCTGTTGTCAGTTGGTATACTTGTACTCTAAGGTGAATAAACACCTTAGGTTGAGACTCACCCTGTCCCCCCTGGCCTGAACCCGCCGTGGTCGCAACTCACTGCGAACCGCGGTTTAGGGGTCACAGCTCTGACTGTTAGGGCTGCTGCGAAAGTGCTAGCGAGCGACTGCCGCTCCACCGGCGCTGTGCGATCCAGAGAAGGGTCAGGTGCGCACGCGCGAACTTGAGTAGTACCCCTGTAATACATACAAAATGAGTCAGAGCAGTTAAGATGACTGCCCGCCAACAACACGCAGCAGCCAGCGCACCGTGATGTTGTTCATCCTTCCGTTACAGGATCCCTGGGTGGTGAAGCGCCGTCTCGGCGCATGGGAGGGGAAGAATTGCGAGCGAAGTATGGCTTCAGCCGCGAAACGTGGACGACAACAGGCGTCAGACTTGAGGATGCATGAAACTGTAGCGGCGAAATCTCGTATTTTAAGTCGTTAACTTGAAGTAGGACTTCATAAAGCCCTGTGTAGCGAGAGAGAGAAGCTTCTGGGAGAGGCCAACCCGACCACATGGCGACCAAAGGAGCAACCAAGCACCAGGCGCGAACTTAAAGGGACACTAATGCGAAACAATAAATCAGTTTAGACTAATGAAGCATTGTTTCAGAACCCCGCAGGAAGTCATTTAAAAAAATAGTTTGATTATTAGATGAGAAAATGAAGGTGCAAGTATCAGTATTTGAATTTCGCGCCGAAGCCCTAGCGCCGGTACGTCAGCGTGACGTCAGGGATTCCAAAGCGTGTTTTGGCATTTGGGCCATAGTGGCTGAATAAAGGTTCCCGAAACTTGCCATGTTTAATATTGGTTCCTTTACAACACAATGTAGTCCATCTGCACCGCCATATATAATTAGTAGGCCCTAGAAGATGCCAACAAAATTCAAGACGTCACAGCCCCCAGGTGTGGGAACATAAGTAGGCGTCGCCACCCGTATTTCGTTCTTGCGCTTTTTCTGGCTTACCGAACCTCTTATCGTTGTAAGAGTGGTGTTTTTGGTGGTGTATAACGGTAATTTACTGATGCAGAAGAAATCATGTTTCACTTTAGTGTCCCTTTAACACTGCGATAGCACCGGTCATAACGCTGTTTTTGTATATGCTGCGAGACTAATAAACGAGATCAGGCGACTTGACGTGCCACGTGAGCGCGATCGATGACTTCACAAGCGTACTCAGGTACAACACGTGGCACAGAAGGGAGGACGGTGTCAAAGGGCAATGTGGGGTCCTGACCGTACAAAAGATAAGGTGAATATCCTACGGTGTCACGTCGGGACGAGTTGTACGCAAGCGTCGTAGTCGCGTTGGAGACGTACATCTACAGCATCTCTACGATCGTTCGGTTGAGACTTTCCGTAAGACCCTTCGTTTGCGGGTGGTAGGCGGTGGACAGCTTGTGCTCAGTGGCACAAGAGCGGAGGACGTCGTCGACAACTCGAGACAAGAATGAGCGGCCGCGGTCTGTAAGTACTGTCGAGGTGCACCGTGGTGGAGGATGACGTCGTGGAGGAGAAAATCGGCGACGTCTGTTGCACAACTAGTCGGGCACGCCTTTATTATCGCGTAGCGTGTCGTGTAATCAGTAGCGACGGCGATTCACTTATTCCCTCGAGTCGTCGTCGGAAAAGGGCGAAGTAGGTCAAGGCCTACGCGAAGGAACGATTCAGAGGGAGCTTCAATTGGATAGAGTCGTCCGACAGGGGGCAGGGGAGGTTTCTTCAGGCGCTGACACAATTGGCTAGTTGCGACATAACGACGCACAGAGTAGTAGAGACCCGGCCAGAAGAACCGGCGTCATACGCGGTCGTATGTGCGCAAAACTCCAAGGTGTCCCGCCGTCGGTGCATCGTGAAGTTGTTCGAAAGCGACGGATCGCAGATGACTAGGAAGGACAGGGAGCAACTGGGGGCCGTCAAGGTTGACGTTGCGGCGGTAGATGATGCCGTCGTGCAGAACGAACAAGTGATAATTGCTCACTTTTTCTCAACCCATACTCACTTGCTTATATGCTGCTCTGTGTGATTGTCTCGACGTGGCGCTGTTGTTACAATGCGGTGATAACCCGGGGACCCCAAGGGTGCAAAAGTCGGCTCAAGATGACTCTGACTCGAGTAGTGTTCCCGAATCCCAGTCTAATCAGATGAGCACCGTCTTATTAATCCTTAGAGACATAAAGAAGACGCCAGTCGAGGTTACTAAAGGCGAGTCAGAGTTGAAATCAGATATGAAGGATCTCAAAACTAGCGAAAGCGCAATTGAAAGCTAGCTGATATTTTCTGCCTTCTTGAATAACCTTAAAATGAATTTGATCTAGGCGTAATCACTTGGTTTTTCACGGCATACCCGATTCCCGCGAGTCACGACTGCAAAGTGAACAGAAAAAACTGGACGCCCTCTCGTCAGCGATGGGAAATGCCTTGCCATCAAACTCAGTTGAACGGCCGCGTCGAATTGGGACTTCTTCAAATACGAAGTGTCGTCCGGTTATAAGGAAACAATAAAACTTTAGAATTAAGGAGAGCATTCTTTCGTCGCACAGCCATCTTAAATGTAGTAACATTTAAGTATCTGAGGACTTATCGCCTGCGACAAGGCTCGCTAGAAGAGCTTCACGAATGTAGTAAAATCCAGCTTAGTTCCCCCTCATTTAAACTACTCTTTAATAAGCTTTTCATTGGTAATCAATGTTTCATGAATGATCGAACAAGTGACAGCGTTAAGCGAGTTAAAAGGGCTTTTCAGGTCACGCAAGCGCACCTGACAATCTGCTTCATCACCCTACTACATAGCAATGCGAGAGGTGCGATGGCGTATCTTTAACACCACAAAGAACTTACGGGGTTTTAGCCAAAACCACTTTCTGATTATGAGGCACGCCGTAGTGGAGGATTCCGGAAATTTTGACCACTTGGGGTTCTTTAACGTGCACCTAAATCTCAGTACACGGGTGTTTTGCGCATTTCGCCCCTATCGAAATGCGGCCGCCGTGGCCGGGATTCGATCCCGCGACGTCGTGCTCAGACGCCCAACGCCCTACACCATACAACACCATACATACGGCTGTACAAATATGTCGACCGAGATGGAGACGTCCATTGTTCGGAACCCGGTGAATTCTGGCGTTAGACAAATGTGTGTTGAAGTTCAAGGGGCATAAATTTCTTCCGAGCAATTCAACGACAGTGCAGACTGGTCGCACGTAGGCCTGCGTACAAAGACCTTGGCTGGCGAGGGGACCGCCGCTCGCCAGTCAAGACCTACGACGAAGAACTTTGCCAAGAACGTGAAAGCTTCGGTGACGAGGGCAGCAAGGATGCCGGACGCTCTACTGAGGGAGGAGACCAAGGTGATAGTGCGCCCACGGGGAGGCCTTAACATCGCGAGGACTCAGACCGCCACCGTGGCATCGGCCATCATGACGGTGGTGACGTATCAAGAGAGGACGGGGCAGCTGACACCTTCTGCCCCAACTTGCAACGAAACATCATGGTGGTGAGTACCCCGGAAGATATACGTGCTTCACGTTACGCCGAGATAAAATCCATCTGCATTGGTGAGAAGGAGCAGCGCGGTTTGACATATCAAACCGCGCCACATGGCACCGTTAAAGGCGTTATTAGAGGTATCCTAATAGAGGACTCGACCAGAATCGACCGCAACATTGTTAACTCAAGAAATACCTTGGCACTTGGTGCGAAGAGGATTGGTAGCTCGAGCACAGTCATCGTGGCTTTCAAGGGTCTGAAGGTGCCGAATTACGTGTGCTATGGTCCCGTTCTCACCTATATCGAACACAATTCGATGTATGTAAGCAGTGCGGAAAAGTGGGCCACCGCTGCGACGTTTGTCCAAACTCTCACGTGAAGGCTGGTTTTGCTTGGGGGCCGTTGACCCCAAGGAAGACCATAGATGCACCCCTACTTGCAATTTGTGTAAGCAGTGCGGAAAAGTGGGCCACCGCCGCGACGTTTGTCCAAACTCTCACGTGAAGGCTGGTTTTGCTTGGGGGCCGTTGACCCCAAGGAAGACCATAGATGCACCCCGACTTGCAATTTGTGCGGAGGGCCACATCTGACCGCTGACAAGGTTTGCAAGGATAGGTGCAAGATCCTACACGTAGTTACAGTGAGGCAATGGGAGCGCAAGATGGCCGAACAAGCGCAGCAGCAACAACGAGTGTCTCTCAGAGCTGAGGAATTTCCATCGCTGATGTCAACAACCACAACACCTGCCGGCCCAGCTGGTCGCCGCGCGTCGCGTTCCGTCTCGAAGCGCAGGGCCACCGAGCGTAGACAGCGTAGCCTTAGCCGTAAGCGATCACAGTCAAGTGACCGCGTGAGCTCGGTCGATGCAGCAAGGCATGATGCCAAAAAAGCACAGGGGGGTACCACCACCACCACCACCACCGCCAATACCACCGCAACCACCAAGACCATTAGCGCCACCAAGAACGTCGACGGCAACAACAACAGCAAGACGAGGGAAGACGAGGCGATGAGGACGTTGAAGGAAGCCAACGAGGCACTCCGGCACAAAAGCAACGAGCTCGACACGAAACTCAGTAGGCACAAGGCCACTATTAGCAAGATCGCAAACAAGATCGCGGAAATGAAGAAGCTTCTGACGACCTGTTTTACGCATAACGAAACGCCGCAAGCGGTATCATGTGAACCCACACCCATCATCAGCAGTGCTGTACCACCAACATCGGCAGAGAAGGGACCGGCACCCAACAGATGAGCGATCGAGAACCTGAAAGAGAGCAAGCTCAACCACCCGGTGGACAACCTGAAAGACATGGTTGACCAAATCGAGGAACACCTCGACGGGCTCGAAGAATAATTAAGACAACCTTCACCAAGATTATTGACGACAGGTTAGCCGCCATCGAGCGGACGTGTCAGCAGTTAACGAACGCAACACAGCAAATAACGCAGCAATACAATGAGCAACAATCATGGCCGCTCCAGCAACAGCAACTACAGCAGTGAAGGGTCTCGTGACCTGACACTGGAACTGTAACCGCTTCGTTAGCAAGAGGGCTGTCTTGCAGCAACATATAACACAACTAGCACGCAAGCCCGATAAAATCATGATACAAGAGACTCGCACTGATGCGTTATCGCTACCCGGTTAAGGCCGATCCACACGACGGACCAAATTGCTCTTTTAGACCGCGGTCCGCGCATCACGTGATAGGACGTCACCAGTTCGTGCGTATTGCCGTTGGCCCGTGCAAGACCGCGGCCCTCGCATTCCAACAAATCGCCGAGGCCTTTCCCGCTTCAGTTGGCCACGCAAACCGCAGCGATTTTGGCGTGGCCAAAGAATTTTCTCCGGCAACAGTGTCTTCAGCCAAATCAAATCTAGTTTTCGGCCCAGCAAAAGCCAGTCAAGCCAGTCGTTTCGTGTCCGCTGTTCCGCCTACACGTGCGTGCAGCAGATATATTTTTTAAACACCATGTCCTCTTGGAGTGACGAGGAGGTTTTTTATTTTGTATCCCTCGTTGAGCAGTTCCCAGCTTCGTGGGACTCGAGCCGGAATGATAACAATGATAACGCTCTGGCCGAGAGTGTAGCTGGTTGGTCTGCTCTGCCGTCTGCTATGGCGGTCCGCCGTGTGGATGTGCTCTGCGCCGGACCGGACCGCGGCGGGCCGAGACGTCGCATCACGTGACCGATCAGCCCGCAGACTTGGTCCGCCATATGGATCAGCCTTTATCGGCTATACGCGAAGTCTCCGAAGGTCAGCGGCGGCAGACGCATATGCACATTGGTTCGCAAGGGACTCACCTTCATTGAGCACGAGTTGCACAACAGCAAAATTGAATACACTCTCGTCGAGGTCGTTACGGGCAAGAAAAGAACAGCACCTTTTTGCTTGTCTACATTAGCCCTTCACATTGGAAGCAAAAATTCAAGACGCTACTTCACAGAGCAAGCACAGTGGCGGGGAATCACAGGCTCGTCGCCTGCGGGGACTTCAACACGACGCACTCGGCATGGAGATATAACAAGCAATTGGCTAAGAGGTGAGACCTGTTCCAAGATACAGTAGACCTGGGCTTCACCCTCATCACATACCCGACTGATCCTACGAGGATAGGGAACTTTGTGTCCTGGGACACCACGCCGCCTCACGTTCGTGAAGAACGACGAGAAGGGAAATATCTCCTGGCGCAACATGGGGTCTGAGCTCGGCAGCGACCACTACATTATAGGGGTCATCATACCGGAGGAGGTCAAGGCCTCGGAGAACACCAGACAACATAATTTTACGGATTGGGATGCCTTCCGTAGCCTGCTATTGGCGGAAATCGAGAACATAGAAGAATGGTCAGCCCACATCGCGGGCAAGATCAAGGAAGTTACCAAGATCATAGAAACAGATGAGCAGGTCGACAAGGTTAACAGCCGCCTGGCGCACTTAATCGAAGCAAAGCAATCTATCCTAAACAGGTGGAAGAAGCAACGACTAAATCGGCGCCTAGGGAAGGAGGTGGCGGAGCTAAATCACGCCATGGAAGTCCATTGTCGGGTGCTCTGCGTGCAACAGTGGAACGAAATGTGTAGCGCTGCGGACGGGCAGATGCATTGCGGCAAGACCTGGAACTTGATGCGGCATCTGCTCGACGAGACTAAAAACAATAGCCCACCAACGCGACCGCCTCGCAAAGTTCATTCACAGTGCAATCAAGGAAAACGGGGAACCCGAAGTAATCAGACGCATAGACAGCAAGTACCTCCCCGTTACACCCACGAAAAGGCATCCCGAGTACGGTGGTCGAGCCAACGAGTAGCTCGATCGCGACATCAGCGGCGAGGAGGTGCGAGCGGCCCTGCACGAACTAAACAGCAAGTCGGCGGCCGGCCCGGATCACATCTAGAACAGAGCGTTTAAGAACCTCAGCGATGCGGCCATCGAGAACCTCACCGGTGATTGCAACAGGTGCTGGAGGGCGGGGTCACTTCCGCCGCAGTGTAAGACTGCCAAGACCATCCTTATCCCCAAACCAGGCAAGCCACCGAACACGGACAACCTCCGGCCCACCTCGCTCACGTCCTGCGTGGGCAAGGTGTTGGAGCACGTCCTCATGTGTCGGTGGCAGGACTACCTGGAGGAGTCGGGGCTTTACCCCACCACGATCATCGGGTTTCGGCGTTCCCTCGGCACCCAAGACGTGATGATTCTGTTGAAGAAAGATATCATTGACGCTGACACTCAACGAAAGACAACAATGCCATCCTCGGGTTGGACCTGTAGAACGCCTTCGACAAAGGGAAGCACTCTGCGATCCTATCCCGGGTGTCCAGACTCAACATAGGCGCAAGAACGTACAATTATATCAAAAACTTTCTGACGGGGCGGACTACCGAGCTCTCCGCCGGCAAGCTACGGCTCCAAGAGAAGAGGCTCGGCAATGTCGGGACCCCCCAGGGCTCGGTCTTCTCGCCGTTGTTATTCAACCTCGTTATGATCGGGGTGGCCTAGCGGCTCTCTCGAGTAGTGGGGGTCCGGCACACCATCTACACCGATGACATCACGCTGTGGGTTCCGCGAGGCAGCGATGGTCACATTGAGAGTACGCTGCAAGAAGCCGTCGACGCGATTGAAGACCACCTAAATGGCTCTGGTTCGATCTGCTCACCGAGCAAGTCAAAACTGCTGGTGTTACCTGTAGTGTTGGCCAGCAGTGCGATCCGGAGAAGAACGACACAGATGTTAACCCATATCACACCAGACGCAAGACCCTTTATTCATGCGAGCACTGATATATGACACAGACGGCTCGCAACCTGCTGTGCCGCAATTACCGCAGACATCTGAAATTCCGCTGTACGGAACAACGGCGGTGGCCGTGTCTGAAGTTGGCGGGAGAGCATGGCGAACGCGGGCTTGACTAGGGACGCTGGTGACATTGTCGCTGAAACACCGGTTATCTTGTCTGGTCATTCCAAAAGCGTCATGTTGGCGTGGCTGTTGTATGATGCGCTGAATGGGGTTAGCAAAGGCTTCAGACTCAAGCTGAGTTCACTCACGAAGTAGCGCAATTTCGACGGCACGGTCGAAAGTCAGTGCGTCTCCTTCCAATAACAACCGTGAACGTAACTGCGGAGATGCAACGCCAGTGATGAACTGCTCGCACATGTTTTCGTTTGCTTGCTCGCCGAAATTGCAAGAGGCAGCCAGTTCTCGAAGCGCGAGGGCGAAGTCGGAGATGGACTCACCGTGTAGCTGACGGCGTTCGCGGAAGTGGTTGCGTTCCAGCCGAACGTTGCGCATGTCGGCGAAATGTCGAGCCAGCGCCTCGCGGGCCACGTCGTATGCGTCTGGGGAACTCGTCGCCGTGGCGTCTTGCTCGGAGAGCGCGGCGTCCGCTCGATCAGCGGCTGAAGCAGCTTCGTTCGGCGCCGCTGACGATGGGATTGCATCGAAAGTGCGTTGTCCTTCCGGCCCCAAGCAGGGTAGCAAAAGCGCTCGGCGGCGGGGCGCAGGCAGGTCGGCAGCTCTCGACGCGAGAAGAAAATTCTCGAAGAGGCGTATCCAGCGGGGCCATGGAATGGCTGGAGTGCCCGGGGTGGCGAGGAATAGCGGCGGCGGCGAAAGTGCAACGGATCCCATCCTCGTCGCCAAATTGTAGTGTTGGCCAGCAGTGCGATCCGCAGAAGAACGACACAGATGTTAACCCATATCACACCAGATGCAAGCCCCTTTATTCATGCGAGCACTGATATATATATCCGGGCGACAGTGGTGCCATCTCTTTATGGGCTTTGTTAGTTACGCAACTAAGGGCACCTAATGTCGCCCTACGACACTACATTACCACCGAAGTGCAGTCGCGGACAGAATAAAATGGACCACGGGAGCTCCGAAAACGTTCAATTCCCGAGCAGCCTGTAGCAGTAACCAGTAAAACTGCCCGCAACAACATTGTTAGCATATTCTAGTCGAGGTCCAAAATGCAAATACCAGATTGCGTTGTGAGGTTGCGGAGATATTCAGCTTTTTCTTAGTTTTCATGGTCCGTAATATTCTGTCCGCGACTGTACGTCAGACGTAACAAGAGCGAACCGAAGGACTACGAGGCCATCAAGATCGTGACGAGGAACGGCCAAGTGATCCCAGAGGTCGACAAAATCCGGGTACTAGGCAAGATTATAGACAAGCGACGGGGCAACGGCGAGACCATTTCCCGCCTTACAGCCAAGATTACCAACGCAATACGTCTCACCAGACGGGTCGCCAACCGCAATGCTGGGATGAAGGAGGAGAGCTTGATTCGGAAACATGCGTGTTTCCTTTTGCCACACCTCGTGGATACCTAGTACATTATATTTATGTCCGAAAAAAATATTGATTGATTGATTGATTGGCTTGTGCACTCCTTCGTAATCAGCCACGCCACCTACGTTGCAGCCTTCCACAACTGGATGCAGTGGGAAAAGAATAAGATCAACGCCCTGATACGCCGAGCTTACAAAGCGGCGCTCGGACTATTCGAGTGTACGAACAACACCAACAAGCTCCTGAGCATGGGGGCACATAAAAATTGGAGGACGCTTAAGCTTCGCCTTCAAGAGTGAAACGCGACAGCGTTCCCGTCGACCCGCAAAGGGGTGTAAGACAACGCGCTACGGCGCAGCGATCGCTTACGAGGCGCCCCGCATCGGACTTTGCACCCACCAATCACGCGGTGAGCGTCGAGCAACCCAGCGTTCGGCGCGTCAACGAAACGTGTGCTTGAGCAAGCGGAACGAACCAAAGAACTCGGTGTCTCGGAGGGAGAAACGATCTACGCCAGCCAAACGTCGTGATCGGCACGGGCAGAGAGATATATAGATAGTGATCTAAAGAAAGGAAGGACGCTTGATTCTGCAACCCCTGTGTGAGCACGGCGAAGCGTTGTCAGTGGAGAGGGAGTCGGGGCCGCGACGCGCCTCGCACCGGTCCCCGCACAGCCCCAATGCGCGCGTGGCGCGCCACCTGTCAGGGCAACGCCGTACATTGAGAGGAGGGGGTCTTCTGTGTTTGCCGCAACATGGCTCTGCGTGTGCGGAAAGCGCAGAAGAAATGTAGCGGAAACGCACTTCGCTACTCGTGTAACCGCTACTTCTGTAAGTTACATGCTCATAATTACCGATATACACCGCAGTAGAACTTTCTACGGCAGGTTTCTAAGACAACACCGCATTCACTAGAGGCGCTTTTGTACCACTTTGAAGCATCGAACTCGTGGCTGAGTGGTAGCGTCTCCGCCTCACACTCCGGAGACCCTGGTTCCATTCCCACGCAGCCCATGTTGAAAGTTGTTTTTATTTATGAATTGGCTGTCGGGATTTCTCGCTCATGGCCAACGCCGCGGACGCCGACACCGACGACACCGGCTTTTCTGCGACACGAGCTCCTTAACGCTGTCGCGTTAATACCCCCGAGGAAATATTGGAAATGCAACGGACCGCACAGCTGGAGTGGCTTTCTATGATCAAAGCCGGCAGGCGCATACTTCAATACTTGGGTTCACGCCCGGGGCGAAAAAGGCGAGTAGCGACGTTCCTATCCCGTACGGCACCCGGCCCCGGATTCGGATAGACCTCATCCCGAGAAATATGAACCCCGAGTTTAAGAAGGAGAGAAGAGCGGCGACGGCCAAGGCCCTCATCGATTTCCACGCCAAGGACGAGCACGCAAGGTTCGTGGATGCGGCAGAATACCAGGAAGACAGCGCGGCGTTGGTAGCTACCGTCATCGAGGCGTCCTCCGGCGCGAAGAGGGCAGCGGCGAGCTTACGGGTCCGAGAGGCGTGTCAGGCGGAGGAGGTGGCCATTGCCGACCCCGGGTGCCAGACGGTGTTGTGTGATTCGCGAAGTGCAGTGCGGAATTATGCCAAGGGCAAAGTGTGTGGTTAAGCTGGGCGCGTTCTGTGCTCGGCTGACCTTCAACGAGAGAATAGGTATGTTAAAATCAAGTGGTTCCCCGCGCACGCGGGCAACGATGCCTCGGAGAAGCACGATAACCATAACGAGACGGCACACGCAGTGACGCGATCGCTAACCAACCGCGCCGCTGCAACCGACCGTCCAACGCGGTGCAGTGCCAAGGACCGCATGATGACGTTTAACGAACTTACACAGTTTCACCGCCTGGCTCGAAGGACTTTCCCACCCCCGCACGCGGGGCTGAGCCGAGCGGAGGCGGTGCTGTTCAGACAATTACAAACTGGTTCCTGTTGTAGCTTCGACGGGGCGGCCGGACGGAGGATCTATGGCATGAGGCCTAAACGGCCAGGGCACGCCGCGCCGCAAGAAAATCCGACTGCTTCAGTCGGAGACCAGACCAAGAATGAATTTTATCCCCGGGGGAAAAACACGCCAGGCAACTTAGAGCGTTCGGCTCTGAGTGGCGTCCTGGCGTAAACGACCCAAAACCGAAACCGGAATCCAACACAGGATACCACAGTTCCTTATCCACCCAAGTGTCAATGAATCCTCTGTACCCGAAAGTATATGTAAGTATATGTAAATGATATGTGCCGCGTGTGCCAGCGGGAGAGGGCCACCCGGACGCACATCCTGTGGGATTGCACCAAGTTCCTCGACGAAACTTCGATAAGTGCAATGATTCTGCTGCGACTCGCGGATGCGGCGGAATGCTACGACCCCGAAATTTAAACCTGGGCCGTCCAGCAGGTCTCGGCGGCTCTTGGAAGACAAAGGCCGAGCGAAACCGACGGAACGCTGCCCCTCAGGGCGACCGACCACGGTAGTAACACGCGCTGGAGTTGAGTAGAGACCACCCGCGGAGGAGACGTCAGGGCCCGCGTCGCGGCGCCATTTAGTCATGGTGTCGTTCTGCAAGCGACTAAATAAAGCTTCTCTCTCAATATAATGTTTGCATTGTTCCAAATTTTTAGGAACCTTGAAGTCGATAGACATTTCCTATAGAGAGGCGTCAGTTTTTCAATCATTCTGTCTCCTCCATCTTTGATTAAATTGACTGTTATTCCATCGTCTCCTACCATTTTTCCTCGTTCATGTCGTGCAAGGCCCTTCTCACCTCATCGCTAGTTATAGGAGGAGTCTTTGCAACCTGTTCCTTACTGCTTCGAATGGAGATATCGCGGCTCCTTGGGTACTGTACAGCTCAGCATAGAATTATTCCGCTGCTTTTACCATACATTCGAAATTGCTGATGATATTACCCTGCATGTCTTTCAGTGTATACATTTTGGTTTCTCATATGCCAAGTTTTCTTCTCGCTGACCTCAGGTTGCGTCCATTTTTCACGGCTTCCTCAGTCTTTCTCCCTTTATAGTTTCGAATATTCCTTATTTTCGCCGTGTTGATCAGTTTCAACAGTTCCGCGAATTCTATCTTAGTTCTTGAGTTGGACACTTTCGTTCTTTGTCGTTTCTTTATTAGGTCCTTTGTTACTTGGGAGATCATATTTTGTCATAAGGATAGCTATAGGGGCTTGTTGGTACAGCATATTTTATTTTGTCATAGCGCGAGCTTGACAAGGACAACAGAAAGGCACATCTCACACACACAGCGCGTTACTTGGGAGAGCTTGCCTGCTGGTTGCCTTGGTGCCTTGCCTTCCACTTCAATTGCTGCCTCTGAAACTAGCCTAGCTATGGTTTCATTCATTACGTCTATGTCATCTTCGTCTCTCTGTTCCATGGCTGCATATTTGTTTGCATGTACCAGCCTGAATTGGTCTGCTAGCACCTCACTGCATCTGGGTTTGCATGTTTCTTCTTGACCACTTTTGCTCTTTCTCTCTTCAAATTGAGGTGAATTCGAGCCCTCACTAAGCTATGATCCCTGCACTTCACCCTACCTAAAACGTTTATATGCTGCACTATGGTGGCATCGGCAGAAAGTATGAAATCAATTTCATTTCTTGTTTCACGATTAGAGCTTTTACAGGTCCACTTTCTGCTGCTACGCTTCCTGAAGGAGGTGTTCATTATTCGCAGCTTTTTTCTTTCGGCGAATTCTATCAGAATCTCTATCGCCGTAGTTGTCAATTGCTTGTTCACCAGCCTGCTAAAAACTGAAAATACTGAAAGTGAAAATAGCGAGATCTTATGTAATGACATTGTAAACTACGTTCGCTCGCCTTCCTGTGCTAGCAACCTCATTGTTTGCATTCCTTAAACAATTTTGAGAACTTTCATTAAGGCGGATGAGGGAAGGTGCCGCGATGTGTGTTCACATGTTGTCCCGCCTTTTCACTAAGGGTTACTGTGTTGATGCCAGCAGTGGACTCAATGAGAACGATTGATTGGCACATTGCAAGGGAGCATGAATAATTAAAGCTACTATGGGCTTAATGACGTTTCGGTACACCGGTCAACTGCCGACCGCCATTCAAGAGACAATGCTAGTAATCACATGTATTTAAACCTCTACGCAGGGACCAATATATGCAATTAGTCATGCACGAATCAATTCTGCACTGGCATGGCTAAAATGGCTGTGTAAATAACCCGTATCCCATGCACTTTAGCAGCAAATTTTATGTATTTCTTCCCTTCAGCCAAGTGCACTGACAGAGGTTCATAAATAAAGGTTCACCCGTCTAACGTACGGTAGGAAAAGTTGTTGCACTAGGACCAAAATGCGAGTCATGCACAGTTACATAAAGTACACAAATCGAAACAGTGAACAAATCGAAAAAGAAACGCTCGAGCACTTGCCTCACTCCGTGCGTACACATCGAACATCCCCGAACTTGGCAGGCAGCCCAATAAATGCCGCCAAGGACGCGCAGGGTCGAGGCCGACACCATTTTCAAATTGGAAATAATCGTGAGTACCTGAAGTAACATGATACCCTACGCCAAAGGGATTCACGACTCACATATGCAGTATACACTCGCGAGTTATGCAACGTATCTGTGGTATCCATTCGCGAAATAGAAAACTATAAGAAGAAAACTCAACGCCGCGCACTATATTGCTACCATTCCGAGGTTCCAAAGAAAATGGAATTTGGCCGTCTCATATCGGACGCACAGTTGCCCTTAAGACCACGAAATACCAATTCTGTCGGATAGAAGGCGCCAAACACAATCGGAAACCGGAATCACAAGCAATAACAGCACGGTGTGGTGCACGAGGGGCTCGGGCCCCGAAGCTGGTAGGGCCTCAGCCCCTCGGCCTCCACCCCCCCCCCCCCGGGAAAATGAAACCTCTCCGCCTATGCTAGAGGAGACATGCTGGGAGAATTCGCAGAAAGGAATACACTGCGAATAGTGAGCACCTTTTTCAGGAAGCGTAGCAACAGAAAGTGGACCTGGAAAAGACCATAATGGTGAAACAAGAAATAAAATTGATTTCATACTTTCTGCCGATCCCAGCATAGTGCAGGATGTAGAAGTGATAGGTAGGGTAAAGTGCAATGATATGTTAGTGAAGGCTAGGATTCGTGTCAATTTGAAAAAAAGAAAGAGTAAAATTGGTGAAGAAGAAACAGGTCAACCTAGAAATTGTAAGGGTAAAAGCAGGCAAATTCAGGCTGGTACTTACAAACAAATCTGCAGCCTTAGAAGAGAGAGATGAAGATGACATAGGGGTAATGAAACCGTAACTAGGCTGGCTTCAGACGCAGCACTAGAAGTGGGAAGCAAGGCACCAAGGCAACCAGTAGGCCAGATCTGCCAAGTAACAAAGGACCTAATAAAAAAACGACAAAGAATGAAAGTGTCCGCCTCAAGAGATAAGATAGAATTAGCGGAACTGTCGAAACTGGTGAACAAGGCGAAAACAAGCGATATTCGCAATTATAACGGGAGAAAGACTGAAGAAGCCGTAAAAAAATTGACGCATCCTGAAATCAGTGAGAAGAAAACTTGCATGGCACAAAACAAGATGTATGCACTGAAAGATAAGCAGGGTAATATTATCAGCAATATCGAAGGTATATTAACAGCCGCTGGATAATTATATATTGACCTGTACAGTACCCAGAGAAGTCAAGATACCTCCATTCGAAGCAGTAATGAAGAGGATACAGAAATTCCTCGTATAACTAGCGATGATCCACACCGCTCTCATCCACGCCGCTCTCTTCAGGTCTCTTAACGTTACGCCTAGCATTTTTCATTCCATCACCTTTTGTTCTACTTGTTTTCGAACTTCTTTGTCGACCTCCAGGTGTGTGCCCCATATGTTAGCGCCACTAGAATGCAGTGATTGCACAACTTTCTTCGCAATGATAATGGTAAGCTTCCAGTCAAGAGCTGACAGTGTCTTCTGTGTGCTCTCCAACCCACTTTTGTTCTGTAAATTTCCTTTTCATGATTAGGGTGCCCGGTGGGTGTCCTAGATAAACGTACTCTTTCACAGACTCTATAGGCTGACTGGCAATTCTGAACTCTTGTTCTCTTTCCCTTCAATTCATCAGTATCTTTGTCGTCTGCATATTAATCTTCAGTCGCACTCTTACACTGTCTCTTTTAAGGTCCTCAATCATTTGTTATTACTCGTCTCTTGCTTTGCTTAACAGGACAATGACATCTGCAAACCAAACGTTGCTGAGACCTTCGCCGTTTATCCTGACTCCTAAGCCTTCCCAGCTTAATAGCATGAATACTTTTTCCAAGCATACAGTCAATAGCATTGCAGAGATTGTGTATTCTTGCCCGACCCATTTCATGACACAGAACATTCTACTTTCATTGTGGAGGATCAAGGTAGCTGCGGAATCTATGTAGATATTTCCCAGGAAATTCAGGTATTCTTCCTGTATTACTTGATTACGTAATGCCTCCGTGACTCCTTTTATTTCCACTGAATCGAATGCCTTCCATAATCCGTGAAAGACATGTTGAGAGGTGTATTAAATTCTGGTTAATTAGTAATATTTGGTTAATTGGTTCTACATTGTGTCGATTACTCGTGCAAGTAATGTCCGCCTCTCTGATGAATCTAGCTGAAGGATTATGTCATCTCCAACATACGATGTTTAAGCATTTTGTAAGACTTTTAAATAACAGCGCAGGCACTCCGTACAGATGGTTAACCAGTGAAATTTAAACATGCGGCCCCAAGATTTATGAGTGGGTTAACCTCCCCGGTTAATTGGAGCCTTTCTCAATTATTCGTTACGTCTTTGTGTTTCTTAATGAAGTGAAACACACGTTCGGCTGTGACGGATAGAACGACGTCAGGGACGCTATGTCCGCAGTCCCCCGTGGTCGCTTGCGTTCGATGTCTCGAGTTTCCTCGGCCGCGTGGTTAGCAGGATCTGCGTGCCACTGCCACTTGGGATCCTTCGAAACTAAATTGCTTCAAACTTAAATATGTCCTTCACATGAGACAATTAATGGTTGTGTGGTACAGCGCGTAGCAGGGACAAGAGACTCAAGGGAACTAGTGCAACTAGCTCAAGCTATCACCCTTCTAAGCTACAATGAATGGCTCATACCCTCTTAAGCAACGGCTCCTAACCCCGTGAACGCGGCCTCCTCTTTACGACGGCAGAAGTGAAATTCTACACTGGAATGACGACCGAACGCGGAGCCAGCTGTGGAAGAAGACGAACCGTGACAGAGGTTCATAATCATGATCATCATCAGCGTCATCAGCGGCGCGAGAGTAGTTCCCGCGGTTGCGCCGAAGGGCACCAACGAGCCAGCTGTGGAAAATGACGACGCTCGAGGCATTACTGATGCTAATAGTTTCTCCGCACAACTTACGGACAGATATTGGTAGCCACATTTAGCTTCGCTGTAAAATTGTCGCGCCGTGATGTCGAGTGCTCCGTTCTGGTAAGCAGAGAAGAAGACGCCAAGATCGTCTCGCGGCACCAACGCGCGTGGTCTCGTATCTCGCCCCAGCTCGCGACTTTAGCACCCGCTGGCTGAATTCGTATATCGCCATTTGCAGCTTGCAACCGCCTTGAGAACGACGTCTCTACTGCCCCTGCCTGACCTCGCTACCAGCCTAGCTGCTCCCTGACGTTCGCGCTTGACGTGTAGCCTGCGTGCAGCTCCAAGTCGTCCAAGACGGTCGAGACTGCCGTCCCGGTGCTGCGCCTTTCGCCGAAAGTCAACCATGAACCGGGTCTTGTCTGCAGAGGAACGGGCTAATATTTTGGTGAGCCTCAGGTGATCTTTTTTGTCAGTAAAGTATTTCCATACATTCGAGCCGTAAGAACGCTAATAATAAGGTGATAAGTGCGCGCCAACTGAACATTTAGCCCCCGTCTTTGCATGTTCAGTTGGCGCGCACTTATCGCCTTATTATTTTCCCGAAGAGCTTCTGACAGGAACGCGACAGTTGTTCGAGTGTACTTATCCGGTTGTGAAAACTGTAGCGACCAGTCACTATGGTTTCGACGGCAAGTTTTTTTTCTTTTTTTTTAGCGCAAGAGGGCTTTCAATGCGGGCTTGGACCGTACTGCGTCCAGCATCCTCGTGCGTATGGCGGAAATACGCATATTTGCGGCCTTATTTGGCAAGGACTATGCTATGCGCACTACGCTGCCCTCCCGCAATTGGCACGACGCACAGGTGCCGCGCGGCGGTACTGCCACATCCCGCGTAAAGGCTTGTCATTTCAGCCTTACACTAGTGTGCCAATCGAAACGTACACTCGTCGGGAATTCCGAGTCTGGGTTAGACCTTTATAATTGGCGCACCCAATCCGGAAGCTTAAGTAAGATTTCCTTCTAATAGAATGTGCCACAGGTTGTTTTTGACCTAACCTGACCTAACCTAACCTTGCGCCAACCTTAATCTCCGTGTTAGTACGTGCTAAAAAAATAAATTTCATCAATGCGAGAATTGCCATTCATTAGACGGCACCTTAGGCGGGATGTTTCTTCCGTTGTGATAAGTGGGTGTAATTTGAACGAAGAAACAGAAATGTCTCTGTGGTAAAATTATTTTTGACAGCGATCGCTTCACGGCGTGCTTTCTTGCACTTAAAGGACATCGGCCCTCCAGCGTTGACTGTGAGCGCACCTACAGCTAACTGCACAGGTCAAAAAAAATGTAAAGACAATTAGCAACATACCGATTCTGGCTTGTCTTGTATTTAGGTGCAACAATTTTGCTAAGGTAGCGCTTTCCGATTAATTACTAACTTAAATTTTGTCGGGTCCGAGGTGACTGTCGAAAGAGACGGCACATCTTTTTTTTTCAAAGAGGCCCTAATTAACAACGCTGCCTGGTGAATGGCCGTGACCTGGCTTTTATTCGTGTGTCCAACAAAAGTTCACGCTTCGTCCTTATAGTTTTGCGGCGTTGTATGCCTCGTTCGTATCGGCTTTATTGACCGACATGCCATGAAACTCGCGTTTGTCTATTACGTCGCTTGCTCCTACAGAACGGTGAAGAACGTACATATACGTATGAAGACGAGCTAAGGCAATCATAGGAGACCAGTTTATTGAATTGCACAATTGTCGCAAAATTGTTTATGGGTTAGAGCATAAACGCTAGGTAACGCATTCTATCAACAGTCTACTGGCGTGCATTCGGACTAACTATTTATATCACTACTGCCGCAAATTAATCGCAGCTTTAAAATTGCACCTATATCACATCGCCGATATGTCTGCATGATGTTCCGAAATTCAAGTGCGTTTTCACGGGCTTGGGTCGTTGTGTACAATGCTCGCGCAGAGCTATATGAGGGACCATGCTCGAGTCTTCCAATTCAAACACCATTATACGTAGCTGCAGTGACAACCATGTAAACAGTGCCGACTACAGGATGTCAATATGCGCGACATCTAGCGGTGATATAGCAGAACCTTTGACAACTTCTTTTTTCGCGCTCTTTTCGGGCTGACCAGTTCTCCGCTAACGGTTACTGATCGTTTTGCATTACAGAAGTGCGTTTTAAGATTCCAGCCGAAAACGATATTATTCTCTGATTGAAAAATGTTCCCAATTGAAATATTCGCTTCAAGGCTGAAGCTGCAGGACTTAAGGTTAGGTTAGGTTCAGTTAGGTTAGGCTAGGTTGTGAAGGCAATTGTGAAGTCACAGAGAAGGAGCGGCATCGTTTACCTGATAGTTGTGTCTACGCGTGGCCTGTTGCATGCACAGTATTGCACAGTATGCACAGTATTGCATGCACAGGGCCACTGTGCGCATGATGTGTCGAATGGTGGGACGGGGACCGTGGCGTTTGCGGCTGCGCTCGACGTAGTTTCCAGAACACCGAAATTTGAGTCGAATTTTTGCTCGATCACATAAATTGGGGAACGTCGCGTTTGCTACAAGTGCATCGTCGCATACTTTAATCATGTTGGCTTTAAGAAAAGTGTGCGTCGCACATTTCGATGCCAACTGGTGATTTTCCCATGAGTAACAGCAAAGTAGCGTCCCAGTTTGAATGCTTGACGATTATTTTTGAGGCTTTTGCTACTTTGTGTTAGATTTGTTCGAGGAAACCATATGTAATAGGACGAGGTGTCTCATTTAACATAAATGCGGGCGAAGAAAACCACAGAACCGAACGTATCATTTTTCAAGCACTCAAATATATGCTTCAGATTTCTAATTTACACCCTGAAAAGTAATTAATTAATTAATTTATGGGGTTTAACGTGCCAAAACCACTTTCTGATTATGAGGCACGCCGTAGTGGAGGACTCCGGAAATTTCGACCACCTGGGGTTCTTTAACGTGCACCTAAATCTAAGTACACGGGTGTTTTCGCATTTCGCCCCCATCGAGATGCGGCCGCCGTGGCCGGGATTCGATCCGGCGACCTCGTGCTCAGCAGCCCAACTGAAAAGTAAATTCATATACTATAATTAAATTTATTACAGGCTCGAGCAAAGATACATTTATGGGTAGATTAGAAAACCAATTATTAAATAACGACCGAGTAAATATTTTTAAACTAAAATAAATGGCATTTTTATATGAATGTGCCTCTGACTCCAAGTAGCTTGGTAGGGTTCAGTTCATTAGTATTTGTTTATATGTAAAGTTTTTATGACATCAATGCTGCCTTGAAGCCTTACGAATAATAACGAAACAATGTACGGTCGAGCAGTGTTCAGCAAAAATCAAGGCTGCTTGAAGAGAAATGTCCGCGGCGTATAGGTTGGGGCGGCGTTTCCGTTGTTCGTGTTGAGCGCCTTCGAAAACCTTTGACAAATACCCTCCTCGAGGGAATGCCTAGAGATGTGCGTCTCGCGTTGCGCGATAGGAAGGCGAAATTGACTGAGCCGTTGTTCTTGCACCGTTCTCCCCGCATGACGCGGCGGGCTCACAGCAGAGGCTGCAGAAGGAGGCGCAACCGAAGCGTCGCCGTCGCCACGACCGCTTGTTCGACGCGATGATGGTGCTGATCGCGCTCATCGCATTGCTGTTCTGCCTCGGATTATTCATCCGCTACGTCAGCCGCGGTCCGCGGGTCGTCCGGAAGGAGACGGTATCGCGGACCGTGGACCTCGGAACGCGACCACGTACACCCACCACCACCACCACCACCACCGCCGCCACCACCGCCGTCGCCCTGGCGACGGAAGCCACCTCGGAGCACGAAGGGAGCGGCCCCCAGGATGACGAGAGTACGGCAGAGGCCACGACTGCCATGCCGTCTCAGCGCCCATTGCCGAAGCCAGGCACCGAACGTTATGCTGGGGATCTGCCGGGGGACGTCAAACCGAAGCACTACGACGTCACGATCGCATTGACGGGTGAGAGCTTCATTCCCGGTGCAGTCTTCTGGGGTTACTTTGCTTACTAGTACATGATTGAACGCGACAGCTCGACATCTACACATTCTGTCACGTTTACGAATGAAATGCTATAAGGGGGATAAAAAAAACCCGCCGTGGTTGCTCAGTGGCTATGGTGTTGGGCTGCTGAGCACGAGGTCGCGGGATCAAATACCGGCCGCGGCGGCCGCATTTCCATGGGGGCGAAATGCGAGAACACCCGTGTACTTAGATTTAGGTGCCCGTTAAGGAACCCCAGGTGGTCTAAATTTCCGGAGTCCACCACTACGGCGTGCTTCATAATCAGAAAGTGGTTTTGGCACACTAAACACAATAATTTAATTTTTATGCGAAGCATACTAGCCGCACAACCACGCTCTTCCTTGCTGCGCCGCGCGCGGCCGCGTAGCAACCATATGACGTCATAACAGCTGCAAAAGCGGAGGCTCAGCTCGTGCGCTCGCCTGCGGTCGCACAGATGGTACTGCGGCCTAACTCCCGCTAGGGCACTGACGTCACAACAGCTGCAAGCCGGGCTCAACTCTTGCAAGATGGGCTCAGTGGGAATCGAACCAGGGTCTCCGGAGTGTGAGACGGAGACGCTACCACGAGTACGCTGCTTCAAAGCGGTACAAAAGCGCCTCTAGTGAATGCGGTGTTGCCTTAGAAACGACCTGTTTCTAAGGCTTAGGCGTGCGTCGCTTGCTCAGGCGCACATTTCGTTGCCGCGCCGAACGCTGCGTTGCTCGACGCTCACCGCGTCCAATGCGGGGCGCCTAGTCGCCCCTGCGCCGTAGCCCATTGTCTTACACCCCTTGGCGGGTCGACGGGAACGCTGTCGCGTTCCACTCTTGAAGGCGAAGCAGAGTAACGCATGAGTTGTTTCTTCGTCTAGCCGAACCAAATATAGCCAAGCAACAGCAGTTCACCAGGCTAAACAGTGGTTCAACAACTAAAATAAAGGCTAGTATGCTTCGCATCCTAAGGTTAAGCCCAGGATGCGAAGCATACTAGCCTTTATTTTAGTTGTTGAACCACTGTTTAGCGTGGTGAACTGCTGTTGCTTAGCTATATTCGGTTCGGCTAGACGAAGAAGCAACTCATGCGTTACTCTGCTTCGCCTTCAAGAGTGGAACGCGACAGCGTTCCCGTCGACCCGCCAAGGGGTGTAAGACAATGGGCTACGGCGCAGGGGCGACTACGCGCCCCGCATTGGACGCGGTGAGCGTCGAGCAACGCAGCGTTCGGCGCGGCAACGAAATGTGCGCCTGAGCAAGCGACGCACGGCTGAGCCTTAGAAACAGCTCGTTTCTAAGGCAATACCGCATTCACTAGAGGCGCTTTTGTACCGCTTTGAAGCATCGTACTCGCGGCTCAGTGGTAGCGTCTCCGTCTCACACTCCGGAGACCCTGGTTCGATTCCCACCCAGCCCATCTTGCAAGAGTTGAGCCCGGCTTGCAGCTGTTGTGACGTCAGTGCCCTAGCCGGAGTTAGGCCGCAGTGCCATCTGTGCGACCGCAGGCGAGCGCACGAGCTGAGCCTCCGCTTTTGCAGCTGTTATGACGTCATATGGTTGCTACGCGGACGCGCGCGGCGCAGCAAGGAAGAGCGTGGTTGTGCGGCTAGTATGCTTCGCATAAAAGGAACCTCCCTCCAAAAGACAACACAATCCCACCTCTGTAGTCCGGCCACTACCACGAGAGAGCGCCCCACCTTAAAATGCTGTGAACTTGAGCTTTGCTCGTAGTCAGCGCCTGTACTCTCCGTCTTTCCTGTCTCGATTCATTGCAATGTTTCCCCGTAAGAAGCTATGTCCTTCGTTGAAAAATTTGTGAAGTTTAGTGGCCATATGACATGGCAGTAAATTTGGCGCTGACACTTAATATTGCTCACGTATATGAATGGCAAATAAGCGCTATGATTAAATATTTTTTCCCCACACATTCGTTGCGTGCGGAAGCTCACGCGTGCGTTCTAACCGCGGCTGGGCAACGAAAACGCGCCACGCGTCTCAACGCGCTCGCTTGCCCGTTGGGTATTTACAACCCGAAGGACCGTTGAGCAGCGTTCATTTGGACATCAGTGCTTAAACACAGTAACGCACATTAACGTGTGATGCACGCACACCTTTAGTGAACCAGAAAGGTGGAGCCGCCGGGACGTTGGGGAAGCGGGCTCGTATAGCAACTCCCACGCCCGGGTCCTATACCCACCCAGACAGCAATTTAGATTTCTTTTTCAATGTCATAAATTTACTTTGTTTACAGCAACCTGCCTGAGAAATTCGGCCTCAATACAAGCATTTTCGACGAGCTTTTACTCGTTGCGCCGTCGGGCATTTTTGGTACTACCTTTCTGTCACTGCATGCAACGGATTTTTGCGTAATTCAACATTTAATGCATTCGAGTTAAAAAGAAAACATCGCTGTACTCCCACGGTTCCCCTGGCGTATAACTGATTTACGGCGACAGGAGCACTCTCCTAAATAATTGTAAAATCTTAGTTTGAGCAAACGCTAAAAGTTGCGGCAAACGCTGTCGCAACACACGCAGTTCTTGCGATGTCGACAAGATATTCCTCGTTCGCTACTAAAACGTTGACTGTTAAGTCCTCGGAAACACTCATTTTCCCAGCTTATTCCGTGGTTTAACCTCTCAGTGGTGTAGGGAACCTTTGTAAGCGTTTAGAAATGCCTATAAGTGGGCTGAAAATAAGGTGGAGCTGATCAGTTTTCATTTAACCATTAATTGACACATTCACCTAAATATCTGCCTGCAAACTACCGCTAAGGTTTCCCACATATTCTCAAAATATGTATTTCGTTAGCGGCATGGACTTTTCACAAAAAGCATGAAAACGGGCATGTTAAAGATTTGGACGCCTCTAATCACATTAACCGCTGCGCTGTAAAAAAAGAAAAGTAAAATGGCAGCTTTCACGGAAGGCTGTGCATTCAGGGAAAACGAAACATTGATGTCGCTGTCAATGCTATGCATTGCATGCATGCATTGAGAGCTACGCCAATGTCTCGCGTTGCGTTGGAGCTCCTCACGTGCTATTGTGACAATATGCGGAGGCGACGTGGCGTGACACGGCGCAGTAAGGACTGCGTCCAGGGAAACACCAGCCCTGTCACAATGCTGGAGCAATGAAATACGCCAGCGGCAGCGTTGCCTCTAGCGTCTTCGCACCTCGATAGCGTGCATGACGAAACTGACGGAAAACCGTCGGCATTCTGAGCGGCCGATGAAATTAGCTTCACGCCTTCCGCTCGCTACCTCGGACCAGTGCATCCACTGCGGTGGGATACGCACGCAGCTGTGCAACGAGAGAAGGCGACTGTGCGTGAAGCGCTCTTGGCAGCAACGAACTGCCGTGGCTCCGCCAGAGATCCGGCTGAGCAGAGCAGGACCATCCGTCGGCTGCGTCGTTTTTGCAGCCAAACGCACCGCTTGCCTGGCCGCCTCGTTGCAGGCCTAAAGCACGGCACCGAGGCAGCGCGACATTAACGCCACACAGTCATGCACCGCGGCCCTGACGGCGGGAAGCGAACGCGCAAGGTGGGAACCGGAACGAAGAAGAGCAGACACCCGGGTCTTTTGCAGCGCATGCTCAGTGAACACCTATCTCGAATCCAGCGGCTGACGTTAGCCGGCGCTGCCTTGCTCCGCGGGGCCCCAGCGGCGTTCTAGGCAAGGCTGCCCAGCTCTGTAGGTGTGCCGTCGTGAGTAATACGATCTGTTAAGCGTTGCAAATACTCACCATGCAAGCGAAGAATACTCTTAAATGGAAAGCAGCTTTTTCATCTATCGATCACTACTAGTTACGTATATTTACGTTTACAAAAATATATAGCCTCGTGAAGAATAGGAACGGTGAAAAGCGCAGTTCTGTGCAATGGCTACATGGTTGATTCAAAAGCGTTTTTTTTTCTTTCAGAGATATCCGTAATGTGATAACGTTTATTACCACCTGTATTTTAGGTTTATTTTTTAGTTATTTTATTATTTATTATTTTAGGTGCATTTTCGAAACTAGAACTTCAGCGGTACGCGAACACCTGGATTGTTTTTTTTTCTTCGTTTCTTTCGAATGTGTACTTCGAAGACAAAGAATTTACAGAATTGTTCACGACTCGATTTACCCAAAACATTAAACTATGGGGTTTTACGTGCCAAAACCACTTTCTGATTATGAGGCACGCCGTAGTGGAGGACTCCGGAAATTACGACCACCTGGGCTTCTTTAACGTGCACCTAAATCTAAGTACACGGGTGTTTTCGCATTTCGCCCCCATCTAATTGCGGTCGCCGTGGCCGAGATTCGATCCCGCGACCTCGTGCTCAGCAGCCCAACACCATAGCCACTGAGCAACGACGGAGGGTTTGATTTACCCAGTGCCTTGTACAAGGTAGCTACAAGTGTAACCCCGTAAAACCATCGAAGGTATTTATATATTACACAAATTCTATCTGCAGCTTGAAACAACAAACTTGCTGGTGCCTGCGACTGTTCGTGAAATGACCGACTGTCACGGCGACGTAGGAATATGAACATTGGTGTGATACCTACTGTGCCCTCTCGCCCTTTCTCCCTATTTTATTTTTCTTCTCGCTCCAAGGTGAAAACCTGACCTACGAGGCGATGAAAGTCACCGGCAGAGCGGAAACGTCACTCGAGGTCCTCAAGGCGACCTCTAAGCTGATCCTGAAGTCCAAGGCAAGCACCATCAACTTGGTTGGGATATCAGTGCTGGAAGTTCCCGCCGCGTCGGGCGATGAGTTGAGGGAAGTAAACATCACGACTCTGAGCAAGAGCGACCCCTTCCTCATCGCGGCACTCGAGACCCCGCTGGAAGCTGGAAAGTCGTACACTCTGGTCACCGAGTACGACTACGACAAGCGCGTGGAAAGCGGACCAATCTACCTGTCGGCAGAGTGAGTAAATAGAGCGTTATATATTGTCCGTGCGACATTTACAGAAAACTCTGGAGACAGCTATAGCTTAAGCTTCGCCTTTATGAGTGGAACGCGATAGTATTCAAAGATCCCTGACTGTATCTCGCGCTTCCCGGCAAGTGCAACTTATGTAGCCGTAATGATCACTGGCAAACGCTGGCGGTGAACGATATGCGCGAATGCGACATTTGTGGTTCTTTTTGTGACGGTGGGCAAGCAACCGAGGGTTCCGCGCCGCTCCTGGAAAGACGGACCTCAAACGGCAGCTGAAAAACGCTTTCGCGCCAAAACAGGTTTGTGTTTGAGTTTCTTAGTTTAACGCTATCACGCCTATAGTTTGTGTGTAAGTGGTACTTTACGGTTTTTCTGCGTGGTTCGGAATGATCTTTGCCGAAACGACGCCCGACGCGGGACGCAGACACAGGGTTTTCTGGGACACGGGGCGCTTAACGCTATCGGGTTAGTACCTCGTTAGTGGAGCTGTGCGCAGTATACACCTTTGTTTATTGGGCGCCGCTGTCGTGATTATAATTTATTGGTATCCACTTTGAAACGCGGTGGTGACAAATCGTCACCTAGTCTGCTTGATATTGTCACGAAGATAACTAAGACGGGCTTGCCGAAAGAGAACAGCCTTCCTTTTATGATGGCCGACAACCAAAAAGGCCACGGGGCACAACTGCGCCCTTTGTCGTCTTCTCTCTGGCGATCGGTGCCTGTAGTGGGAAGATGACTTCTGCCGATCGGGACTCGTAGTGGGCAGCTTAATTCGCGGCAATATATTCAAGTATGCTGGCATTATTGTATACTTCCCCATCTTTTCCTTCTACCTTATTCAGCTGCCTATGCTATTTACGAATCCAGTAGTATGAATCTCTTCCCGGCTTTTTTCACCAACACTTCAAACGCCTGTTGCTTATCTTTACTGCAGACCAGTGGATGCTCCTGTCCACTTTAAATGCAAACGCTACTGAAAGTGGCGCGTTACTTACGTGTCTCACAGGGATAATCACTTCGCATTTTATTTAGATGTTCTGATAGGTCTCCGGATTTTGTCTGAAGGGTATACATGCCTCATCTTGTAGCGAAAATTTTTCCGGTATGTTTTGTCTTTAGAAAACCGGCTCCAGTCTCAAATAGCAAGGCACTTTGTGTTATCCTACAGATTTTCCCTTAGAATTTCTTACTTCTCATTCTCGTAAAAAACCTTGGTCCTTTTTGTTTTCATTCTTTGCGTCCAATTAACTGTCTGTTTCTCTTACTTTTTCTTATGACTCGCGGTTATCTATCTACAATTAGAATTACTCTGTACTTGGTTGCCAGCTTTCTTGACCTCTTCCTCCATTCTGTGTCCGCGCTTTTCATGTACTATCGGCGTCAAATGAAAGTTGAACAGCGGAGCGCGCTGACCAGGCATAAGTGAAGCTATAGTGCGCGCCGTTCAGTCTTCACCATTGACAGGCGCGCGCATCCGGTTTGGCCGAACTGCGCAATCCCTCTCTAGTGAGATAATGTCGCTTCTGTTCTGGTTCTTACATTTGAAAGGGAGAAAATGAAAAATAAAAATTAAGCTAGGATATTGCAGTTTACGGCGAGTCTTGTCGCACAGATCGCCGAAACCACAAGCGCTGTCCGCGCGAACAGCGGTGCGCGTCGTGCAGTTTGCACTGTCATGGCAAGGTAGATTCGCCCGCGCGGTTTGCAGCTTGCGCGCCACATTCGTTCTTTCGATCGGCAAACTTGCGCTGCGCGGTATTGCTGGCAGCCGCGACGGTGGCCGGCATGCCGAGCGCGTTTGGCCGTTTGACATGGTTACACTCCCAAAACTGCAGCGCTTCGCTTTTACCACAGCGTCGCAGCGTTATCGGCATGTGTGCATGAGACAAAGAATGAGTAAATATCACCGGGGCGTAGTTCATGTCCAACGATAGGTCTTTCTGATTCGCCTGTCTGTAGCGATCAGAACTACTTTTTCTCCACCCTTAAGACAACACGGAGATCCAACGTCAAGTGAACTGGATATGCCGGGTGTTTCGTCCGAAGAGAGAGCGCGAATTGTTTCTCTTTACTGGCATCCAGTGCATCAGCGTGAGATTGCCATGATTACGAATCGCTGTTTGCCTACAGTTAACAGAATTTGCCAGGCCTTCCGTGATGGACGCCTCTGGAACCTTCCCCGTGGACACATGGACACGGCAGCGGGTGACCGATAGCGATAAGGACTTACTTGTCATACAAGCTGCGGAAGACGCCCTGTTCCTTACATCTCGAGAGATCAAAGACAGCTTGTACCTCTCCGCCAGCACATCAACAATCAGACGTCGAGTGCACGAGGCTGGCCTGCCGCCGTTGCGGCTGCCAGTGATACCGCGCAGCGCAAGTTTGCCGATGGAGAGAACGAATGTGGCGCGCAAGCTGCAAACCGCGCGGGCGAATCTACCTTGCGATGACGGTGCAAACTGCACAACGCGCACCGCTGTTCACGCCGACAGCGCTTGTGGTTTCGGCGATCTGTGCGACAAGACTCGCCGTAAACTGCAATAGCTTCTAGCTTAATTTTTATTTTAGAGCGCAGCTCTTTGGCGTCCGTTCCTGGGTTTCGCGTCGTCGTCGGCCTCGTAACCAGCTCCGCCCCCCTTTCATCCCCCCAGCGCTAGCAGCGACCGACTGATACCGCTGGATGCCGCTGACGCCGCTAGAGAGTCAAGATAACGTGACTGCATAGAACACCGTCGCCGCCATTCAGAAAGAGGAGGAAAGGGTCCCCCCCCCCCTGTATCGGCGTCAGCGGCATCAGTCAGTCGCTGCTATCTCTTCCCTCCTCCCGTTATCGTGTTGTCCGCTTGCTGCGCGCGCTTCTGCTCCCATCGTTTGCCGCAGGGTGTACACGCCGCCCCCCTCCCCCCTCTTCCTGCGAGTCTCCGGTTGTCAAAGCGCCGGCTCGAACTTAATTCCTTTCTTCGCTCCTCCTCCAATGCAACCCCTGTGCGGTGGCAATCAGAGAGCCAGATCGGTGGCGGCGGATCTGTATATGTGCACCGCCCGAGCCGAAATTCCCGCTGCCGTTCGCCCTGTGCGGTGGCAATCAGAGAGCCAGATCGGTGGCGGCGGATCTGTATATGTGCACCGCCCGAGCCGAAATTGCCGCTGCCGTTCGCCACTGCGAAATTATCTGCCAGTTCTTTCTGAGCCATGAGCGAGACGACCGATGGAAGTCCTCCGTCTGCTGCTGCTGCTGCTGCTGCTAAACGAGCTGCCAGAGCAGAGGCCCAGCGCCGTCGCCGTCAGAATCCAGAGGTGCGTGCCGCCGAAGCAGAAGCTTACCGTCGCCGCCGTCGAGATGATCCAGGAGTACGGGAAATATAAAAAAAAAATTCTGTGATAGCGCATACATGTGTTGCTCGATTTCTTTGCCTCAATCTATCGAAAAGGTGAAACAGCTTATTTGCTGCGCTCAAATTTCGCATTAGGAAGTAACGTAATCGTCGGCAATTTTTTTCATTTTCTCCCTTTCAAATGTAAGAAGCAGAACAGAAGCGACATTATCTCACTAGAGGGGGATCGCGCAGTGCGGCCAAACCGGATGCGCGCGCCTGTCAATGGTGATGACTGGACGGCGCGCACTATATCTTCACTTATGCTTGGTCCGCGCGCTCCGCTGTTCAACTTTCATTTGACGCCGATTGTATGTACAGCTTTCAAATACTTGTGCACTTTAGTCGCCCATTTATTTTCGTCGATGTTCTCGAGTCTTCCTTCAAAACTAGTCTTGCTCTGAGCTTCTCTGACTTCAAAAGAGGCCCAACCCATGTCACGCTGCACTGGCCCATTCGGGGTTTTAGTGTGGGCTCCGAAGGCCAACCGGCCTACCGACCTTTGTTTAATTTTCACCCCCATAAGATATCCATTTTTAGGCTCAGGAAGGCGTTGCCAACGTTAGCGCTGGCACCATTGCTCCATTACAGATTCCACGCACCACCTCGCAATTACTGTGGCGTCAAAGTGCTCTGTATAATTATTGCTCCACTCGTGATGATATTGATGAGTGCTTGAGTGTAAGTCGCTGATCTATACGCCGATGTATTTATATTGATTAAATAGGGGCATGACTTGCTGCTGAGTTGACACCTCGTAATTACTCGTATCTTCATTAAAGATCATATATATCACATAGTGCGTAGGCAGTGGCGCCATTTATGGGCAAACAGCATGCGAGTGCTCCGTATTGAAGGCCAGGCGTTTGGCTGCCGGATCTGGTGGTTATTTTCGTACTACCGCGGTCTATTTGGTATGACGTTGCGTTTTCGATGTGGGAAACGGTTCTGCGAGACATACTGAAGGGGTTTGAGTCGGCATGGCTGCAGTTTTTCCTGGCGTTGAGGCCGACAAATCAAACAACGCGATACGTGAGCGCGTCTTAATTGAGCCTCTAGTGAGATCAAAGTTGTGTACTTTAGAAATATTATTTGGCGAATGCGACCTTACTGCTGCATTCTCACTGTAATTCTAAAGTTGCACTTTAGCAGCAATGAGTTGTTACGAAACATATGGCAGTTCTAACGCCATAGGTGCCATTCTGGTTGGGAAAAATTATGTGTCCTTTCACTCTGTGAAGAAGGATGACCAGAAAAGCTGTGTATGTGGGTCCCCAATGACGAACTGCACCTCCACTGCGGGTCCCGCATTGCACCATTTTCGCGATCGGCCCCCGTTTGTGGACAGCTTGAAGCCTGCTTCCCCTGCGCTGCAGGGTGGCGCGCGTGCTGTCCTTAGCAAGTCAAGTGCAACTGCTGATAACGTCGCTAGCGCTATGGTCGCTTGTCCAAGCACACAGGCCCTTTCCCAGCCCTTCCCGCGACGAACAAGCGGGCGAGATAACAATCTACAGTTCGTCCCCTACCCCTTATTGTCCCTCTCTCCACTTGCCTCCCCGAAGGGCGCGTTACATGTCCCTCAGCCCACAGGGGTACGTGCGATTGGGCTTGAGCCCTTTCTGAGATGTCACTAGGATCGGCCCACATAACCATCTGTTCTTGTCAACGTCGCTGACATATTTTTTTCCCCAGATCCTAGTCATAGACAGTTTCGCTGTAATAGGGTTTGTTGTTTATGCTGACAAGCTTCCAAACTGTTATCTGTGCGCGACCACCTCGTATTTTGGACGAGGTATGCGTCCACGAATAAAATAGTTTTGGTTAGTAATAACTACGTACCGTGCAGTGTACATCACACTAGTCGAATGGGCGAGCGTCCGCCTGAGGACTGCGCGAGGCTGCAAATTAGCGGTAGACGCTGGGTTGAAGATTCATTTTATATAGCTCATGGTACAAGCATGTGGCATCATCTTGCGAGGCTGTATTGCGGTGAATTTTTTTTATTTTCTTCTCTGTTTTTCTTGCGAAAGAACAGGATTGGGAAAAATGTTTTTTTCGTTCCGTCCTCTACGACGCACTCACCCATTGTACGGAAATGGTATCCTCACAAGTCACCGTCGAATTATTTTTATATGATCAGCTTTGGATGTTACTGCGTTAGGGGACTAAAAGCGACGGCTAAGCACAAAGCTTCTTTGCACCATGCTGGTTTATCTAGCGCACTGATCACTGTGTTGGTAAAAGCCATCGGCGTCATACAGAGGGCTAACGTGGACATAGCGTAGTGATTTTAAGTGTGCTAGAGTTGAAATGCGCGAGAATGATTCCGGTAGCTGACGCAAATGTTTTATGTTTGGCGCCTAGATGTGTCGAGATTTGACTGGGTTGATCGTACACGAGCACTGTTATACTTTAGTTCCCACACCAAGTGATCAGATAATGAGAATATTTTCCACTTCAGGCGCGCAATCCACAGATGCCGCTTTCTTTCATCGCGTGAAAACCGCTGCAAACAAAATTGTTCACAACACATAACACACGCATTGCAGCTGATGACGCACGTCGCATGTTTGTATGGCCAATAGGAATGTCCACATATTGTAGTTACTGCGGCACCAAAGGCTAAACAGTGGTTTTTAAGCGAACGTGTATCGACTGACATCACGTAAATTTCACGGAGAACAAGCTAAAACATCTCCAAATAGTTCAGAAGCAAACGAAAGCGACGGATTCAAGCAGCACCACGGCGGTTCGCATAAGCCAGAGGCTGAGGAAAGGCTCACTCTTTCCTCCTCTGGCCCGATGAACAGCTCTAGTGTCCGGAATGGATAGAAACGGCGCAGAAATCCCATGGATTAGACGCGCAGGAGCTCTGGTTTGTTCGCATCGGTCACGTTTGAATTAACTCGCCAAACAAGGCTTGCTTGTAGGCAGTAACTACGCTCGTCGCGGCTTGCACCGTGCTGCAAAACACACCAGAACCGTTTTTGTGAGGTGAATACTGTCGCCGATGTGGAAAAGAAGCTGCGTTTAGTAATTAACTTGTTGCTCACGTTTTACACCAGCTGAATATGTTGTCCACTGAAAAAATTAATCCGTGCACGCTTTCGTGCGCCGGTGGTGCTATTCTGCAGAGGAGTGAATTCCGCCATATTGCCAGAATTTGTAAGGCCGGCATCCTTAAGCAACCCAGGCAAGGATATCCCTGTTTTTCCATCAGAGCCGAGAAGATCGCGAATCGGAGAATATGGCAAGCGGCGCTTGGTTGTAATTGCGTGAAAAATGCATCGTGCAAGAGCAACCCGACGGAACACTCACTTCTTCAATTGAGCAATGGGTTACAAAAACTCGGTGCATTCAACAGCGGCCTCCAATGTGACACTGGGGACCAGAAATACGCGACGCGAGGTGAGTCGTCCTGTCGCGTACACTCGCCTCAAGCGGCTCCGACACAAAGGGCTCCTCGCGAACTCGAAGAAGCAAGCAAATCGAGGTAACGGTGCTTCTTGAAACGCTGTTTTACTCTGAATGAAAACAGTACACAGCGTCGCAAAACGTGGGGCGTCAGGCGGGGAGACACGCCTGCGGTCGGCGAAGGGGTTGAACCGGGGGTCCGAAGTTGGGTTCCTACGGGACCGTCGCCGAAATGGGTTGAGGTCTCCTTTTTTTTTTAGAAAACTGACATTTAGTGGCGGCGGCATTGATTGCTTACAGTAGTGAATAGTTTTCTACTGCTGGCGTCAGTACTTGGAGACCCTGAACCGAATTTGACGATTTTGTACAAACGTGCTGAGTCGTTGGAGTAAGTCCTTCAGATCATTAATTGACGCATCTAAGTGCTCGGCGGAAAGCGTGTAATTTACTTTAAGGTTTTAGAAATAGACATCGTTGCCGATCGCAGTACACTGTTCGGCTGAATCTTCAGCCGCCCCTGCACATTTGCCGTAAATTGCCCTAATGACGTCAGCATGGCGAACTAGCCAATTGGCTGCCCAGGGCCCGTCAACTGCAACGGGGGTGTTCGCCAACAGCACTAGCTCTAGGTTGCAGCGGTAGGCTTAAAATAGGTCGGTGCTATCTCGAAACGGGGAAGCAAGCACACCTCGTCGTCTTCTTCTCATTCACTAGCCCCATGCCCACTGCCCGGTGCCTTCAGTACAATCACTCCCCACCGAAAGAGTAGCCATCCTGGCGACCTAAGGGCAGGAAAACACAGAAGGGTCATGGCACTGCTTGAGCCGGGAGACGTGCACAATTTCCTGGCCGCGACGACGCTGGTCGGAAGGCGCTTCCGTTGGCTCGATGAGGTAGTTGACCGCGGATGTTTTTTTCAGTACCCGATAAGGACCGTGGTACTTGGAGAGCAGCTTAGAGGAAAGGCCTGGAGGAGTAGAGGGCACCCACAACCAGACCAGCGAGCCAGGAGCAAAGCACGTAGCCGCAGTAGATGAGTCATGGCGATGCTTTTGGCGCCACTGGTCCTGGGATGTCAACGAACGAGCGAGCTGACGACATTCTTCGGCGTAAGCAGCCGCTCTAGAAACAGTCGTGCACTCCGAAGCATCTGGTCGGTAAGGCAGAATCGTGTCCATAGTGCATGAAGGTTCATATCCGTAAAGGAGAAAGAAAGGGGAGAACCCAGGGGTGCTTTGTGTGACGGTATTGTAAGCGTAGGTGACGAAAGGCAGAATGCCATCCCAATTCGAGTTGTCAGGTGAAGCATACATGGCCAACATGTCGCCAAGGGTGCGGTTGAAACGCTCTGTCATCCCATTAGTTTGAGGATGATATGCCGTGGTAGTGCGGTGAATGATGCGACACTCCTTTAGCAATGCTGCAATGACGTCGGAGAGAAAAACGCGACCGCGGTCGCTCAGTAATTCTCGAGGTGCTCCATGGCGTAAAATCAGGTTTCGAAGGATAAAACTGGCGACGTCTTTTGCTGTGGCAGATGCTAGGGCTGAAGTTGCGGCGTACCGCGTGAGGTGGTCGATAGCGACAATAACCCAGCGGTTGCCACTTGGAGTGTTGGGAAGCGCACCGTATAGGTCAATGCCGACACGGTCGAACGCGCGCGCGGGGCATGGTAAAGGTTGCAAGGGGCCGGTGGCATGTTGAGATGACGTCTTGCGTCGTTGGCATATGAGGCAGGACCGGACGTACTGGCGAACGAAGCGGTACATACCGCGCCAGTAGTACCGAAGCTGGATGCGAGAGTATGTCTTTAAGACACCAGCGTGGCCGCATTGGGGATTGTCGTGGAACGTGGAGCAGATGTCAGGGCGCAGGTGTTGGGGTATAACAAGCAACCACTTGCGACCGCTCGGATTGTAGTTGCGGCGGTACAGCAAGTTATCCCTAATGATGAAGTGCGCGGCTTGACGACGGAGCGTCCGAGAAATTGGCGCTGGCGACTGGCTAGACAGGAAGCCAATAAGCGAAGAGATCTATGGGTCTTTGCACTGCTCTGATGGCATGTCGGAAATGTGGAGGGCGAAGGCTCCATAGGTGGAAATAGACGAGTGGACAGGACCGGAGGGCAGGGGTGACCGGGATAGAGCGTCTGCGCCTGAATGTTTTCAGCCGGAGCCATAAACAACGCGGATGTCGTACTATTGTAGGCGCAATGCCCAACGGGCGAGCCGACCAGTTGGATCTTTTAATGAAGATAACCAGCATAGGGCATGATGGTCGGTCACGATATCAAATGGACGCCCGTACACATAAGGACAAAATTTTTCGATTGCCCAAATGATGGCCAGACATTCCTTCTTAGTAACCGAGTACTTCGCTTCGGCTTTGGTAAGGATGCGGCTGGCATACGCGACGACGTACTCTTCGAAGCCATCCTTGCGGTATGCAAGAACAGCGCCGAGCCCGACACCACTAGCGTCCGTATGGATCTCAGTTGTTGCAGAGGGATCGAAGTGGCGCAGTACTGGAGGAGAGATGAGAACGCGTCGCAGTTCTTCGAATGCGTCGTCGCATGCTGGGGACCAGGCTGATAGGTCAGAACTGCCGGTGAGAAGCTGCGTCAAGGGGGCGATGACAGAGGCAAAGTTACGGATGAAGCGCCGGAAATATGAGCACAAGCCGATGAAACTGCGAAGCTCTTTCATGGTGGTTGGTTTAGGGAACTCGGTTACGGCGCTAAGCTTCGTGGGGTCCGGGAGGATACCGTCTTTGGAAACTACATGACCGAGAATAGTAAGCGTGCGAGCGCCGAAGTGGCATTTCTTCAAATTTAGTCGCAGTCCTGCAGTGGAGAGGCACGCAAGGACTTGCTCGAGGCGGCTGAGGTGCGTCGCAAAGTCGGTGGAAAAAAACCACAATGTCATCCAAATAACAGAGGCACGTTTTCCACTTCAGCCCTCGAAGAATGCTATCCATCATTCGCTCGAAAGGGGCAGGCGCGTTGCAGAGGCCGAACGGCATGACGGTGAATTCATATAGCCCATCAGGAGTTACAAAGGCTGTCTTTTGGCGATCGGCCTCTGCCATTGGCACTTGCCAATACCCGGAGCGTAGATCCAGCGAGGAAAAGAATTCCGCTCCCTGCAGACTGTCCAAGGCATCGTCGATGCGCGGCAAAGGAGAGACATCTTTGCGCGTTATGCGGTTAAGGCGGCGATAGTCGACGCAGAACCGAATGGAGCCGTCTTTTTTTTTAACAAGGACAACCGGAGATGCCCAGGGACTGTTAGAGGGCTGGATGATGCCACGCTCCAGCATGTCGTCAACGTGCTGGTCGATGACATGGCGTTCAGCGGCCGACACATGATACGGACGCTGGCGCAATGGTGTTTGTTGGCCGGTGTCGATACGGTGAACGACTGCGGACGCCCGGCCCAAGGATGGTTGGCCAATGTCAAATGAGGCACGAAAGCGCTGGAGGAGCTTGATGATTTCGGTGTGCTGCGCAGGTGTGACTTCTGCGTCGACGGCACGAGCGAAGACGTCTACAGGGGCATCGGTCGCGGCGGAAGGAGTTACGGCACAAATCGGAAGTGATGCCGTATCACCAAACATGGTGGCCGGGAGAATGCTATCGAAAGCTTCAGCGGTACCCAGGCACTCGTCGCGGGGTAGGGATGATGGGCAGGCGGACGGATTGCACACGTAAAGGGCAGCAGAACCTTCGCAAAAAGTGACGACAGCAAACGGAAGTAGAAAGTTCCGGCGGCGCGCACAAGTGGTCGACGGCGTAAACAGAACAGATGAGTTCGCAGCAGAGCTACATAACACAGGAACCAGAGCGGCGGAGAAAGGTGCGATATCGACGTCAGAGGCGGCAACAACTTTAGGAGAATAATGGTCGTCAGGGTCAAAACACGGCACTGATAACGTAAGTTCGCAACGAGCGCAGTCGATAAGAGCTTGATTGACAGATAGGAAATCCCAACCAAGAATAACGTCGTGCGAAGAACGAGGCAGGACGACAAATTCGATAACATGCATAACGCTTTGAATGACAACCCGGGCTATGCACGACGCTGAAGGCTGAATGCGATGCGAGGTTGCCGTACGCAGAGAAATAGAGGTAAGGGGAATGGTCACTTTGTTCAAATTGCGGCAGAGCTTCTCACTAATAATAGAAACGGCGGCTCCGGTGTCGATAAGTGCGTGTACGGTGACGCCGTCTACGGACAGTTCAATTTCGTTCGCCGGCGCAGAATGAGGCCTTGAAATATTCGACGGAAACGCAGTTCTTGCCTCTGGAACTGCGACTGCTAGTTTTCCTCTCGGACTGGGCTGGGTTGGCGAACCATCGGGGAAATGGATCGGCGACGTGGGGAAGGCGACCGGCGTGAATCGAAGGGGAGGCGACTGTAAGAGGTGTCCGGAGGAAGGTTAGATTGGTCCTGACGCGGAAGTCGAGCAGGCCTGTAGCTTGAGGCACCCCCACTGTCAGGTAAACGGGGGCTGCGACGTCGGCAGAATCGTGCTACGTGGTCCGGAAAATGGCATGAATAACATATTGGCCGGTTATCAGGTGTTCGCCACGGGTTGACGACAGGGGCTCCAGCAGCCGAGTAACGAACGACTATCGGACGCGAAGGTGGCGGCGGTACATGGAAGGTGCCGGTGGCCCGGTAGGAATCAGGAGCCGGAAGATTGTAAGGCCGCGCGACAACGTCAGCGTACGTTAGCGGTCCAGCTGCAGGCTGCGGAGGAGGGGCAGCTGGCAGCGCCGAGGCAACTTGCGTCTGAATGACGTGACGAAGCCAAGGAGCCAGGGTTGTCGACGGCTCGGGTGCGCTATTCGCCAGAGAGAGTTGGCGTGCGACTTCCTGGCGGATGAACTGCTTTATCTCCGGCATTAAAGCAGAGATGTCGGCAGCGTCGCGACCGAAGTCCAACGGGCATAGATCCGCAGTGTCCTGCTGAGCAGCGCGTGTTGATGCACATTGCTTGCGCAGCTCGTCGTACTGCTGGCAAAGCTGTATGACCTCGGCAATAGTCCGGGGACTCTTCGCGACGAGCATCTGAAAGGCATGCTCATCGATGCCTTTCATGACGTGCTTGATCTTGTCTGCTTCATCCATGGATGAGTTGACGCGCTTGCAGAGCGAGAGCACGTCTTCAATATAACTGGTGAAGGTCTCGTCCTGGCGTTGAGCTCGAGCACGCAAGCGCTGCTCAGCGCGAAGCCGGCGAACTGCGGGACGGCCGAAGACCTCAGCCAAAGTTGCCGTGAAAGCCGACCAGGTGGTAAAATCGGCTTCATGATTGCGGAACCATAGGTTGGCCACGTCAGTCAAGTAAAAGATGACATTTGTGAGCTTGGCGCGGTCGTCCCACTTATTATAGGCGCTTACACGGTCATATTCGGCGAGCCAGTCTTCCACGTCGTGGTCGCCTGTGCCGCTAAATATAGCCGGATCGCGCTGGCGGATAACATCAGAGGAGACGATGGCCGGGGGCACGGGAGCAGCAGCCTGGGACGGTCCCGGTTCATCCATTGTAACAGCTGGTGGTAGTGTCCGACTGCGGAGTTCCAGGATGTTGAAGAGAAACCCAGCAGCTCCACCAAATGCAACGGGGGTGTTCGCCTAGCAGCACTAGCTCTAGGTTGCAGCGGTAGGCTTAAAATAGGTCGGTGCTATCTCGAAACGGGGAAGCAAGCACACCTCGTCGTCTTCTTCTCATTCACTAGCACCATGCCCACTGCCCGGTGCCTTCAGTGCACAACGATAATTCTTCCAACCTAATGGACAGATGTTGTCCGTAATAGTTGGAATCTTAATTTATATAAAGAAATAACAGAAAGAAAATGCACAAGAACAATTTGCCAGTACACTTAAGCACTTCCGGCACACAGCAAGTGTTGTCTGCTTGTGTTACAACGTGCTCCGTCTTGACGAAAGCTCCGTGGTCAGTGTCGGTCTGTCTTTTCGTGAGCACCATGATTCGTCTTTGTTGCTTTGTGGGCTGCAAACGTAGCGACTGGCAATATGTCAAGATGCGACATTGTGTCCCTTGGCAAGGCAGCAGACGAGCGGACTGGCTGCAGCGCATTGGACTATCGGTATCCGATCGGCACCAGGATTCGCGCGTCGGCGGCCGCCACTTTACACCGGAATATTACTATCACCATAGCGTTTAGCAAGTCCAGTATTCGGGTAAACGCAGGCGAGGGGACAGGGCCTGGCCGCTTGACCGCGCCGTTTCACGGGATGAGCAGAAGCGCAAACGTGAATGATCTGCGTGGTGCAGCCAACTGGTGGCACACAGCTCAACCAAACAGCAGCAGTAACGAAGTGTTCCTTTTTGCTCCTGGTGTAAATTTTTCGCAGCAGCGTAATTGTTAACATGCTATTTTTGTAAATGTTTGAAATGTTTTACACTTGGTTAGAGCAATATTAACTTTCTTTGGCTGGCTAAGCTCTGCGCCAACGGGTGGCTAGACCGTGGAGACTGATCAGGCAGCTCACGTACGTCTACGCTGAAGTTCCTCCATCAGCTTGAGTTTATGCCTCCAGCCATCCGTCCAAACGTCCAGCTCACCTTTGGTTACCGGAATACCAGACACGTTAGGCACTGCGACAGAATGCTCGCAACGCACGCTGCTTTGATAGCTCTCGCTTGGGATCAACTGCCAAGCAGCTGCCGGAGAGGTTGGAGAGGCTCCGCCGCTCACTCCTAGAGAACGGACGTAGACGACACGACGAACCATCATGACGCAGAGCCTGTGAAGGCGGAGCTTAGCCCCCCGATCACTCGGGGAACGAGTTGAGGAAAAAAATTACCGACGATTACGTTACTTCCTAATGCGAAATTTGAGCTCAGCAAATAAGCTGTTTCGCCTTTTGGATAGATTGAGGCAAAGAAATCGAGCAACACATGTATGCGCTATCACAGAATTTTTTTTTATTTTTCACACGTATTCCTTTAACAAAGACTCCATTAACAGTTCTTGACAGTCATGAAGGAAGCTTTGTGGTCGGAGAAATAGACTGATATATGTTCGACTTGGTACACCAATGCTTGATTCTCAAAGACGAGATCTATACAAGTGCCTCGCGAGGTTGTCACAGCCGTGGGGGAAGCAGAGGCTAAGCGCCGCCGCCGAGAAGACCCTGCCGTTCGCGCCGCCGAAGCGGAGGCTCATCGCCGCCGTCGAGAGCAACCAGCAGTAAGCGAGGCTGAAGCAGAAGCTCATCGCCGCCGCCGAGAAGACCCTGCAGTTCGCGCCGCCGAAGCGGAGGCTCATCGCCGCCGTCGAGAGCAACCAGCAGTAAGCGGAAGCGGAGGGAGGCGGCGTGTACACCCAGCGGCAAACGATGGGGGCAGAAGCGCGCGCAGCAAGCGGACAACACGATAAAGGGAGGAGGGAAGAGATAGCAGCGACTGACTGATGCCGCTGACGCCGATAGTGAGTCAACCCCAGCTATCCGCCACACAAGAACAGGGGGGGGGGACCCTTTCCTCCTCTTTCTGCATGGCGGCGACGGTGTTCTATGCAGTCACGTTATCTTGACTCTCTAGCGGCGTCAGCGGCATCCAGCGGTATCAGTCGGTCGCTGCTAGCGCTGGGGGGATGAAAGGGGGGCGGAGCTGGTTACGAGGCCGACGACGACGCGAAACCCAGGAATGGACGCCAAAGAGCTGCGCTCTAAAATGCATGGCTACGGAGGAGGGTAACTTGCAATCGTCCATACTTTTCTTAATATGAGACGCATCACACAAATTGTGATGCGAATGATTAACTTTTGCTTTACCCTAGACACCTGCAAAATTTGTCGGAACCGCTTCAGGGGCCCTTTAATGCTGGTTATGCAAATTTAGGCTCATCTCTACATGACAGCATGGTTTAGTTGACAAGGCAACTTGTATCGCTTGAAAAAGCGTCGCAAAGTTATATCACTTGGCTCTGCAAGAACCCGTCTTCATTGGGTTTTAGTCAATGTCAGGTCAAGAAGGCCGCGAAGAAATGCGAATTGCCTGGAGCGGCCAGCCGGGTGGCAATTTTGTGTGCATTCGTGGACTTTTGACGTTAGAAAAAACTTTTATGTAGCAGGTATTTAGCAACAGAAAGGTGTATCGGGAGTCTTTCTTTATTTTGCTCTACAATTCGCTCATTGACACTTCTTATCTAACTATAATATTTGATAGGGTCATTATTCAAATTAAGAATAGTTATGTAATTACGCGAAATACAAAAAATTCTGAATATATCGAAGCGACGGCAACATTACCTTGGTTATGTCCAGCTACGTGGCGTTTGCATATTTTAAATCTTGGTGCATGACAGTTGGGGCACCTAGTATAATATTCATTGTTCTTGTACATTCGCCGTACGCTACGTTACGATGTTACGTATGCTTCGAACGAATATAGGCACCCAGTTTAGCATACATGGCTAACTACGAAGCTGGAGGTTAAACGAGGGGTTCAATTTTTGTAAGTCATAAGAAGCCAACAAACGCTGACACCGAGGACAACATAGGGGAAATTACTTGTGCTTAATAAATGAAACAAAGAAAGTATAAAAAATGGAAATGAAAGTGGATGAAAAAAACAACTTTCCGCAGGTGGGGAACGATCCCCCAAACTTCGCATTTCGCCTGCGATGATCTACCAAGCTACTGCGGTGCCGTTTTCCCGCCCACTCTCTCGGGTATTTGTTTCCTTGTAGAACCCTGGGAGTGTTAGCCAGCGCCACCACTCAGACCATGGCGGTGGACGTGGAACATCCTTTCTACCGCAGGCGTCAGGAGAACGTGATCTTTTTGGGTGAAGGCAATGGGTCAATAAACACAGACATCCTACCTGAAGGCATCAAGTTCTCGTGACGCCTGCGGCAGAAAGGATGTGCTACATCCGCCGCCAAGGTCTGAGAGGTGGCGCTGGCTAACACTCCCAGGGTTCTACGAGAAAAGAAATACCCCAGAGAGTGGACGGGGAAACGGCACCGCGGTAGCTCAATTGGTAGAGCATCGCACGCGAAATGCGAAGGTTGTAGGATCGTTCTTCACCCATCAATTTATCGTTTATTTCATTCACGGAGTGCAATTAATTCACCCTGTGTTGTCCTTGGTGTCAGTGTTTGCTGGATTCTTATGATATAACTACGAAGCTGTAACACTGAGGTTTTGATTTCTTTGGAATGGAGCAATTGAATTTTGTTTTCAAATTATTTGGCATTATAAATCATTATTCTACTTTTTACAATTGGTATGACTCAGGATCTCCTGTTAAAACAACTTTTATTCGGACCCTCTGGCCATTTCTTTGTTTAATGAGAGCAGCTCTGCCTTGCGCGCATACATTCGAAGTTCAGATTAGCAGAACCAAATTTTAGAGTATCTTCGAATTAATGAAGCGCTTTTGATTTCCCTACACGTATCGTATATTGGCCTAATGCTTTGAAAACCTGGAGGTAACTAATTAGGCTTCACATATGACGAGACCTCAACATTTTGAGGGTGAGCATTAATAAATTGTTAGGAATATGTGACTATGTCACATGACGGATCAGGCACCTAAGGGGGCGGACCCACTCTAGCGGCACGCGCTCCGCATTTTGGTCTGTTTGCGGACGCACTGTGCTGTCTGCGCTGATTGGACGGATGTGAATTATATTGCACTAGAAGAAGGCTTACTTTCTGCGCCTTACAATGAGGCCTAGTGTTATTGCCCAGCCTGTAGAGTTAACTGACCGCAATTAAAACAGTGAACAAAAAACAGCGTTATTGCTGTACTAGCTAATCTTCGTTGTAAAGGATTTCCGGCAAAGTAGTTCAATATAACAAAATAAAGTTTGCTGTGCCTTCAAATGAAACGTTATAGAAGTTTCTATGATGAGATATTGCATGTAAAGCAATTAGAAATTTATGTAGGCTTTAATCAAATAGGCAACAATAAAACTTTATGAATGAATATCTTTGTTCCTTTTCAGCGTAGAACAATATTTATTGGTTTTCTTGAAAGTTTGAAAGTTTATTTAACATAATGATCGTATACAATGGCAAAGTGCACACTTTTGGGACCCAACAAATTTGTTAAAGGGTCCCTACCGATTGTTGTCAGGAAAAACACTTTATAGCAGCTGTTATTTTATACTGTGAAGTCACATAAAACTGAAATCGCTGAATGAGTAAAACAAGAAAATACAGTAGTAGGAAAAATTTCACAAATGAGATACATTTTTCTAACATTTTTTTTGTTACGTCATAGAAAACATCGGCACAGGAAAAGAAAAGAAAAAAAATGAAAAGTGAAGACATGTGCAAGCATGCGCAGTGTTACGCATTGTTAGTGAGTGTTTTAATTGTTTAAGAAATGTTGCAATGGTCTTAGAGTTGTTACGTCACTATCAAGCTTATTCCAAACTTAGGTGCCTGTAAACTGTAGTGTAGAGCGACCGTAATTAGTATTTACCTTAGGCAATAAAAAACGACAGCGTGATGCGTTTCCAACATTGCGAAGTGGAGGATGGAGCGAGATTGCTGTCAAGGCTAGTTTTTCCTTCACTATTTGATGCATGGCGGAGGCGATGTTGTATGTTGTCAAATCGTAAATGTTGAGGATGTTCAGGGTTTTAAATAAATCTTTACTCTTAATATGCATATTGTTGGGTGCTATAATGCGAAAGAGCTCTTTTTCGAAGTGTAAATACCGCTGACAGATGAGTTTTGTATGTGCAACCCCAGATCGCTAAGCAGTAGCTAATGTGAGAGTGAAAAAATGCGTAGTAAAGATTTATAAATATGTGGGGAGGGATATAGTTTCGGCATTTCCACAGCACATGCAAGCCATTTGAAGCCTTTTGAACTACGGAACACACATGAAGGCGGAATTTTAAATGGTTATGGATAATAACTCCAAGAAATTCTTCCTCACTAGATTGTTTTTTCGGATGTTTATTGTAAATGACATCTGAATGAATAACCGTTTTCCTTTTTTCAGAGTGAAATAAGATAAAAATTGTCTTCGTTGGGTTAAAGTGAAGGGCATTCAGTGTACACCAACGGTGCAAAATGTGTAGTTCCGAGTTAAGCTTATTAATTAGGTTGCATTCTTCACGATCAGTTATGATTACGTTAGTATCTTCTGCATAGCGTACAGGAGCAGCACACACAAGCTGCGAAGGCAAGTCATTTATACACAGTAAAAAAAATAACGGTCCAAGTACGGATCCCTGGGCAACGCCAAGGTTAACGGTGCTGTTGGACTGAAAATCACCTCGTTGAACAATTTGTTGCCGATTTTCTAAGTAACTGCGAATTAACGTCAAAGGTAATCCATTAATTCCGTAACCAAGCAATTTATCGCTGAATATAAAACGATTGAGGGAATCGAAAGCTTTCGCAAAATCTATGAACAACCCCGCGACTAGATAACCTCTGTGTATTGATTTTTTAATTAAGTCTGTAAATGTTGAGACTGCAGTTTGTGCGGAAAGGCCGTTTCTAAAACCAATTTGGTGCCGAGAAAGAATGTTGTGGTTGTGCAGGTAGTCATTAAAGCGCGTCGCGAATATTTTTTCGAGTATTTTGCTTACGAACGGCAGCACTGAAATCGGACGGTAGTTTTCTATTATTTGCGTGTCCTTTGACTTATACAGTGGCAGCACCTTGTCGATTTTCATCCGTTCTGGAAACACACCCCTGACGAATGTAGTATTGAAGATATGCGTGAGAACCGGTGACACGATGTCAGTTACAAGTTTAACGACATGCGCCGAAACATTGTCAATTCCAGAGGCTGTGTTTCGCAAATTAGAAATAACTGAAGCCACCTCAAGCTCATCTGTAGGGTAAAGATAAAAATAAGCATTTGTACGGGGAATGTACGTTGCATCAAAATCCTTACCAGTTGAGTTAATGTGGGACGAAAAATAGGCCCTGAAAGCATTACAGAAACTTTCGGGTGTAGTGTACACAACGTCACTGCATATTATTTTTTTCTGGGGGATGTCGTTTTACGTCTCGCCCTAGAAACTGGTTGAGAAGGCACCAGTTTTTTTCGAATCCTTCCCTTTTTGTTCAATGCGATTGCGAAAATAAGCTTTCTTTGCTGCATAAAGTGTTCTATTAAGAGTTTGCGAATACGCACAGTATCTTTCCTTCAAGGATGTATTATAAGGTTGCCCTTTTAATTTCCTATACATGTTGCGTTTTGACAGAACGCAAGAGCGCGCCCGTTACCCAAGGATCTCGCGGGATTGCATGTCTACTGCGCACGCAGTAAGTGGCGGAGGCGGTGGCGATCGCCTCAGTAAACATGTCTACAAGCATGTCGTAACTATTGTTAGAGCATTTCGAAGAGTATACACGTGACAAATCAATTGCGCGCACATTATTTGCAAATACGTCAGCGTTAAATAACGTCCGGGTAAAACACTTCTTGCTTGAGTTCAGGCAGTTTGACATTACAAAAAGCACAGGTTAGTGATAAGTAATATTAACATCTAAAGCTTGCGCATATTTGCAAACAGGAGTGTTTGACAACACGTGGTCTATAAGTGTACTACTGTGTTCTGTTACACGCGTTCGTTTGTCTACAAGCAATGAGTAACCGTAACTAGTATAACAAGACACATATTCATAACAAGAAGAAGAATCAATGTCACTTATATCAATATTAACATCACCCATTATTACCACACGAACATTAGAACTCAAGAACGCATTAAAAATATATACTGTCAAGGTCATCGCAAAAGCCATGATAAGATGCAGACGGCGACCTATATATAACGTCCACAATAAGGTTCTGTGACGGCTGCAAATGACTTTTATCCACATCAGTCCATACCGATTGACAATGAGGTGTTTAAAATTCAGTATCATATCGTTCCCTGTACGTAATGCTATCGTCTATGTATAGGGCAGCACCACCATGGGCGATGCCAGATTGATTGCAGGTTGCGCGGCAATTCCAGGTTTATTATGAAGTCCAACTTCATTTTCCGCCAACCATGGCTCTGATATGCCAATAAAGGAGAAATTCTTGCTAAATGAGCTAATAAAATTACGGATTTGGTCCTGGTTTTCCCGTAAACTGCGCGCATTGAAATGTGCACCTTGCAGCACGTTTTCAGAAACTATATTTTGATTGAAATCGTCTACTGACATGTACACCTTCATGTTTGTGATTGACTAGCTAGCTGATGCGACTAAGATCAGCCTCACAAGTAACACGTACAACAGGGCTATCAGTTGCTTTCCGTGCTTTGATTTATCCTTGATCTGTCCAAACAAACATCCACTTCTTTTCCCTTTTCGTTTCAGTGCCTCAGCCAACAATTTCTTGTTTTCCCGTGTGAGATGCTCATTTACCTAGATTGTCTGTTTTCTGACTGAAGAAAAGGCCAGCACATCCGTGGAAAGCCGTGTTTTGTTCGCTCGCTGATATAATTCATTTCGGACTTTCCTTGAAGAAAAACGAACAATTATGTTTTTCTCAGTGGTATTGTGCGCAAGAGACACACGATGGCAACCATCGATGTCTTCGGTGTGAATGGGGTAACTAATTTGCTCTCCTATCTTCTGGACTAGTAATTCACAGTTCTCATTTCGTGTCATAGTTAGACCCTTGATTTCGATGGTGTTGTCTCTTGAATATTGCTTGAGGGACACCACACGGCTTACCAGCTCTTCATTTTGTCGCTTCAGATTCTCGTTACTTTTATGGAAGGTTGCGTTTTCTTTTACTATTTCATCACATTTGCGGAGGAGAGATTCAAAGTTTGAATTCATGAGCTTCATGCTTTCTTCCATGCCAATGACCTGGTTTGGTAATTGCGCAAGACGGTCCAGACGTATTGGTATGTCATCCAGTCTGGAGGTGAGTGCATTCACACTCTGACTATTGGAACTACCTGCCAGTGCGGTAGGACCCGAATTTCGTTCTCGTCTGTCGTGGTGTTCGCAGCTGCTGAGCTATCCCTTAACCTCGTTGAGCAGCATGTCGGGCACTTCCACGTCCTTCGAACAGCTTCATTCTTTCCTTTAAAGAATGTTTCATTTGTACCAGAACATTTTCCTGCGTGGTAAATGTAACCGCATTCGGAACAAGTAATCGTATTACAGTCATTGCAGATTGTCTTCTTGCATGAAAGGCAAACATCACGCGTCATGGTAATTTTTATCTGCAAATGGAAAACACTGACATTGTCTGGCAGCCGCGGCGGCATAAAGGACTAGCGGAAAAGTTCTGAAATATAGAAGTAACCTGTAAATACTTGAGGAAGCAGTTAGAACACGTCCAGGTAGCTCCACCGCCACTGCCAGAATAATGTGGACGAAGGCACAGTCAGTGTCTCGAAAGGCCGTAGAGTGGTGTCGCTGCACTCTACTATAGGTTATAGTGCACTTATCATGTATGCGAAACGGTTTTGTGTTCTGATGAACAGTTCATGAGTCATAAATACATATGCAATTTATGGCTATACTTGGTCAATCATTACTAAAGGATCAACACTATTCAAGCTGAAACTGAAATTTTCAATAATCGAGCAGCAAGCCCTTCTCTGTGACTCTGCTACAAGAAAATTGTCTTCAAGGGAGTAGCGAATTCAGCTAATTTTTCTTCTGAGTAGGTCCGTGCAAATTGACATTCTTTCTCATGTGCACGCTAGTTCACAACGAGTGTTGTTCATTAATAGAGTCATACAATGTCTTATAATTACTAACAGTCACGAGTTCTACTACGCACTACTTGAAACAAAAGATCTCCCATATATACTAAACCTCACAGGCGTTTTTGTTTCCTTGTGACGCCATCAAGTTAAGGACAAATATGTTAACGAGCCTTTGTCATTCAGGAACCTTGTTTACATTTTTGTACACATGCAACGGCCAGGGAAAAATCTCTATGACGCTGTTATTTATTCCAGTGTATTACGCAGGAGCAGCTGTCACAGGTCGTGTATCATAATTGCATCGCAATTATAGACGCAACAGAGAGCACGTATAATAAAGCAGGAGTTCTGCAAGATATACCAGGGCGAGTCAAATGAATGTGAGGCAATGCGAATATATGATAAACGGGGTACTTTATTTAAAAGCAGTCTTCATGAGAATTTAGACATTTGTCCCATTTACTAACGAATCGCGCGATTCCTGTCTCATAAAACTCCTTTGGTTGCTGCTTCAAAAAGTCTGTAACTGACTCTTTCACGTCATCATCTGGCACGAATCTGGTTCACTGGAGCTGTTTTTCATATGTCCCAAAATGTGGAAGCCGCAAGGCGACAGGTCTCAGTTGTATGGGGGATGTTGCAGCGTTTCCCACTTGAACTTTGCCAGTTTTGTATTAACCACATCAGCGACGTGAGGACGAGCATTGTCGTGAAACAATGAAAAATTAATTATGGGGTTTACCTTGCCAAAACCATTTTCTGATTATGAAGCGCGCCGTAGTGGAGGACTCCGCAAATTTCGACCACATGGGGTTCTTTAACGTGCATCTAAATCTAAGTAGATGGGTGTTTTCGCCTTTCGCCCCCATCGAAATGCGGCCGCCGTGGCCGGGATCCGTTTCCGCGACCTCGTGCTCAACAGCCCAACACCATAGCCATGTCGTGGAACAAGATGACCCATTCGTCACTTTTCCACGTCGTTTGTTCTTGATTGCGACACGCAGACGATCCAGCGTTTCACAGTATCGGAAACAATTGATAGTCTCTCCGCCTTTAGCAAATTCTATCAGTAATGGCCCCTGACGATCGAAAAAAAGAAAGTCAATAACACCTTTCCAGCGGAAATGACGGTTTTGCTTCCTTTGGGGGTGGTGAATTCGAATATTTCCACTGTAAGCTTTTCCATCGTGTTTCAGGCTCGTAGTAGTCGCACCATGGTTCATCCCTGATCACAATTGCAGACAAGAAGTCGTCGCGATTGTTGTGATACCGGAGCAGATGAGTCAAGGCAGCGCAGAACTGGTGGTGGTTCAAAATCTTGGGCATCCATTGCACACAGAAGAGCCGATAACCGAGACGTTCATGAATTATGGTATGAACAGAAGCGTGGTTGATGTTCGCACGCTCTGCCAGTTCATCGATGCTTATCCTCCGTTCTTGTCTAATCAGCTCATCAACCTTTGAAATTGTATTGGGGGTGCTTGCACGGTGACTTTGGCCCGGTCTTGGATTGTCTTTGCAACTTCCACGTCCTTCTTTGAGCCGTTTGCTCCAACGCTTCACAGTGGCCAATGAAATGCAATGTTCAACGTACACGGCAGCCCTACGGCGACTAATTTCTTTTAAGTAAAGACCTTCAGCTGTCAAAACCTCACAACATCCCGCTGCTCAACTTCTGCAGCGTCCATTACGTCCCACAACCATGTTCAACCCAGTGTATGAGAGCCTTAATGAACATATATCCTCACACCTGCATGTCATTGTTGTAAATGGAAGATGGTTGTGTGCTACGCGCATGCCTCGCAGATAATGAACCGAACCATTATTGCGCGTGGTGGGTTGCCTCACTTTCATTTGACTCGCCCTCATACATTAGAAACGCGAAGATACAATAGAACATACAAGTGCGAAAATGCAGCTTGATAAAGGGCAAAAAGTGTCACTGGAAACAAAGCTCACTGCACGTATACACAAAACCTCGCAACAAGATATTTAAATATACGTATAAGTCTGGAATAAATCTACGTATTTAAGCAGAATGCCAATGTTATAATGTGTCAAACAAGGCAAATAAACATGTTGCGCAATCACAGATTCACAGATCACAGAATCCTAAGGCCCGGCAACCCTCCTCCCACTTCTCTCGATGTGTAGCCCGCGACGGAAGGCGGCTCGCTTGCTCCCTGTTTTCTCCTTTGCGCACACAAGGCTGAGCCAACATCGTCGGCTCACCCATTCCCCCCCCCCCCCCCCCCTACGCTTTCCCTCGCACATACACCATGTGGCGCGATGTCACGATGTTATCACCCTTGGACTTTATCTGAAACATGAGGGTGACGGCGACGGCATGAATGCGGCTGGATCGTCCGTATAATTGCTATCGCAATAATATAATGAGAATATCTGGCAACTGAAGCGTCCTGTGGCCCATTACTTTCCGCAAAAGAAGTATCAAAATCGAACTTTCAACATGCGACAATTCGCTGCGCCGCAACAATGTGTTTTTTTCTTCCTCTTGAGGGGCGTGGCCACCGAAATCAACAAACGCATAGTATGTTGGCCACAATCGAATGCCTACTTTGTGCACCTAATGTGGCTTCCTTAGGAATATCAAAGAAAGCGTGAGACGCTTGGTCCACCGAGAGCCCATACATATACTTCTCGGTATCCTACACCGGCGAGACAAGACTTTCCGGAGAGGTTGCGCTCAAGCGAACGCGGTGCAATCCGTCGAGTCCCCACAGTGATGGCGGCGAGCGACCACTGTTATCTTTTCTACTCTGCTAGCCAGAAAGCGTCCAAAACTTTGCCAGGCGAAAATTCATTCGGGCAGAGGAAACCGAACGCGCACCAAAGTGCGCCGCGCAGTGGTCGGGTCAACACCAGAAAAACGCATGCGCTCTGGCTGGCTCTGGCAGCCCGCGGATAGGGTAGCGAGAAAAAAAAATGAAATAGAAGAGGCTCAATGTGTCTTCGGAAATAAAAGTCAAATTAGAAAAAATTAATACGAACGTACTTAGCTTGGCTGGCTTTAGTGTCTTGACATGGATGCTTTGGCGTAGATGAAAAAAAAATTTTTTTATACGTGACATAGATTTTTTATACGTGACGTGACCTCGCTGCGTGCTTTGTCAACTTGTCTAATAGTGGGCTGATTTGGCTTGTCTCGTTGCATTTTCCGATGCAAGATTTTAGAAAAGTCAATGAACCTTTGGTGTCGAATGCTTATAACAACATTAAACCCACAAAGTTACGCAATTGAAAATCTAAAGCCCAACTTTGGAAAATGTCATTGCACCTTTCACATCAAAAGTTTATGAGAACTTTATACCCATGAAGTTTCAGAAGTGACAACCATGCGCGCCGTAGATTCCGCGGCCTCTACGATATGCAGCTACGAGCCCGCTCGCCATCAAAACGCCCTTGAAACTTCGTGCTCGGATGGGAATCCTTGCATTATGTGACTCCAGGTGCACAGGCTGTTAAGAACGGCCAGCTGCAGTGCAAGTTTTGCCAACCAGTTGCGACTGTGGAATCAACATCTAGGGAGCATCGCCGCCAACCTCTAGCCACAGCGTGACTAAATCGACTTTGTGTCGGGGAACAATACGCGCCTCCTCCACTCTCCGTCGCTTCAGCTAGGATGCGTTCGATGAAGCAGGCTTTGTGCTGAAACCGCCGCCAACCACTAGCCTCATCGCCGTTGTTACGGAATGAGTTCGGCGGGCCAACTATTGTTACCAAACTCCCCAACGCGGACCTGATCTGCTACGGGTGCGCGAGTTGCCGCGGGAACGCCGTTTTTTGCTCCTTCCCACGCCCCGACCAAGACGCAAGACAACGCGCCAGCCGGAACGGCTTGGAGAGAGAGGGAATGAAGAGGAAAGGCAGGGAGGTTAACCAGATATGAGTCTCCGGTTTGCTACCCTACACTGGGGATGGGGATGGGGTGGGTTTCCGACCGTAAACACGTGTGTGTATGCGTGTGTGCGTGTGTGTGTAAACCGTGCCGCGGAGAGGCGGCTACTTTGCGATGACTAAACGAACGTTCGCATCACCTTGTATCGGGGGAGGACCGAGTGTTTAAAAACTGCCGTTGTGCGGATGCTCGACACACTTCTCTTAAGCAGTCATGTTGAACTGAGACTCTCTCTCAAGCAGTCATGTTAGACTGATGTACTTTCTCAAACAGTCATGTTAGACTGATATAAATGCTGTAAATAAACCCATATTCCTCGTTCTCGGTGAGAAGCAGTGCTTCCCTTCATCGTCCTCAGCGTGGATAAGTTGGACGACGGCATGGGCCAGCTACCTTCGAATTCATGCCGGATCCAATCTTGACAACGGATCACGAGGGATGTGATTGAGCCCCCAAACCTGACAACTGGCTGACAGCGGTGAGATAGACTTTGCGACGTGGTGCTGTATCTGCGGTGAGTGCTTGGATCTTGCTTTGACTCTCTAGGCTTCATTTTTTGGTTGTTCTGTTTAGAACAGTAGGGAAGCTGGATTGTTGATTGTTAGCTAGGTTGTGTTTTCCTAGCTAGATTTAGAGAGCAGAATCAAGGCAGTAAAGGAGCAGTCATGGAGTTAAGGACACTGCTGAGAGATGAATTGTTGATTGTTGGTGAGACACTTGGCCTAGATGTACGCAAGGAAATGCTAAAATCGGAATTATTGGAGCTAATTTCCAATCAGGCCAGCGAGGAAGAAATTGAAATGGGATTGGAACTTCTCAAAAAGAGAGAGAAACGGGAAAGAGAAAGAGGAGAACGGGACAGAGAACAACGGGACAGAGAAGAACGGGAAAGAGAGAGAGAGGAATGCGATAAAGATAAAGCGGAGCGGAGTCGTTAACTATACCATCAAAGAGCAGGATGGCACTAGTACCATGTTTAAGGAGTATAAGACGACCTCCAACTCTGAAATCGGCCTAGAAGAAGAAGTAAAACACTCGGTAAGCTCGCACACTCTAAGACCCGAGCAGCTAGATGAGCTCAAAGAGGTGTTAGGGGAATATCTCGACAGATTCAGCAATCGGCCGGGTAGAACCGAACTAATAACGCATGAAATTGAGCTGACATCAACCGAACCAGTAAGATCAAAGCCTTACAGGGTGCCTCCAAGACAGAGATTATGGAGGCAGAGATACAGCGCATGCTAGAGTTGGGAGTTATTGAGCCCGCTGAGAGTGACTACACGTCACCGCTAGTACTGGTAGAAACCCCTAACAAGAACCCTCGTCCGTGTGTTGACTACAGGATGTTAAATGCCATCACTAGGGATCAGCTCTACCCCATACCCGACATTAAGGAAGGAATTGAAAGAGTTAGCGCTGCTAAATACATTTCAACTATAGATCTAGTGCGGGGTACTGGCAAGTTCCCCTTTCAGAAAGTGCCAGCCGCTATGCCGCCTGTAGGCACTTTTCGCCCTCTCTCACTCAGCTTCGGGCTGAAGAACGCGCCGTTTAGCTTCGTTTAGTTAATGGATATTGTCCTAAAAGACTTGCAGGAGTTCACCTTGCCCTATCTTGATGATGTAGCAATTTTTTCGGACAGCTGGGAACAGCACGTATCGCACCTCAAACAGGTGTTCTCACGGTTGAGGGAAGCCGACTTAACGATGAAAGCGGGAAAGTGTAGGTTTCGTTGTTCACAGCTTACCTATCTGGGCCATGTTGTCGGCCAAGGCATGAGATGGCCGGCCGAGCTGAAAATAGCTACGATTGGAGAATTTTCTCAGCCGCGCACGAAAACAGACCTTCGTTCATTCTTGGGACTTGTGGAGTACTATCGACGGTACATTCCGAATTACTCGCAAATGGAAAGTCTATTAACGGACGCCCTCCGAAAGGGAGCACCGAGTAGCGTACACTGGGATAAGCACAAAGAGAACGCTTTCCAAAGTTTGAAAACGCGATTGGTTTCTGGTCCTGTGCTTCGCGCGCCAGATTACACAAAGGAATTCATAGTTCAATGCGACGCAAGTGACAGAGGTATGGGCGTGGTACTTAGTCAGGTCGGCGAGGATAACGAGGAGCATCCTATCCTCTATGCCAGTCGTAAACTAAATGTAAGAGAGGAAGCCTACAGCGCTTCAGAGAAGGAATGCGCTTGTTTAGTTTGGGCCGCCCAGAAGTTGTCATGTTACTTGTACGGAGCGAAGTTCATTTTCGAGACCGACCACTGTCCTCTGACGGGGCTCAATCATATGTCACACAAAAATGGCCGCTTGCTCCGATGGAGCCTCACTCTCCAAGATACAACTTCTGCCTTAGATATAAGACGGGAAAGTTGCATAGCAATGCGGATGGACTGAGCAGGCTAATTTGAATTCTGCGTTTGAGGGTCCCGCGTAAATTTTAGGGTTACTAGTGTTAATTTTTTTAAGCCAAGAAGATCTCCTCTCATTTAGCAGGATTCCTGCCCTTATTGCTGAATTTGTCAGCACGAAATTGCTTCAGAAATTGGCATAGCGAAATGCAGCATTTTTTTTTGTTTCTGCACCGATGTTTTTTTTTTTTTTTTTGAAGCCTAGCGGATCTAAAGTGAGAGCCAAGGTACGTCATCTCGGCGCAGAGCCGTGTTGTGGGGTTCATTTTGCAGTTGCTTGTCCTTGTTGGAAGTTTTGGGGCGGTGACATCAATACACAAGTGGTCGCTGCGAGCCAAGGCATCAATCACCCCCTGGCTACCAGCCGTTCTCTTCCTGCCCAGCGGTTGTCGCGCTAGACAGTCGAGATTTTCCGGGCCATGGAGGCGCTGTTAAGAACGGCCAGCTGCAGTGCAAATTTGGCCAACCAGTTGCGACTGTGGAAGCAACATCTCGGGAGCATCGCCGCCAACCTCTAGCCACAGCGTGACTAAATCGACTTTGTGTCGGGGAACAATACGCGCATCCTCCACTCTCCGTCGCTTCAGCTAGGATGCGTTCGATGAAGGAGGCTGTGTGCTGAAACCGCCGCCAACCACTAGCCTCATCGCCGTTGTGACGGAATGAGTTCGGCGGGCTAACTATTGTTACCAAACTCCCCAACGCGGACCTGATCTGCTACGGGTGTGCGAGTTGCCGCAGGAACGCCGTTTTTCGCTCCTTCCCACGCCCCGACCAAGACGCAAGACAACGCGCCACCCGGAACGGCTCCGAGTTCTATGAAGTTCGTGTGGTGTCGGTTTCGGACGTAAATACGTGTGTGTATGCGTGTATGCGTGTGTGCGCGCGTGTGTGTGTAAAGAGGCGGCTACTTTGCGATAACTAAACGAACGTTCGCATCACCTTGCATCGGGGGAGGACCGAGTGTTTAAAAACTGCCGTTGTGCGGATGCTCGACACACTTCTCTTAAGCAGTCATGTTGGACTGAGACTTTCTCAATCAGTCATGTTAGACTGATGTACTTTCTCAAACACTCATGTTAGACTGATATAAATACTGTGAATAAACCCATATTCCTCGTTCTCGATGACAAGCAGTGCTTCCCTTCATCAACGTCCTCAGCGTGGATAAGTTGGACGACGGCATGGGCCAGCTACCTTCGAAATCATGCCGGACCCCAATCTTGACAACGGATCACGAGCGATGGGATTGAGCCCCCAATCCTGACAAGGCGTTGCCGCGAAATCCAGCCCGAGTTGGCAATCTTTGCGGTGAAATGTATTTTCGTGCGTGAAAAAGACCTTCTAGACAAAATCCAGAATGATTCCCGGTGCAGGGGGTTGCTTTGGTCGGCGGTGCATGGACAGCACGAAACAATTTCAGGCGGGGGCTGAAGCCCTATAAGCTCCCCCCCCCCCCTTGCTACGCTCCTGGTGGTCTTCTAGTACAAAGATATATTGTGTGTACTCGCGTAATAATCGCACTCGCATAATGCTCCAAGCTCCACATTACCCACTTTTTTTTTCGAGTAATCGTCGTGCCCTCGCAAATTGCTGCAGTGGTTTCCGTATGCCTTTTGCGGTGCCTCGCAGCCATTCGAGCAGTTTTCGGCCATTTCTTTTTGCGAAGCCCTTCCGCCATTGCATGCACAACTGTTCACATGCGCTCCAAAGTCCCGGAATTCGGCAGAAAAAGGAAATGAAACGGTGAGGAAGGATGGACGCTTTTATGGTGGAACACAAGATTTGTGAACGACATTGCTGTCTGCAATGAATGGGAGGGCAAGATCTGCGTACGTCTCGCTCTCGAATAAATTAATGGTAGTAGTATGAGCCCGGGATTTGTTAATAATTTTCGGTTGCCATTGACATTGTAAGACCAACGTATAACTGCATTCCTATAAAAAATGGCCTCGATGTTGAGCTTCGACGTCCATTCACATATTTCCGCTAAGATTGAGTGACGGAGACAATCCGAGGCGTGACGTAATGGTGGTAAGTAAAAATCTTGATTGGGTACAAGATAACGATCTGGGGCGCGATCGGAGATCTTTTTTCAGAAGAGAACGCATTCGACTAGTCGCTTCTACTTCACAAAGTGGGCTGCATTAAATGTTTTTTACAACGGGTGAGAGAGAGAAGCCAGTCGGCAAACGGTGAGCTCCCTGGAAGTTGACATGCATGAGTTATCGTCTGCTTGGGTACAATATACAAAACTCAATGTTTCTTGAATATAATAAAAAATATTTATAATAAGAAATGTATTTGTTTCTTCTCACGGCCTAAACAAATTCTAAAATAGTAGTACGTATGACTGCTACAATTCATTATTATTAGTTTTTCGTGGCCGCATTTAGTCGCTTCGTGGTATCGCGCACAGCGAAAAAGAAAAGACGGGAGCAGGGGCACGCTTTTCAAGAAGCAACTTGTCATCGGACAGCAATGTCCGACTGGGCCCCTGGTTCTCGGCGCATGATAGGGAACTTTTCAACGCTCTATTCGTTTCTAGAAACGAAAGCGACGCCGGAATTCGCTCTCTGCTATCGCTTAAAGCGACTTTCGAACCTCCAAACGCTGTCCTTCCTCCTCGAGTAACGCTAACGCAACAACCGAGGCGCCCATTGCAAGCACCATTTTCTTAACTGGACTATGCAATGGATGCGAACGTGCGATTCCGTAGCTGCAGCCGCCGTTTGGATCCGATCGAATCCACCAGGGTGTCTACCAACCGGGAAAACCGGGAGAACCGAGAATTCTCAGGGATTTTGAATAGTCTGAAAATACTCAGGGAAAACTCAGGGAATTTGTGCTTCAATAAGGAAAAACGAGCAGTAATTTTGTTGAAAGGGAACGAAACTCGCGGTAATGCTGGCTCGAGTGATAAAGGAATCGTAACGAATCCTCTTTGACGCCGAGTCGTCCACTGGAGGAGTTGCCATTCTACAGTCAACGACAGACTTTCTTGACGCCAGATAATTCGGACGGCTTCGCGGCACCGCAACGTAGCCCATAGAGTCAATGTACGAGAACGTCTGAAATTTCGGACGTGAGAACCTTTCGCCGTCCGACTTTCCGGAATTTTTGCCGTCCCCGCATGTCCGAAACTGCATTAATCAAAGCCACCACCACCGCCGCCATTTTTATTACCTTGCCGCCTCGAACCGGCGATCTCGCACGCAGATCCGCTGGCAGCCATAGCCACCACCGCGGCAACGCTAGGCCTAACTGCTTCGAAGTTCGCTATTTTCTTGCCGTCCTGTGCAGTGTTTTTCAATGGAAGAATTCGCTGCTGTCAGCAACGGGTAGAAGCGACTCCGCCTTTGTGCTCATCGCGAATGGCTGCGAAGCTCGGAGAGCACGGCGCGTTGCATACTGCCGGTTCCCGAAAGTCAGACTCGTCTTCCTACAGCATTGTTATGCGGTGAAGCGCACGCAAAAGTGTTGCGGCAAAGCGCAACAGGCGTGGGAAGGGGCAATTGTCAAGGGACACAGTATGTATTCCTTAATTACAGACGCGTGCACCTGCCATCTCCTGTTACAGTACGGGCTCCGATGTGCCAAATGTACTGCAAGGCCTTCAGAGCTTTTTCTGATGTGCCTGTGGAGATTAGAGCCCTGGCTAGTAAGAGACATGATTCATTATTTTCGAATTGCCGCATTTTCCGGACGTTTTCGCGACCCCTAGGAAGTCCGAAAAACTGTACGGTAACTGTGAAACTGACCAAGGGGATGCTTCAAGTGGTGCGTGTGGCGAACGCGCGGATGGAGGAGGATGAGAACAGAAATGACCTACACATTGAGGTATGAAGTGGAAATGAAGAGTCCCGCCGCTTCTTTGAAGGAGCTTGAGCTCAAAAAAGTATTGGCTGACGCAGAGATGCAGGTGTCCCTCATACAAGCCAAAATAAACTCTTTAAAGCAGTGAAACGCAACACTGTTTGGTTGTACGCGGGCTGTAAGTATGTCAGGGCAGTTGAGGTTGACTTACCAACTTTTGAGAGTGGATCTCACTTGTGAGAAAGCTCAGGCGTCAGAGCAATGGGCTTCTCACATTCGAAAATAGTCGCTCCTGTATGCATTTCCTGCTTATTCGTACTTAAATGTTCAACTCGATTTGCAATGGGTTTTACCATTTTTCTTCGAAGTTATTTTATTCACTGTGCATGTTACTAACCCCACCTTTCAGTTTCCTTGTTGAATAAAATAAGCACTACTTATTACTATTGTTCAAACTGGATTAAGTTGTTTTCTTTTAATTTTTTAGCGTGCTTATTAGAGAATGGCAGCATCGGGCGACATGGTGTCAGTCCGCCTTCACATAAAAGGAAGTTCAATGTCACTCAGGGAATATTGCAAGGCACTGAGGGAAAACCTGGAAAACTCGGAGAATTTGGAAATGTCAGCTTGGTAGAGACCCTGCCACCAGACGTGCAATGCGGAGACGGTCTCTAAGCGAGCGCCCTTGGTCGCTCGAACGGAACACGTCTCTTCGCGTTGTGGTCTCAGCAGACGACGTGCTTGGTTTCGGAATGATGAACAGGAGCGTGTCGTCGGTTTGACCGCAGCAAAAGCGTGGCTGAGCCTCGTGGCTGACGACGTTCGCGCAACCTAGGTCAATCGGATGATAGGAAAGTGAACGGGCGTTCCGAACAGTGGTCTCCAATCTCACTCCTGTTAATCAGGAATTGATTACGAACATAAGTGGTGAGGGCGCAACTATCACAACAAGTGATTACGAATAGAATCTATAAACGTTGAAGAACATCTGAAAGCGGCAAAATTCGAATGCGCAACGAAAAACACGTCCTTTCCGGCAAGCAAAGGAAAGCGTGTGACCTCGAGACTACAGCTATTTTTTGGCAGCTTGGCAATGTCTGTTATAATAGCTGCAATCAACGCTCTCACTCGGTTAGGTAACAGGGTAAAAATCTTTTCGCACAAAATGGCGCCTCGTTTTCTACTGGCTCAGGGTCGCCAAGATGGAGCTCAAGAAACGCGAGGCGCACGCCGCCTTCCCGTGCTTCGAGAGGACCGGCTGGAACATTCCAGTGGCGCTCACGCTGCAGATTCCCGAGGGGCACATAGCCGTCGCGAATGCGGCCTTGGACGGACAGCCCGAAGTGTGAGTACTGCGAGCACTCCATTTCCAGCGACACAATGCCCTTCGCCCGTGACGTTCACTTGCCTCTGATGAGCTCGTAGTTTTGGGTCATATAATAGCCTTTGATAGCAAACAGGGGCAGTCGATATTACAGTCGACTTTAATAGCAATAAAATTGAGCTGGGAAGGCCACGCAATGCGTAGGACAGATAACCGATGGTCCATTCGAGTTACAGAATGGCGACCAGGCGAAGGGAAGTGCAGTTGAAGACTGCGGATAATTAGGCGGTATGATGAAATTAACAAATTTGGAGGCACCACTTAGAGTCAGGTAGCGCCAGACATCTCTAATTGAATATTGCTGGGATAGGCCTTTGTTCTGTAGTGGAAATAAGCAAAGGATGACGAAGACCCTACAGGCTCTAATCGTAAAGACAATGGCATGGCGCACCTACTGTGCACCGTTGCAACTGCTTGTTTTATTCGTGAGCTAGACTGCGCAAAATTGCTAAGATTGCTTGCACGAAAAAAAAACACCAAAACTCACAAGTGAATTTTTTGCAGAAGCTAACTAATTAACTTTGTTTTCGTCCAACTACTTCAGGGCACACATTGAAATATAGGAATCCCATCCGGTGATTTACAAAGCCTGACGCATTCGCAGCCCAATTTATACACACCAAGGGCGCTATGGCACAAAGCTTTTCCATCTGTTTTGCTGCATTTTCCTGGCATTTAATTTACGTAACTGCCGATGCAAGCATCGATCGTCGCGTACCAGCGTTGTTTGAACAGGCCAATGCAGCATTCTCTTCGTTTAATGGAGGGGACTTTTGTTTGCTTTCGAGGCGAATAACCCGAACGAGATTCGACTAATAATCCTGGAAGCTAGATTGCACAAATGGTATTAAAAAGTTTGAAATACCGTTACGTTACAGCCGCCCAGTTTAGAGATATACGTTACCAATGTAGGCGCTGAACCGCTTTTTTTTTTATCCTGCACTGCAGTGGAGCAGTGGCACATGATGCTGAAATTATCGCGAGGCTTATGTCGAAACTTATCTCTGTTGCCAAAGTCGCTTCAAGTGAATTGCCTCTGAGAGCTCAATGTCTTCAACTGTGCTATCTGCCCCAAGAACAAGAATTGTCGTTAAAGCCCATTATGACAGCCAAGTCATAGTTTGGTAAATTATCAAATACTTCTTTTTGAAAACTTAATAGAAGCAAGTAAAAAGTGAACAGACAGGTATAATTCAATAAATCAGCATCAAACCGAAAATATACACAGAAGCATGAATAGACATTTTTTTTTAGGAAAGACTACACTCCGCCTCCGCCGCGGGACGGCCCGGTATTGCACTACCTTCGGGATCAGTCCACGTATGGAGTGTGCTCAACGCCTGCGTCACCTCCGCCGCGGTTCGCGCGCGGCATTGCACCATCTTCCCGATCGGGCCACGTGCGGGGAGCGCTTAACGCCCGCTTCACCTCCGCTGTGGGTCGGCCTGGGATTGCACTGTCTTTTTTTTATAGGGTTTAACGTTCCGAAACCACTTTCTGATCATGAGGCACGCCGTAGTGGAGGACTCCGGAAATTTTGACCACCTGGGGTTCTTTAACGTGCACCTAAATCTAAGGGCACGGGTGTTTTCGCCCCCATCGAAATGCGGCCGCCGCGGCCGGGATCCGATCCCGCGACCTCGTGCTCAGCAGCCCAACACGATAGCCACCGAGCAACCACGGCGGGTATTGCACTGTCTTCGGATCGGCGAACGTATAGGGAGTGCTCAACGCTTGCTTCGATTCCACTGCGGCTCGGCCCGCGGCATTGCGCCATCTTCGGCATTGGGCCACCTGTGGGGAGGGCTCAACGCCTGCTTCGCTTCCGCCGCGGGTCGGCCTGGCATTGCACTAATCTTCGGATCGGCACACGTATGGGGAGTGCTCAACGCCTGCTTCGCTTCCGCCGCGGGTCGGCCTGGCATTGCACTAATCTTCGGATCGGCACACGTATGGGGAGTGCTCAACGCCTGCTTCGCTTCCGCCGCGGGTCGGCCTGGCATTGCACTAATCTTCGGATCGGCACACGTATGGGGAGTGCTCAACGCCTGCTTCGCTTCCGCCGCGGGTCGGCCTGGCATTGCACTAATCTTCGGATCGGCACACGTATGGGGAGTGCTCAACGCCTGCTTCGCTTCCGCCGCGGGTCGGCCTGGCATTGCACTAATCTTCGGATCGGCACACGTATGGGGAGTGCTCAACGCCTGCTTGACCTCCGCTGCGGGTCGATCCGGTATGAAACTATATTGTGCATCGGTCCACGTATGAAAAATTTTCGTTCTACGCATCATTTGTTCCCGGAGACGATCTGCCAGATCCTGGCCATATGCAGCTTTACTGTAAAATTCGGGAAGAATCGAAGTGGCGCTTGAGCGGCCCAACGTTCGAAGGACCAGAACGTCGCACTTGAGAAGCAGTCACCTATCGGTGTGTTTTAGCACATGAATCGAACATTTTTCTATATGAAATATAATCCAGTCGGTTAATGAGACCACATGTGCGTCCATGCCTCAAGGATTGGAGCTTCAAATGATGAGTGCGATGACGAGGGTAAGAAGTTGCGGTCATATCGGTGCTAACTGAATTAAAAGGTCAATTTTTCGCACTCATTCAAGGTTGTCAATATGGAATGCGTGGAAACGGGATCGTAGAAAAGATTGAGGCATATTCCACTACAGATCGTATAAGAGTTATGTTTGCTATGTTCTCTATGCGCATTCCCACCGATAGCGACATGTTTGTGCGACATTACATCAACTGTAAATGTAGTCCGTTGTGTTGGCGCGCTATGTTGTAGATGTAGTTTTATGTGTATTAGAAAGGCGCACTGTTGTTAGTAAACCTGATCGCTGCGGTTTTTCGCATTGCCATTTTGTATTTAGCATTTCACTCACAGAAGTATGAAAGTGTTGGACAGCTAGTCGTATTGATTATTAGCACTAACGAGATACAAAACGTTGTCATCGGGACAAGAGCGGGCTTTAACAGCTGTGATGGTGTTGTAAACACATAAGAAAACTGACACAGAGACCAAAACTCCCAGGATACCTGTCACTTTCGCATGAATAATTTTACCCAGTGAAGTTGCGAACTTTGACTTTATACGCAAATAGTAAGCAGATAGGTCAGCGCCGTGAGCGAAAGTGCCAAATTAGGTTTTTGTTTTGTTTCGTGCTTTACATCTATTATTGAGAGCTTTTGTCATTGCATATGCAGTACGTTTCTGTTCTTCCTGTAGAGCAATGCGATGATTTTTCTGTGCAGAGGATGTGGTCATGTTTTCCTGTTGAACAAAGGATTCATTTCGCCCTCTCGAGCCGAGTGTATTAACTGTTCCTGTCGAGCAGTGGGCTTGGCTATTCCTGTCAAGAAGAGTGATGAGCTGTTCGTGTCGGAGAGACTAAACGTATTTGATATGAAAATGGTAGGGAGGTTTTGAGAACGCACTGTCGTAAAGGTGCCCACATTTTCTCAGCTCACGCCTGATCATTTTAGCACAGAATCGGCACTTTCACACATGTGCATCGCTCAACGCGATATTTTAGTGTTGCAGTAATTGGTGGAAAGTGTACGTTTATTACGTTCAGTGCGCTGTCCCACTGCCTCCTTAACTAGATTCCCGCCGCGTCGCTCGCTTTTCCCTTGCATCAGTGGTTCCCTTAGTTCCGCGTAAATTCCGTGAGGCGGCACTCGTAGCCTTTTCAACTTCCGGCGGCGGCAGGATGCTTCCACCTGCTCGTTGATAGCGCCGATATGCGTATGCGCCTGGTAGCGAGCGTTCTCACGGGCCTCAGAGACGGTGACAGATGCCATGGTAATCTAAGAGGTCGCAGCACGTGATCTAGGTTTCAGGCGTTCGCCATGAGCAGCGCTCGTTGCCTTTTCGGGGAGACGAGAAAAGGGAGAGGGCGCGGAACCGAGTTTACCGGACCACGCGGCAGGCATCTAGTAAAGGAGGCATTGGCTGACCCGACAACTATAGAATGGCGGCATTCGGGTTCTCCAGTAAGACTAAGTATTATTGCGGAACGTACCATAAATAAAATTCTTTACACGATATTGCAGAGCAAGTTCTTGGAAAAAATAAATCACATTAACAAGAAGGCTTCAAACCCCAACGCATCGAACTACGACGAATAGACGAACGATATATACTACCCACGCGACAGTATCGCAGTAGTAGTACTTGCGCGGGGTGATGATGTCTGTCGTGATGACAAGTTGGTGGCTTTTCTGCTAAATAAAAAATTCTTGGAGGCGTCATGAATTTTTGATTGGCCGGAATGTTTTTGGCTTTTTGTGGTATGGGGTGAGGGGGGGGGGTTGGTGAATCAGAAGGGAATAGAACATTTATTTAAACATTCTCATAATCATATGGTTCTTGAGATGTTGCGAACTTGCTCCACGCATTCATTGACGAGGAACTGTGCAGCACATTCAGATGTTCGCAAGTCCTCATATTGTCAGCAACCTCACTCGTTGCTATTCATGCTAGCACGCGTGAAGCAAATTCAAATCACGCAAGAATACTCGAAAAAATTGGATCACAGTAGCACTTGCAGTAAAGGAACATACGTGCAGCAAAAAAAAAAATTACGGTGGAACTGACCTCACGATGACTGTCGACGGTAATAACGTTAGCACTGGATCAATCCAGTGACAGCGTATTGCCAGCGTCGAAAGGAAGTAGGTATGAGGCGTGTACTGCAGCAGGATTCCTTTTTCGCGCTTTCCTATGAACACTACGGCGTCTGGCGCCAGCACTGCGAAGCCTGCTCACGGCCTCAGAAATGCATGACGCCTTAGAAACGCGTCACGTAGCAAGAAGGCTCCTGAATTGCGCTTCTTTCTGGAAATGCTGCGCCGTGTAGTGGCACTGCTGCGAAGTCCGCGCGTGACCTCCCATACGCGAAGCGGGGCGCGCTGGTTCCTCTGAGCGCTAATTTTTTTCCTTGATTTCCGCATACTCAGTGGCACATACTAGCAATTCAAGTCTGCGAATGGTTGATTGGAGAACGGCGCATACCTAGTACATTCATGGCGCAGCTCGCTGAGGCGGTGTCGGAAAAGGCCTTTATTGAAAAGCGCGTAGCCAGTGCATCTGTGCAGAAGCCTCCTAAAGAGGCGGGCTGCTGTTCTTGAGGAAATCGTGTGACGTGTGTTCGATTGGCACATTCCCAGTGACACACACCCAATTACCGTGTTCAGCGAAGAGGAGCGCACACCTGCTTGCACATACCCAGCGACTCATGTTGACATTAAAAGAGGTTCACTGGAGGCCAGCGCACACCGAGCGGCACATAGCGAGTACTCCAAGTCGGCCTGAAAGTCTTTCTTCGAACAGCGGGGCCTACCCGCTCCTACAGGGAAGTCTGTTGGTGTGAGAGAGGTTCGGTCATGGAAGAGCGGCCCTTATGTGCACGTTGGCACAAACTCTGTGACCCAGGTTGGTCCGATGGTTGGTTCAGCACAGCAGCTCCACGCGGCACCCATTCGACCATTGACTACTCAGAGGCGGGAAAGTGGTTAGCTACAGACATACATGGAAACATGCATAGATAGATATATAAATAGATACAGACAGACAGACACACATGCCGACAGACAGATAGATAGCCCCCAGAAAGTGCGTGAATTATCCAAGGAATGCTAAACGCATTAAAGAGTTCAAAGCCAGCAACAAAGACCAAACATTATGAGTAACACTCTATCCGTCGAACACGCAACACTATGTATGTAGAGCACAAATAGCATGGTGACCACCGCAATGGGGGACGGGGCCAGGTAAGTGTATAGGTAAACCCTGGCGCCATCCAAGTAGGCGCCTTTCCAGAAATCTGGTGGCGACGGCTACGTCCTCGAATGTGAGTCCGAAATGCGTAGTTGAAGGTATGGAACAAGTTACTCCAGTCAGCTGCCTATATAACGCCTCTTCTCAGGTTCAATGCGCGCAGAGGTGGTGGGCTGCGCATACATCCAAAGCTCTTCTAAAAGCACCACTGCCCAGTCGAAGGCCACGTGCTCACTGTTTGTGTTTACGCTTCGCTTCTTTCGATCTTGTTTCTTTCGCACCGAAGAGTTCGCAGAAAACGTATGTTTTTACTTTGCAGGAATGGTAGCATGATTACCGTCAAGTTCAAAGATACGTTGGCCATGCCTCTGGACATGCTTGCCTGGGTGGTATTCCCAGCATCTCTGAAGCGGACGAATGTCCTTCCAGGCGTAAGTACGGAATCGGGATAGTTCTTGTTGCGGTTGTTAGATTTTTGTGCATGTCTCAAATATGGCGGGGTACCGTCTTGAACTTGGTAATAGTGCAAGAGTCAAAGTGAATGCTAGTGACAGCTTGACATCTCGACTAGTGAGTTTGATTGCAAGCGATCCACATTTTTTTTGCCTACCAACGGCATTCGAGTTGATGTGTCTTGGAAGTGCGTGCTCCAATTTTGCAATACAGTGAGACCGTGTGAGCTTGGAATATTTCTCCAGCGTGTAGGAAGCACACACATCCACTGTACTGCAGTTTCTTGTCTCGAAGTAGCGCCTTATTAATTTTTGTCTTAAGAAATATTGTAGTGGCTTTACTAAGGTTCATTAACTTTTATCATGTTTTCGTATTGCTCAATGCAAACGAAACTTGAGTCACTAGTGGGGTCAGTATGATAGAAAGATGTCTAGCCAACAAAAGTTTAGTTTCACTTAAAGGTAACTGTATGGCTGTATTGCTGTTGCAATGAGAGCGCTAAGCTGTTTGCTGTAAGTTACGCGAAATATTTATATTGTCGCTAGAAAGATGCATTTTCTGTACATTAGTGGGACTGTTCAAGAAATACTGGGATACGAGCTTATGTGAATGCGCAACATTTCAATTTTGACTGCTCGGTTCTTCATTCGAGCAATAATATCGTGCTCTTTAACGCTTTTGTGATTCAGTAGAGCACGAGCGTTCGGCTTGATACTATGCTTTGTGGCCAAGCAAGCTCTCATACAAAAGCTCTAGAGATTTTCACGCCAGATTGCTACACACCCTCACATGGTGTTCTACCCACTTGACTTTACTTGTTTTGTGCTTTTGTTTCGTTTTATGGCCCTCCTAAGCTAAAGCTTTATTGTTCCGTTAATTTTGTAATATAGCGTACCTCGGCAGGATGTAAATTCTGGTTAATTTACCTGATACGGACGCGCCATCCACGTACATGAAGCCGTATCTTGCTTATGGTTCTTTTCGTGTCTTCGATTCCAGTAGCTTTTTCGACAGTTAGACTTATTCTTCATCTTATCGTCAGCAGTCTTTCTCCTCTGCTTATCTTGTATTATAATCTGTGCGTCAACTGCAAATAAACAAAAAAGGGCCCATTCCAATCCAACTCAGCTCGCGTGCGTTTGTTTTCCAGAGCGCTGTGTGTTAGCCACAATATATTAATGCCAATCAAATGACCCTGCCTTCATTTATCACTAATGTGCTGCTTCCCACCAGATAAATGGCTGACTTATTATGGTCGTGTATTCATTATTTATAACATTGTAGGGTCCGTTGTCCCTCTTGAACTACAGCTTATGACATTGATACACACTAATATGCCTCACACCTACGTTCAATTAATGAGGACCTTAACCGAGAAGAGTAAGGTAAGTAAGAAGACAAAGGTAATGTTCAACAGCCTGGAAAGGAAGCAATAATTCATGATCGCTAGACTACCCTAGGTCTATGCACTAGTACACATATCTAGATAAATTATTTGCAAAGGATCCTGATCAAGAGAAATAAATTACAGAAGAATAAAAATCAATTGGAGTACATACGGCCTGCGTTACCAAATCCTGACAGGAAGTTTAACCCGGTCGTTTAAAAAGGAAATGCAGAATAATTGCATTCTACCGCAGCTAACTTATGGGGAAGAAACTTGAAGGTTACCAAAGAAGCTCGAGAACAAGTTATGGACACCACAAAGAGCAGTGGAGGGAAAATGTAGAAGCATAACGTGTGAGTAAGAGCAGTGCGAATCAGATAAATCGGTTCATTAATAGCCGAGATAGAAATATTTCAGTGCCGTGAACCCATGATTTGAGGAACCGGATACCACTGTCAAGAAAGACCCTCTATACACTTAACAAGGGTAGGGATCAGAGCTAGATGGTACGGCGTCATTTTCCTTAAGGCAGGTCAAGCGCGAAAAGACACGGACGGCGAAAAGAAATCAAACAGCTTTGCATCGAACTGGTTGGACATGCGCACAAAAACACGGATGGCGAGAAGGCAGAACGCTGCTTCCACCCACTGCCTATTTAGTGGAGGTCAGTGCTTCCAACTGGTTAGAAGTACGGCTCTTTGCCTTTGTGCGCTTGACCTACATTGAAGGGCCCTTCACCAGGTCCTATAGCAAATTTTGGTTATACGCTGGAAGTGGTTACGTGTCCTTTAGGGAGCTTTCTGCCGCAAGAAGTTTTCAAATCAAATTAATAGACGAGATAGCAATATTTCAGTGCCGCGAACCCATGATTTTAGCAGGCGGGCTCCACTGCATAGCGAGGCTCCCTTTCCACTCGCCCCGTCTAGCCTTTGCAAGCGAAATTCCTTCCCCGAGTTCTCCTATGCCGGAGCTCGAGGATCGCGTGAAACATACGTAACGGGCCCCACCTTCACTTTCTTTTTCTCCTCGTTTTTTTTTCTTTCTTTTTTTGCCGGCGCTACGCATTTGCGCTGACCGCGTCGCGCGCGAGCTGTTGTCTCGTTCGCGCAGCGCACGATTTGGCGCGCAGTGCACAAGGAAACATGACTAGCGGTATAATTCAGTGCTACACGAGTACTGAGGCTGAACAAGCGGATCGCAGAGCGTGATCACCCGCTGGAGCACGGTAGAAAATGTCACTTTCGGTACCTATGCACGTGACGGCACGACCGTGGAAACGAGCAGACGAAGCGGAAGTACATCTCTCTTGCTTTGGCGCTAAGTAAAACGAAAAACACAAACGTTCCGTTTGGGTCCTTTATTATTTCTCTTAGTTTGAATTCGTCAATTAAACGAATACATCGCACAGATAACATATGTTGTCTTGAATAATCCGCGAGGTCACGTGTCACCACGAGCGACGTCACACTGCGGACTCAGCCATTACCTCCTAGACAAGTTAGGAGGTAATGCTCAAGTACGATAGGCGCAGGGACGCGGCTAAGTCATCCTCCGGTTTGGAGCGCGGCGCCCGCGAGGAAAAGGAAAAACGGCGTTCGGTTTGAAATTTCTGATCTTTCCGAGGCGCGTAGCGATATAATACTTTGCAGACACGATCGTTATCGCGCAATGTATGCTCTGCGCTTGTCAGCTCAATACGGCGAGAACGGGTGAGGGGCTCTTTAAGGAAGGAAAATTTCTCCACTCGCCCCTTGAAGCCTCCGCAAGCCAATTTCCTTCCCTGCGTTCTCCCAAACCGCAGCTCGAGAAACGCGTGTCGCATACGTCACGGGCCCTGCGTACATTTCTTTTTCTCCTCGCTTTGTTTTTTGCGGCTCGGCGCACTTCCGCTGACGGCGTCGCGTGCGAGCTGTTGGGATTGTCTCGTTTCGCGCAGCGCACGATTTTGTGCGCTGTGTAAGAGGACGCCTTACTGGCGGTATAAGCCAGTGCTACACGAATACTGAGGCAGACACAAGCGGATCACAGAGCATGATCGCGCGCTGGAACTCGGCAGGAAATGACAGTTTCGTTGTCTGCGCTCGCGACGGCGCGACGTGGGAACAAGCAGACGAAACGGAAGTACGTTTCTCTCGCTTCGATGCGGAGTAAAACAAAACAAAAAGAAAGCACCGCAGACATCCGGTGTGTGTGTTTATTTATCTAAACTTTATATCGTCTACTGTGGCAGCGGATGACACACATAACACATGTTTCTTTGAATAATTCTCGAAATCACGTGCCGCTATGAGCGTCATCACAGCACTGCCGTGTACCTAGACACGCTTGTGCTATATGCGCCGACTCTGCGGCTGGGAGCGCGGCGGCCGCGAGGAGAAGGGCAAGCGGCGGTCGGTTCGAAATTTCAGCTCTTTCCGCGCCGCGTGGCGATGTAATACTTAGCAGACACGAAGCTCAAGATGGCCAGACCTGGAGGGGGGCCCCTTAACAGAAACAAATGGAGCGAGTCAGGCCGTGTAATAACCGCTGGACATAGATTCACAGAATAGGTGCCGAGGGAAGCGAAGCGCACTCGAAGACGGGTGAATATTAGTTCGGGTGATGAAATTGGGAAAGTTGCAGGTGCAAGTCGGGATGAGGCAGCGCAATACAGAGGTAATTTCGAATTCCTGGGAGAGGGCTTCGTCCTGCAATGAAAATAAAGACAGGCTGATGATGACAATGACGATGATAATGACCTACCTTCAATTCGCTACTGTACTTCTTGACGATCATCCTGTTCTAAACGTCCTGTAGGATATCTGCAATCTCCTTGTTGGCCACAACGTTTTGTATGCGACTATTGCTAGTATCTTCAAGAGCGGCTCTTACAGCTTGGTTCGAGACAATGGTTAACCATAGCAGCGATAGGGGCTATGGTTATCTGTTATACCGAGCACTGATTTTGCAAGTGTTCGAAAGGCAAATAGATACCCAGCATTGCGCGTGTCTTAAAATGAGAACTGCTTGAGACACACACGCTTGTACTTAAGGTTTTACACTGGGTAATTAAAAAATTGTTTTCACTTAAGTTACAATATTTTTGCGTCGCATCACTATTTACCAACACGTCATCCAAGCTTTGTTTCTGTTTGCAGAAGATAGCCATCTACACACAAAATAAAAATGCGGCCCTGACGGCGTCCGCCAAGAATGCCTTCGAGTTTCTCGCCAAATATTTCCAGGACCCCGCGAAAGAACTGATCACAAAGATTGGTGCGTATTGAAACTATTTTGCCGGAGTTTCCTAGGTTAGGCTATGCTAGAATTGCTGTTACGGTAAAGTGTTTACTTGTACAGCGTGCATTACTGGGCAATGTCTTGTGTACATCGTGTACGGAACAGTGTAACTGCTTCGAAACGTGCACGTTTCGAAGTGATGACGCATTGAGTATCTGCGCTGACGCTATGAACATAACACGAATAACTCAGTCGTACGATAAAATATTTTGTGAGCTAGCGGCACTAAAAGTGGGAGAAAAACATAACAAAACAAGACACCGCACTGCTTAACTAATAAAATTTTTATTACAGGTGACGTGATTTATAACCCCTCAATTATTGTGGAAAATAAATATGCAGATATAAACCATGTGCACATAAAGCTCTTAAAAAAAGCAACGGAATTTGTCTCACGATGACTGTCTACAGTAATGCGTTTAGCATCGGGTCAATATAGCGACCGAACGTATGCCACCGTCGAAACGAGCTATGCGTGAGGCGCGTGCTGCATCGGGATTCCGCTTTAGCGACGACACCTAGCGCTGCCGCCGCGAATGCTGCGTTCGAAGCGCCTGGCGCGCCGGTACATGCGAGCGCTAAGAATCGCGTCATGCGGCAACCAATCTCTTCTCTTGCACTTCGATGGATGGATGTTATGCGCGTCCCCTTTGGAACGGGGCGGTGGGTTGCGCCACCAAGCTCTCGCTATTATACCGCCTAACGTTCTACCTAGGTTAAACAACAACAACAACAACAAAAAAAAAAAGAAAAAATACGATATGAACTATCCCACCCAAATTTTCTGATCCCCTATTTCGAACTGTGCTTTTGTATGTCTCCGTTTTTGTCGTTTCCCTACTTTTCTTCCACCAATCCTCCAATCGCCTCTTACTAATGCCTATTGCGAACATGTTTACTTTTCCACTGCTCTTGCTGAACCCAAGTGCTTCAAGGAGTCCAGGGGCGCCTAAATCGACCGCTGGGTAGACTTCTTCACATTCTAATAAAACAGGCTCCATAGTCTCCCTAGCTTTACTGCAGCAAGCACATGCTTCTTCTTCCGTGTTATATATCGCTTTATAGGTGCGTGTTCTAAGGCATCCCGATCTCGCTTCGAAAAGTAATGAGCTTCCCTTTGACTTATCATAAATTTTCTTTCCTGATTTCGTTTTTTTCCTCTTAAGTAGTTACTCATGGCAGGTTCCTTTTTCATTGCCGCCACCCATGAGATTATTGGAACCTCTCTGGCTTTCCGCTAGACCTACAGGCCACATACTTGCTGGTAAGCTTCCTAGTTCTTTTCCTCTACTGTGAATCAATGTTTTTCCTGTACAGATACATCAACACTCTCCCAGCCCATTTACCTTCTGTAGACAGCCGAGCAGCAGGAAACGAAAGAGTGCTTTATTGCGAGAAGCACGTGTGTTTATACACAGGCAGACCAGGCTTGCGCATGCGTATCAAAATATTCTTGATGACGTAGCCACTGGTCACATCTTCCTTCCTTTGAGAAAAAAAAACGAGATTGTACTAAAGATTGCACAACCAACTAATAAGTCAGTTTGCACAGCTTCTACTGAACTGTTTATGTGTGGCGTTCTGGGAGAGGATACCGTTGCGTCTCTCTACGCTGTCGTGTGCTTCTACGGAGCGCCTCTTGAGGTGCTTGTTGCTCGGTGTTGCTCGGCTGAGGGGAGGACTGAGGGGTCGCTATCCTACACTCGTTCTGCGGGGGGAAAGCTTGTCCTTTTGATCTGAGGTGCTCCCTCGTGCGTCGTAGATGCTGCCCATTCTCTGTAGCAACGACACAAGAGCGCGGTGTACTTCCCGGGCCTATGACAACTGCTGGTGCCGATGTCCTGTGTGTCGTATCATAAACAGTCCCCGTGGAGCCCCTGTGAATATCCGGTTGACTTCGCATTGTTCTGTTGTAGAATACGCATTGTTTGCGCCTTATTTCGTCGAGTCGCTTTCGGACAATTTCGGTTGGCACGGTTTGTGGTTCGAGGTGGTAGTCAAGTACTGGCAGTTTAGTCCTCGTCTGACGTCCCATGAGTCGTTGTGCGGGCGACTTCAGGCGGTCGTCCCTTGGCATGTTCCTCCATTCTAGCAAGGCACTGTAGAACTCCAGCGTTCCATACCGGTACTTCTTGAGCAGTTTCTTTGCTTCTCGGACGGCCCTTTCAGCCATGCCGTTAGCGCGAGTGTAATGCGGACTGGAAGTCTCGTAAACGATGCCCAACTGTGTGGAAAAAACGCGGAAGCACGCACTATTGAACGGGAGGCCATTATCACTGCATGTTTTTGCTGGGATGCCATGAGTGACGAAAATCTGCATGCACACGTTTGTCAGCGCTTCTGCTGTTGTTCGACGCATCTGCTTGATCTAGAAAAAAAAGAAAAGAATAGAAATCTACCATCACCAGGTACTCATCGCTCTCGTGGTAGAAACGGTCGACTCCGACTACTTGCCACGGCAGAGTAGGTATGTCGTGACTAAGCATGGGTAACCTGGCGTTCCTGTTCTTGCACCTTTGACAAAGTAGGCAAGTCTTCGCAAGAGCTGCAATATCCGCCGACGTGCCAGGCCAGTACATTACTTCTTTGGCTCTTGCCTTCATTTTTTCTTCACCCCCGTGTGCCGCGTGGAGTAGATGAAGTACCTCTTGTCATTTTGTGGCGGGAATGACGAGTTTGTTGCTTCTTAGGAGGAGACGGTCTTCGGCATGTAGTTCGTCGCGGTAATTCCAGTACGCGCGTACGGCCTCGGATGCCTGTTGCTTGCTCTCGGGCCATTCGTTGCTTGCGTAGCTACACAATTCAGTCATTGTTGCATCTTTCAGTAGATCTTCACGGATTCCCTGCAGTTGCCGATCGGAGACTGGAAGCGAAGAAAGAGCATGTACTTGAAAATCCATCGATTCTTCCTTCAGCTCAGTCTTGTTCGGAAAGCGTGACAGCGCATCCGCTAGGAACAGTTCTTTTCCTGGCTTGTAGGTCACTCTTATAGGGAACCTCTGAAGAGCGAGTCTCATACGCTGCAAGCGTAACGGGCACTCGCAAAGCTGTTTTTTAAATATTGACTCTAGGGGGCGATGATCAGATTCGATGATGACCTCTGGCTGCCCTAGCAAGTAGTCTTCAAACGTTGCGCAGCCGTGAACAATGGCTAGCATTTCTTTCTCGATTTGCGCATATTTCTTTTGCGCTTCGGTAAGCGACCGTGATGAGTAGGCGATTGGGTGTCCGTTTTGCAGAAGAACTGCCCCCACCCTTTTCTGGCTTGCATCTACTGACAACGTCAGCGGTATTCCTTTCTCGAAATAGGCGAGAACAGGTGCATTTGTTAGACAGGCGCGAAGGCCTTGGAAACATTCTTCGTCTAGCCTAATTTGCCAAAATCCTGATGACGCATCTAAAGTTGAAAAGTACTTTGCCCCATGCAGGCGAGGAACAACGTCTTCTAATGTCGACATATGATAGTGCTCTCAGTAAGGCCTTGTTCAAATCCGAAGGATCTAAACAAATGCGTACTTTGTCGTTTCTAATCACTACGACCATGTGACTTGACCAGTAAGTAGGTTCAGTTACCTTCGCAATGACGAGGTTGCGCTCCAGTTTATCGAGTTCCTGTTTCACGCGTTCTTGAAGAGCAACCGCCACCCTTCGGGCTGGCTTGACGCTGCCTCGTGCTCCTGGCTTGAGCTGAATGTGGTACGTAACACCCTTCAGTTCTCCGAGGCCTTGGAATACATCACCAAATACGGCACTTGGGTCCTGCATTGGCCGCGCGTCGACTCAGCGTACGCGGATTATCAGTCCCAAGCGTTCTGCAATATTGCCGCTGATTGTTGCTGGAGCGGCCTGGGGTACAATAAACAATTCCGCTAGGCAACTGTGAGCCTTGTAAGATGTAGTCAAGGTGATTTTCTGAAAAGCCGTTTGCTTGTGGCCGAAGAAGGCACGCAAAGTGGTCGAGCATGGCTGTGCCGACTGTGTAGATAGTTTTCGGAGCATCGTCTCAGGCATGATGCAGCAGTTGGCTCCCGTGTCGATGGTGCAGTCAACCGCCGCTCCTGCGATAATAATTTACGCCGACCAACGGTCCTCACTGGCGATAGCATATGCTTCTAGGTGTGAAGGAAGTATTCTTCGTCCTCTCCTAAAACAACCTGCTGGACTTCGCATGACGCTGACCTTGATCTTTGTTGTGTCCGACGGCACATTCGAGCGGAATGATTGCTTCTACCGCAGTTGTTGCAGCGTTTGCCCTGAGCCGCACATTTCCCATTTGTGTGCTTTTCAAGAGCACAGTTGGAGCAAGGCGTTGCTCTCGCTTTTATTGCGGCGACTGTCGCGTCGGCCGTTCTAGCTCGGATTTCTCGAAGTTTTACGCGGGTTTGTTCTCGTGCGCGGCACATTTCTACTGCTTTTGAAAATGAGGGGTTTTCCGAGAGGAGTTTCTGCTGGAAGTCTTTATCTCTGATGCCGAGAATTTTTCTGCTTCGTATCAGCCGTTCCTTGAGCTCACCGAATTCGCATCTGCTCGCGAGAATTCGCAGTTCCGTGAGCCAGTCATTAAAGGACTCTTCCTCTTGTTGGTACCTGGAGCCAAATCGGAATTCGTTAAAGGTTAGGTTCTCAGATGGCTTGTAATGGGCCTCGAACTTTGCTAAAAAGATTTTGAGGTCTTTCTTCTCGTCTTCGCTGTCGAACTTAAAAGCATAGTACGTTCGTCTCGCGTCTTCGCCTATTGTCATCAGAAAAGTGGCGGCTTGAACTTCCTTAGGCTGCTGGGTAAGTCCCGTCGCCGTAGCAAAAACGTCAAACTCACTTTTCCATACGGTCCAGTTGTGAAACATGTCTCCAGTCGTATCGAGTGGCCTTGGTGGCTGTAGCAGAGTCGACGCCATTCTTGCAAGGGGCGTTTGTAGTCGGTCCGTGGAATGATTCATTGCCGACTGGCGGCGGTAGCAAAACGAACCGCCGTCCCTACTTCTGACACCATGTAGACAGCCGAGCAGCAGGAAACGAAAGAGTGCTTTATTGCGAGAAGCATGTGTGTTTATACACAGGTAGACCAGGCTTGCGCATGCGTATCAAAATATTCTTCATGACCTAGCCACTGGTCACACCTTCTTCCATATTCTTCAGCCGTTCTTCATACTCAATTTCACTGCGAGCTTCCCTCACTTCAAAACTAATCCAGCCCATATCACCCTGCACAGCTTCATTTGCAGTCTTTCCGTGAGCGCCCAATGCGAGACGACCCACTGACCTTTGGTTACCGTCGAGTCCTGATTGTACCCCTGATTTAAAGCAAACAACCGCATTTCCAAAAGTAAGTCCTGGAACCATCACACCTTTCCACATTCCTCGGAGGACCTCGTACCTATTATATCCCCATAGCGCTCTGTGCTTCATTACGGCTGCATTTCTCTCCCCCTTCACTGTTATTGTTTCTTCCTGTGTTTGCATATATCTATTGCCTTAGTTTATCCATATGCCAAGATATTTATATTCTGTTACCCGAGGTATTTCCTGGCCCTGTAACTTCACTGTCTGTTCACTCTTTTCACACGCTGCGCCATCTGGTGGCGATGCCGAGAAGTCCGTAGCGCGCAGGTGCCGACGAAGGCTACGCCCGCTAGCCGCACCGCCAGTGGCACATACTCGGTGATCCAAGTTGGCGAGATGTTTATTGAGAAGTGGCACATGTCCCGTGCATTGATGGCGCAGGTCACCTAAAGCGTTGGAGTGAAAGGCGCTCACTGAAGAATGGGCACTTATACAGCCAGTGCATTTGTGATGCAGGCTTCTAAAGCGTCCGCTTACTGCCCTCGAGGAACCCTGCGACGTGCATTTGATTCCACCCAGCATCTCTTTCGTCATCGTAGAGCGGCAAATTCTCAGTAGCACAATTTAGCTAAGTTATTGTCAAAGACGTTCACTGAAGCGCGGCCCACACTTGCTGACCCATGTTGGCGTCAGGGCTTCGCTGAACCGCGGCACCTGCCAAGTTCAGCATCTACAGTAAGCCATGCCGGCGTGAAAAAGGTTCGTTGAAGAGCGGCAAATATGTGTCGGTCCCGTACGTGAGTACTGGTAAGACACAGCTGTTATACACTTTTCTGTTGAGGGATAATGGTAACCGGCTGTTCATGATCTCACAATGCGAGGTGCTAAGTGACAGAAGTTGGTCCAACGGTTGGTTTCACAAGCGGTGTCTTATGCACAGAGAGCCTATTTGGTATACCTATGCTTGCCAATGACCTAAGTAGGCGGGAAAATGTTAAATACGAACGCGTATAAATTCATAAAAAACACCCGAAATGTGCACGAACTACCCTGAGGATGCTAACGGAGGCTTTACCTATGGATAGATCGCATCCGTTTGGGATTACTGTAGTTTCACCCATGTCACATACTGTCTCACGCGTAGCTTAAATTGTACCGAGTTTTAAATCCATCTGTGTATCTTCTTTCTGCTTCTTTGTAGGGGATCTAACCAGCTGACTGGCACAATAAAAGATTGAATGCCGGCGCAGGCCGTACATTGTCCGTGTGCCGTGCTTGCACTGGTTGCTCTTTGTTAAGAACATGCTGAAAATACTTTAAGTAAAGAAGTGTGATTTGTTATTTCGTTAGCAAATAAATCCTCTCTGACGGATTCATTACGTGCATGTTGCAACACATTATTTTTGGTGTTCTTAAACCACACAGCAGTTTCATTTTCATCTTCAGGCTTAGACGTCCTTGGCACGAGACTAGAAATTGAACGGGCGTCGCAGTCACGGTACATTTGCAGATTTTTTTTCTTGCTTGCACAATATGTTCCCCAAGAGCAGAATTACACAGGGGTTTGTATATGAAAAACGTATTGCCGCCGCCTCAAAAATGTCAGGCCAGCTAAATTGCAATAGGTTACGGTGCTAAAGTGCATTGAAAGCGCTTCCAAAGCATTTTTTGCCACTTGTGTAGTTATTCACTTTCAAACAGACATTTAACCAGCCGTATCTACTTATTGGCTTTGGCGTTGCGCGGCTATGCACGAGGTCCCAGAATAAAGTGCTGGCCACGGCGGCGGCACTTCCAAGGGGGCGAAGTGCTAAGACGCCCGTGCACGAATCCGGTACACTCCCAAAGAATGAAGTCCCCCACTATGGCGAGCCCCATAATCAGATCGTGGTTTTTGGCGCGGTAAACCCTTGAATCTATTTTAACCTATATTTAGATATATTGCTCCCGAAAACATTTTATTTTGCGCCATTGAATTGCAAGGCCTCAACTTGTTCTCCACATCGATAAAGACGATCAAGGCCATGCCAAAAGTAACACGTGCGTGATTTACAAATTAACGTTAAATACCGGATCTATTTACACTCGAGCCTAGCGATATCAGCGTGCTATACATTCAGATGTGGTGGGTGTAGCATGCCCATTGCTTTTCGTTGTAGCTTCTTGAATGTTTATTATTTTCTGGCTTGCTTTTCCCGAAACGATTCTTCCAGACCTGGTATTCCCGAAGGCATCCAAGACGCAGGAGAGCCTTGGGTTCATTGTGCTCGAGGAGACAACCACGCCCGAGGGAATGTGCGCGAAAATCGCCAACCAGGTAAGCAGGATGTGATGAAAGGGGCTGGTTGGTTCATCTTTAGAATAAAAAAAACAGGAACAGCGCAACACAGGACGAGCGAGTAAAGTGCACAGGACAGAGCGCTGACTAGCAACCATAAGCTTCATTTGCAGGAGCAGCATATAAAGGCATCATTGAATGTGACATAAAGAACAGAAAAGAAAGGATAAGCGTCAGCCTCGGAGGTAATCCAGTTCTTTTGTTAATAACGTGAGGGGGGCTGAACTGAAGCACGTGTCGTCACTTGTGAATATGGAAAATGCCTCCAAGGTTTCCCGCGCGCGCTTTTCACTAAATCTGCCAATTATTTTGGCTTCTTAAAGATCAGGGTGCTACCCACACGTGTTACAGTGGGCAGCCAGATGACTGTGCGGGTTTCCTTTTAGTGAAGCAGCATGGTCGCGCAGGCGATCATTAGAGACGTTTAGCGTGTCCGCTATTCCGGCATTTGCGCGGTATTCCGGCATTTGGGCGGTCCGCTATTTGGGCGGATTACCGGATGGTCAGCGGCGTAAACGTGAGCGGCCGGAGCGGTGCAGCCGTCTCGTGTTGTAGAGCTCAATCAGACACAAAACTAAAATTGCAGTAACTTGCTTTATTCTGCTTCGCTGCTGGTGCAAATTCTCGGCAGCGGCGTAATTGTGTTCACAATTATGCCGCTGTCCAAAGCTTACTCCCCAGCTAAGAAGAATATAGTAATTGGCTCTGTGTTTAGGTGGTTGAGCTTTGCACCACCAGCTGGCGCCACCAATCTGACCGACCACGTTTACGCTCTCGACCATCCGGTAATCCACCCAAACCGCCCCGGTTTGCCAGAATAGCGGACATGCTAAAAGTCTCTATTAATGCACTTCCCCGTTTGCCCGGTATAGCAACGTTCAGAATAGAGCGGGATTTTTTAGACGACCTGCGTTGTACAATCAATGAAGCAGCGAACATGATTCTTATAGCGACTTTTACACTGCGACAGCATCCGCCCTGCTGACTATATTGCACAAGCCGTTCAGTTTGTTAGCGGCATTGCACGCAACCCGCGCTCCTGGCTTGGCCGCAATCTTCATAATGTTATGGCAAGCGCGGTGCACATCAGGAATGACGGCACGCTTATATCTCGAAGGCGGTGATTGCATAGTTTTTTTTTCGGCGTTCTTTAACTCTTTTACAAGGTCACCAGCAACACTGCGCAACACGCTGGTCGGGTAGCCTGCTGATGTTAGTCTGTTAACTTGGGCTGAAAAGCTCTGTTCAACAGAATGCTCGCAAGAACGCTTGAGATCAGCTCGCAAACACGCCTTAGCTATGCCTCGTTTTACGAGTTTGGAGTGTGGAGACAAAAGCGGGAGAAGCGCTTTCTTTGAGCGAGACGAGTAGCTACAGCACACGTGATGAGGTTTAAAAGCAATTTCAGTGTCTAGAAACCTTAAACGGTCATTGTTGGGCTCTTCCGTTTTTAATGCTAAATGCTTCATTATCGCACTGAAGGCGTCTATAATTTCCTTGGAGGTTAACTGCGTGTCACAAGGGTCAACTGAATAAAATAGTAAAAAGTCGTAAACAAAGCAGATTATTCTTAAGGTTGTCAGCTGTATGTGAGCGATCAAGCCCCTGTCATAGCGTGCCAACGAAATGTCGCAAAGTACGGGTGCCAAACTTCAACCTATACACACTCCTGGCTTTTGAATCAAAAGCTTATTGTCATGACAAATGAATGGGGATTTTAGGTAGTAGGTGAACATTTCCATGAAGCTGCCGACACTCGTTCCACAGGTATATTGAAACTACTTTATGCTTATCGATACAATCACTAACTTCCTCTCAAATCAGGTTACTTGGTAACGAATAGTACAAGTCATTGACATCAACGGAAAAGGCGTGGGCACTCACTTTGCAAGAAAGTAGACACTTCATGTGGCTTCAGGATGAAGAAAGGGTCGTCCACTTCCAGATTTCCCAGGGGTTTTTGCAGGAAAGCACCTAGGAGTCGCTGCCAGGATCCCCGCTCCAACACAATCACACGAAAAGGGGTTTCCACCTTATGTGTCCTTGCCGAGATGAACACAGGATACGTTACGCCCTTTGAGGCCCTCGCAGAGGATGCCAGCTAAGTCAAACTCGACAATTCGCACATATTGGCTGCTTCGGCCTTAACCTTTGCTGGCTTGACTTCGCTTGCGTTGTTGAATTGGCTGCTCATGGCTTGCTCAGCCTTGGGATGATAGGTCACTGCAGGGGCGACTACGAAGCCACCTTCCTTGTCCGAAAGGAGCAGCTTCTGGCCCTCCTCCTGGAGCGAGGAAAAACAAAGCCTGCCTTTTCGCGTTTCTTGCAGTGATTGGGTCGCCCTCGAGGAAGACAATCGACACATCCCTTGATAAAACGATCCGCTCCCTCGTCCTTAGCCCGAGAAGCGGCGTTTCTGACCAAGCAGGGCGTTTTAAACTTGTCTATTTTCGGGTGTGGGCAGCACTTCGGCCCCAGTTTGAAGTACTGTTCTTTATTGTAATGGTAAGCAGAAGGCGTCCGCGAAAGTGCATCCTGCAAGAAGTATCGGTCTGGCGCTTACAGACGACACCGCATGAAACGGGCCAATTTCGTGCCCTATGTGATGTGAAGAGTTCCTGAAATTTATTGCAAACGTCGCGTGTCACACTTCCACCCACCATAAGAATGCCTACGCTATCTGACATTTGTACGTATGTTTACGTATGCGGTTATAACAATATAAGGAATGTAAGCAATGTATATATAAACAAATGTTGATGTTTTTATCTTGAATCTTTTGGGAGAGGTGGACATTTGCTGTTAGAATAACGATCCTACTGCACGTAAGAACAGGCGCATGTTAAAAAAAATTGATTTTATTTTAGATTCATATGAGGCCAGGATGAACAAGCTTCAAGAGCAGCTGTGCCGGTCTTAGTTCCACTTAGTTGAATTGCGCACGAGATGGCTTGCTTTCTCTTGATACTCCTTGAGAGAATTACGGTTGGCGCGCAATCGTTGCTCAACCACAGTGAGTCTAAATCCCCACAATTTTAAGTTTGCTAACCGATCAGCCTTCACAAGTCTAATGTGCTCCCCTAGTCGCGTTTCACTATAGTTTATTTCAAATAGGGATCGTTTTGGTGCGTTCATTTTCCGCCGAATCTTGTGGCAGTAACAAATCTTGGTGTAAAAAAAAATTGTCTTATTTCTTGTGATAAGAGGCACGTTTGCATGTAGCTTCTTCTCGCGCAAGTGAGTTTTCCTGCATGCCCCCGCTTCCGATGTGTTTAAGGCGTTCGAATCCACTCATCCGAAAAGAAAGAATACCGGTAAGTGCGTAATGAGTCCCTGTATGAATTCAGGTTGTTGAAAACGGCTTAGTAGCGCTTGGTGCACTCTCGCCGGCGATTCGACTTATATAGCCCATTTACATGGGCAATTCGGCAGCCCAATCAGTTTGACTAGACTTATATACTGGGCTGACACGCGACCCGGCAATATTCTCTGCAGAATTACGAATGAATGAATGAACGGTGCTTAAATGTCTTCACTGTACGAAATATAGCCCTGTACATTACAATGAGTTAGTAAAGAGACGCTTTGTTTAATTTCTCTGCAGATTATGGCCCATCTGGATGTGTTTCTCGCGCTGTAAAATTCCTCGATCCCGGAGACCGTGTAGTAGGCAAGGGGCCTAATGTGGGTTATATAAAACCACCTGGGTTACGTGGTACGCGTTCTGGCGGCCGCTGCGACTTGTTGCCGAGTCGCTATGTTACGAAACGCGCTGCAGAAAACAGAACATTTACGTGTGCGCAACCTCAACGCCAAATAATACAGCTCCCACATCTGGAGGAGAGAGCCAGCGGCTTTTGCACGCATTTACCAATAAAATTGCACCTCTTATTTGTCGTTTCGAGTAGCACTTTCATGAAAAGTTTCACGGGAAGTTCGAATAACTCTGACTGCAACAAGTCCGTTGGTGTGCGATAATTTTCCGTTTTTGCCCTTTTGTTTCTCTTGATGCCATGCCCTATGCGCTATGCTAACTGAGAACACAGTGGAAGCTGCGGCGATATTTCGTTGTGAGAGGAAGAATTGACAGGCTTTCCTTCCGAAGTGTCGATTTCCAATGGCAATCCAACAGCCATCATATTATTACGATATGATTGAGCGATGCTCAAGAGCGGTTGGCACATGTTCTTGTGAAGAGTAGCTAAAGAACATTTTTGTTTTGTCATACGTGTCCGGAAAAATTCGAAGCCGTCGTAGCTGGCACTCGCATGCGTTACTCTGCGTTCAGGCAAGAGGAGGCTGAAACCCGTGGCGCTTGTTCATTATGAGTCGTAACAAGCGTCATCAAAAACAATTGACCGTTTCAACACCAGGTATTAAATATGAGAGAAAAATTTCAAAAGTTGCCGTTCTACCGCAATTCTATACAACTCGGTATAGAGCTTGCGATTTCGTGCATTACGGTCACATTGCATGAGATGACCCAGCTGATAAATAATTTGTAAGCATGCCACTTTTGTAAGGAGTGAAATAAGTCCATTCGATATGTGTTGTGGTTCAACTGTAGCGCTTTAATTCCCATCCCCACTCGTTGCGTTTGGTTTAGCTGCTGATGACGAGAGCTACAAGCAGGCACCGTCGTCTGCAACAGTTGAAAGAGCGTTTAAATTAAATGTCCATATTACGTCAAGTATTGAGCCACATTCTCTTGCGGGCTATCGTTCACAACCGCGCGCTCATTGTGAAACCGGACGTGTTTTTACGACACTGAGGACAGTGCCGCTAGGGAGGAATGAGCTCTTCACAGCTGAACCAAAACTTGGACAGGCCTGTTACTTTACAGGAAAGTGGATTTTCGCGACTCCTTGTATATTCAAACTTCGCGTCGCTTTCGAGAGGGTGAACGTAACATGTCAGCACTGCTGTGGAATCTCTCGTGAATGCTCGTAACAGCCCAGCTGAATCCTTCGGAAGCGGAGTAACAAGCCTTGGCGATAATTTATTTGGAGCAGTTCGGAGCGCGAAGCACAATGATATCGTGCGAATAAACGCATCCATTTTGGAATTTTCGAAATCGCAAGTTTTCGCTGTGCACATTCGGCTGAAGCTAGAATTACTAACTCAGAACTTTGTTTACTGTCGCAGTGGACGCGCATCCTCATGAGTCAGCCAACAGGTCCCACATGGCTTGGATCAGCTGGTGTCTCCTACCTGTGCCGCCTGGCGGTGACGGAGGACCACAAGCTTGTGAGTGTTTATCTGCGTGCCGTTTAACTGGCATCTTCGTGCTCCATGCCTTGGAGTTCCAGGTATATATGGGGTGTCCGAGATAACATGAAGCGATCCTTAAAAAAATATGCATCAATTTGAGCAAAGTATATATTGTTAAGAAGGAAATGTGAGAAAGCACCAGTATGTTTTTCAGAACACAGATAATTAAGCTTAGGTACATATCACATTTGCTAATTACTTTCCTGATTGCAACTCGTCACTTTGGAAGTCGTAGACGACTATGCGAAACATCGAGCAGTGATCTTTCTGGGAAACCAACATTGGAATGTTAAACAGAGAAACAGGTAACCCATCGCACTGATTTCCTTTCTCGCGTGCCTTATGTGGGTAGATGCGTAACGACGCGGTATTATTAACATTTAGCTCTTCGTTTCGTGGGTATGTATATATACTTCAATGTACCTTGCTGAAAACGTCCCAGCCATTGTAAAAGTGATAGATGGAGCACTTTTTATTTCGTAGGGACGCAGTGCTGCGCGCACATCGTGCACGCTTAGCCAACGACTTCGTAAGCCTGCGTCGAAGCAAGCGTCTTTTAGGAGCCTTATCATAAGAAGCCAGCAAACACTGACACCAAGGACAACATAGGGGAAATTACTTGTGCTTAATGAATGAAATAAAAAAACGATAAAGTAATGGAAGTTAAGTGGATGAAAAAACAACTCGCCGCAAGTGGTAACCGAACCCGCGTGCGATGCTCTACCAATTGAGCTACCGTGGCGCCGTTTCCCCAACCACTTTCTTGGGTATTTGATTCATAGTAAAAAACCCTGGGAGTGTTAGCCAGCGCTTGTGAGACACTCAATGAGGCTTGAGCGGCGGTCGTGTAACGCGCTGACACCGCTGGAATGCGGCACGGCGTGCTACGTTGATCAAAATAACTCAGCAAAAACGCCGTTATCAGTTTGAGCGTTGCGGAATTCTGGAGCTTGCTTTGCAAGCTCCAGAATTTCAGATTAGTGGGCTCAGCTGGAAGAAGACTGCTTGCTTTTTAGCGCCACAGGAAGCTCGACTAGCAGTGTTTTTCTGACAGACAGTAAAAGTCTACGAGTGCCATATGGAGTGGGGCGGCCAAGGAGATGTCATACAAGGTTGCGGCAGGAATCTGAGTCACCTTGAGAACTTTTATTATGCATTTGGAATACCTTTACGCAAATGCCACGTCTTTCAGATTGTCAAGCAAAATATGACGACGAACGCAACAGCTGGCTATTACTACGGAGACCCTTATTACGGCATGCAGATATGGTAGTGGAGAGATTGTCCATCACTAATACTGCTCGCCACTATTTACCTCTCATATATCTGAATATTGGTACAACTGGCAAGGGAATTTAACCCATTAGCGCCTACTGTACTAGAACTTGTGCACTGAGTTTCGCATCCCTACCGCTTCAACAGCTGAATATCTCCTTTTGTATATTTCGATTTCTTGTACCCAAAGGGGCACGCGCATACACACTACGGAAGGGTAGAATGTACTGTTTCATTCATATGTGAAACTTTAGCGCCAATTTCAGCAGAACGGCGAATTTGCAACTAATTGGAATGTGTACTGGTTGTTCATTTTATTTATGCTCGCCTACTTCGTTTGAGTTGTGCATTTTCCGGTGTTTTGTGCATAGGTTGAGTGCGTTAGAACGAAAAAAATGTCAAGTGTAATGTGCGGTTTTATTCTAAAGAATGGAACACGCGTTGAAAGTTTGGCGTATTTGATATAGCGCAATGAGCGTTAGGAGTTGAGAGTCGGAGTTCATTCTTTTATAAGAGTTTCGGCATGAATACAGAGTTTCTCTTCTGAAGGAAACCGTTTTGTTGCTTTCGCGATTGTGTGGATGCAGTTGAGAGTTCACAAAACATATCAGAGGGCATTGATATCTTGATTGAGTCGCCAGAACCAGCTGAATATACGGGTGAGGAGCAAAGTGACGGCGACCGCACCGATGCTCTCGACGTGAGCCACGTCTCCGCTTAATGTAGGTTAGCAAAGCCTGCAACGACTTTCCGCCAAAATGGTTTCATTGCCATAGAATTATTGATGACACCTTAGCCGCGCTCGCAATGCCGGCTTTGCTCTTGCTGTGCTTGCTGGGTGCCACTAAATATGAATTCAGAAGCTGATGGCGGAGGGTCGCGGTCACTACGCCAAAAAATTGGAAAGCTGCTGCGATGGCCATTTTGTCACAGCCGAGCATGCATCATGAAGACGTAGTATGCAGCCACTTGGTGTCTCAAAAAATGGTGCTTCAATATATATTACAAAAAGGCGTAAAAGCGCACTGACATTGACTTAGCAATTAAAACCCATGCACCCAATACACTAGACGTAGTGTACTATTGTAACTTGAGGACCAATAAGTATTTCTCGATAATTCTTTGAAGATGTCATAGCTATGTTATTCTTTCACAGTTTACAAAATTTTATGAAAATCGCTTGGGCAGTTTTATGATGGGTTATGATGGGTTAACTGTGGAACATACGTTTTACACATCTCAATTATTAGAGCCAGGGGCGCAAGACCTCAAACCTGAAGCCCGTGACTTCATGGTTACCACCGAAAGATTTTTTATTGCGCTTTAGTTTTTAACAAATTACATGAAACTACATGCATATCGCTGTCTTGCGCAATTTGTTTGTCATGTGCGCTGCGGTTAAGCAACTGCATCTGAGACCCTTGAGCAGGTCGCATGCTGAATGTTGCGCAGCCATAGGCGTGTTGGCCTGCGGAAGCTATCAGAACACTATACATCCATTTTTATATTTTTGAGAGAATTATATCGTGGCTATCGCAAGAAAAGTGGGTTTATTTACAGAATATACAATGAGCCAGCAACAACAAAGATGGCAGACGATAGACTCACTTCGTCCTCGTCTTGTCCGCTGTACACTGTAACACATTTTCCTTATATAGGCAGAACAACTGGTTCATAACACTACCATTCGGTGGCGAAAGCACCGGCTCGGTGCAGGTGAACAAAGGCTACATGAAAACCGAGGCCCGAGGTCTCCAGTAAACCGAGGCCCAGAGGTTGAAGATGGCCTGCGAGTGGTCGACTTTTTGTGGCGCTGACAAAGGTCGCTCGAGCCCACGTAACGCCGCAATGAGCGGGACGTCCCACGCCAATAAATATGGTGGCCTGCGCGGTCGTATGCGCATAACTCGCCGACATGTCCCGCCGTTGGTGTGTGGTGAAACTGGCCCAGGACACTGTAACGGAGGTGAGCCAGGATGACAAGCAATAGGTCAGGACCGTCAGGGTGTAAACTGCGACGATATGACGCGTAGTTTTGAAGCACAAAAAAACGGAGGGAGGGATCAGGAGCCTGGGAGCCCCAATTGTCTATGATGCTGCGCAGAGACGCATCAATGAAGTTGTTATTCGGCAGAAATCTTGAAGTATCTTGAAGGGCAGAGTCTGGTGGATCTGCGGGATATCTGTGGAGGTAGTCAGCATCCTGGTGCAAGCGGTCAGACTTGTAAAGGCGCTATACGAGTATTCTTCAAGTCGCAGTGTCCTACGACCCAGATGGTCAGTGGGATCTTTGAGGGAAGAAAGCCAGCTGAGAGAATGGGGGTCAGTAATGATGGTGAAAGGCCGACCGTAGAGGGAGATAGACAACTCTCTCTGTGATCGAGTAGTTTCGCTCAGAAGGTAAAACAAAGGGGCTAGCATAAGCAGTAACACAGTCCTCACCATGCTGTGCTTGGGCTAGAATAGTGCAGATTCCGTGGCTACTGCCGTCGGTACGGATTTCTATGGCGGCAGATATGTAGAAGTGAGCTAACACTGGTGGTGATGTCAACAATGCAATCTGCTGTAACAAGGCGGACGACTGTTCAGGACCCCAAGAAAAAGTCAGTATTTATTAAGAAGGCAGGTTAGGGGCCATGCAACTTCTGCAAAATTATTCACAAACTGCTGAAAATAAAAACGAAGGCGAAAGAATGGGCCTCCTGAGTACAACGAGGTGTCAGATAGTACCGGCGCTAGCTTTAGCCGGGTCAGGCCGCTTACCTGCAGCATCGATAAGATGACCATGTACAGTGACCTCTCGGCAGCCGAAGCGGCATTTTACAGAGCTAAGTTGGAGACCTGCATTAAGAAGCACCAGCAGAATAGCCGAGTCTATGTATATGACTGGAGAACGTAGGCAAGAAAATGACGTCATAGAGATAACATAGGCAGATCCTCCACTTGAGGCCGCCAAGAAGGGATTACATCATTCGTTCGAATGTAGATGGAGCATTGCACAAGCCAAATAACATATCTATGAAGCGGTAGAGCCCAGCGGGTGCTGAAAACTGTCGTCTCCCTGTATTTTTGTCAACGGCTATTAGTCGATAGTCTGGGAGAAGGTTTATAGTAGAAAAGTACTGTGCACCTTGCAGAGAATCGAGGGCGTCGTCAATTCACCGCAGAGCGTAAATCTTGTTTGGATGCGGATAGTTGACGCACAACCGCCAGGTGCCGTCTTTTTTATAGCGAAGTTGTATACCTCTACAGTCAAAGGAAATTTTCGTGTCGTTGGCGTGGTTTAAGCAAGAGGCGAGCGCTCGTAAGCGATAATTGCGCTCCCGTGAGTATAAGCGCCCAGAGAGACACGTCGTTACTTCTACGTACAAAACATCGAGTGGCCACGGTCCGTATATACGAGTTAACTAAAGGTGTCTTCGGCAATGCCTGTGAGGACGTGCCTCACTTTATCAGCTCCAGGCATCTTGTCGACCCGCCGAGAAAGTGCTAATACGTCGTGAATATACACAACCTCCTATATATAAGATGTTTGGGCCCACCATGAAAGTTTGTTCTTGGCGGCTCGCTGGCACCGAACAGACACTCCAGAGAGTTCCTGCAGTTTTTGCTTGCAGAAGTCCCAACTCGTCAATTCCTCCTGTTGTGTTTAAAACCAAACACGGGCCGTTCCCTTGAGGTATAAGGTGTTAGCCATGATTATGTCGGGTCCTACCTGTTGTTCTTGCAGGTTCGTTCGTATTCGATTAGCCAGTCTTTTACGTTGTAGGAGTTCCTTTTGGTCTGCCGGGTGCAGTCGTGACTGAGCCCCCTTTAGGACACATTCGCAAGTGCGAGGAAACGCCCGAATGCCTGTCCTTTGACGCCATGGTGTTAGCCCCGGGGCGCCGCGGCCGCGTTTCCGAGGCGTCATGTTACGCGGCTCTCCGATTGGGTCGTTCGGCGTGACGTGGCAAGAATCCTTGACTGGGGAGCGTTGTCGCAGTGCATGCGGCGTCGAGCAGCGGGAGGGACGAGCGCCTGTCACGGGAGGCAGGCGGCAAGGAACGTGAGCCGCCATCTGATTGTGTCTCCAACGCATCCCGGCCTATATAGTGACATTCACATGCTTTGCCAGCTTGCGTAAGTTTGGCTTGATGAGTGGCTCTGCGTTCCGCCCTTGCGGTAATGGCAGGCGCTCATTGCGTCACATTCTGCGTGTCCGAAGCATCGCTGACCAGATTCGGTGGCGGGAAGCGCTAGGTAGTGTCTGCGAATAAATCTTGGCCCGCGCATGCAAACCATTGTTCGACGTGGCGTGGAACCTGCTTTCTCCCGTAATCGGCATCCGCGGGCACTGAGTGTGCTCCGTGCGTTTAAGAGCAGTTTTGTATGAACTGGCGCGACATTCTAACTATAAATGCTATAAATGTCCTGGACGCCTCATGGTCCTGGTGGAGAGCTCCACACGTACGGCCAGAGCCGGCCAGGCATTTCTGCTTGGTGCTCCGACTCGCGGTGGGCTTATCGCCGTACAGCGTCATTCGCCGGGAAGCCCCATTTTCAAGGCCAATTATCCTCGCCGTGCGGGGAGACGTAGTTAGACCACATTTTTGGCGCCAACATGGGGCAGTAACTGTCTTTGCATTGCTGCCGTGTGTGCCAAACCGAGCACTCGTGGGATTGGTTTGCCGTGCCATGTTTTCCAGCTTCAAGGAGTCGTCACTGCTGATGAGTCTCCGCGTATGTAGCTTTGTTCCATTACTCAGCTGATGCTGGTGTTGGGCGAGGAACAGCTCCACTCCTTGAGCACGAAACAGGGAGTGCATACTTAGCTGGCGCAGACAAAATAGATATGCGTGATACGTCTGCGCCGCTCCACGACGGGGTTAGATCTCCCACTGTAGCGGTAAACAATGACCTTGCCGCCATGGAAGAGGGAGGATTGCCATGAACCCGGCCCGCATTAACGAGCTACGCGGCTGTGGATTGCACCACCGACGGTGAGCGTGGAGTGAGTATGGAGTGGCCACGTTCAACGAGTCCCGTTGTGCGAGGTGGGGAGGTAGCCTCGAGTGGCGTCCTGTTGAGCGAAGTACTGCTAACCAAACTCAGTTCGGTTAGCGATACTTAGCTTTACTATTAGCGGTACGGGAAGAGTAGCGGATGCCCCAACACGCGCGAGTGCGACCGGCAAGCGCTCCTAGAAGGTCGTGCGCACCAGACGCGGGGGCGCTGCGTAGCGAAGCCATGTGAATAACTAAGTCGCTTTCTAGTGCCCTCCGGACTTCCTTGGAGGCGCCAAGGCACTTGTGGCCGGTGGTTAAGCTGACAGTGCCCACGTATCACGGTTACGCGGATGCGATTATGGTCGCACACTTCCTCCGCAGTTTTGCGCACTATTTGGCAGCTTTAGAGCTTGATGACCGCGAATTGGTCGCTCGTGTTGTGCCCGTTGCTCTTACGGAGCAAGCCGCCCATTGGTACCGACTTTCCGGAGGATGCGGCGCAAGCTCGAGTTACGAACAAAAGTCCCAGACGAATCGCTTCTCAAGTATGTGCGAGCGAAGGAGGAGCTGTTTCGGATGGCTGAGCCGACCGCCTCAAACGACGAGAGTTGAGAGGGCCATAAGGCAGGCTCACCGGATCTTTGCGGCCTGCCTGCCGCAAAGTTCTGTTCAAAATTCGTTCAGTGATCTGGAGATAATGGCCGCCAAGCGCATATCAAGTGATATGCTGGCCTTGCGTGCCTAGCGCCCTCCACGCCTGCGAGCGAAGCATTGGAGACGCGCCATGCGTGGACAGGAACATTCATTCACGCCAACAGCAATCGATTGCGCAATCCATCTTTGCGGTGGGCGTAGAAAATCGGCAAGTTTGGGGTATCGGCGAACGCGCCTTGGATCCACATGCGTACGTGCCGTCCTTTAGCCAGTGCGGTGCACAGGCACAATTCGCCCCCTAAAACACGCGTAATAACTTGCAGCTGCGCGCGCCATGCAGAAGACTCATTTTCCGAACGGACCGAGGGCAGCGCAGCGGGCGGAGGAAGGCGGCAAGAACAAAGCGCTTTCAACCGCAGGAATGCACGCGGTGGAGTCGGTGTTTCTGTTGCAGTGAGCTGAGGCACATTACTCTTTACTGCACCAGAAGTCCCCACCGGCAGGGAAACTGAGATGGGCATCTTTCTTTCTTTCGTTATTACACACACATACATTTCATTATACAAAATACACACAACTTGTATGGTTCCATAGGCAAATACTAGTACGGGGCCCATTTCAGTATATACGTGTGCGAAACTGTTGCAAAATAATGCTAATAAAAATTTTCAATATATTAACAACGAAGATAAACATACAACACTTTGCAATAAATACAGGAATATTGAGTAATAGTAGTACATGAATTTAAGAAATGAAAACTCATGGTATAGGTATTTTATTAGTTTTTTCTAAAAGTTAGCAAAGAGAGCAGGAAAATTGCAACACTTCGCAATAAACACAAGAAATACCTGATGAAATAATAGTGGTACATGGTTTAACGAAAAGAGAACACAAAAATCAGTTTAGGAAGCGGAGAGAATAATTTCGAAATTAAACTTTTTCATTCCTCTCAGCAAGTTCTTGAGTTCTTTATATATTGCGCAATAACATTCTATACCTTCAGTCCAGCATACTGTAGCGGTCGCTTAGCATAGGTGTTTTTTATTTGCGGTATATTTGAGTTACCAAAAGTTTGGTCCCTAGTGTGGCAATGTGGGGTGCAGAGTAACGAAATATAAAATGGCTTGTTGTAGCTTATAACATTGTTAATACATGTGGCTAATCGTAGTTGCCGTACGAAATCAAAAGGCAAGATTTTTTAGCCAAGGAAACAGGGGTTTGCTTGGTTCATAGTATCGCGAGAAAGTTCGTTTTGGTAACCGTCGTACTGGTTCAAGATAGGAGTTATATGTTGAGCCCCTGGATTCTACGCAGCACAAGTGGCAGTTCAGTAGAGTAAAGTAAAAATACGGAGTATTGAAACGTCAAAGTATTCACGACCTTGCACGAGGGCAAAACAACTTGAAGCTAATTTAGAGCAGACAGCATCTAGCTGAAGCTGCCAATTTAAGCAGCTGTCTCGGAGGGAGTAAGATCGAGGGGGCAATTATTAATACGCAGTATTATATCATTAAGTGGAGTAGTATGGTTTCGGGAATGGAATACCATGCATATAGTTTTACTAGGATTAATGGTAAGCTTGTTAGCAGTAAACTAATCAGCAATTTTGGCTAGTTCAGTATTCATCATTTCTTCTATATCTGAAATATTTTCACCAGTAATAATAGAGGCGGTGTCGTCAGCACGGTCGGGCGTGAAAACACGTCCGACGGAAGTGATGGTCGCCCCGTCTGTGTGCCGTGCGGGCTTACCCGCAGATTCATTCGTAGCATTCATCTCTGCCACTATAGCAGGTCGTGAATTTGCCACGCTCTTCGACACGGGTCAGCGTCTCCTTGGAGACGACGTTTTGACCATCTTGCAGCAGCGCTTTGTTCGCTTGAGAGAATGCCGACGACATTTAACCTAGCCAGCGGCTCCGTCCTTGCGGGCGGGGCAGCAAGGCTGACTGTTCGCTGGGATAAGGAAAGGAGGCGCTATCGCTTCAATAACTAGCCCGGTTAGAGTGTGCCCGTGATTTCGGATAGCGACTTCCTTCGTAAGACCCACAGCATGGTCGACATTAAGAGTCCGCTCTCAGGCTTTTCGCTGACCCTCCTGCATGTGTTGGCACGGGGCGAGTGCCTGGCCCGCACGGCGCGCTAGATAAAGGCGCCCAGCCCTTTCTGCCGCAGGCTGTTGCGTCGGCTGTTGAGTCGTTGAGAGCTCAGCTAAGCGTGCCTGCGCGAGGAGGCATGTTCCACCATTTAATCGCCCGTGCGATAGGATTAGACCTCAAACAGAAATCTGACATGTCCGAAGTGCTGTTCAGCTATCATGACCTGTTCACGGAAGACCTACATTGCACTGACCTTGTGCGTCCCAAGATCGAGACTGCAGATACGCGTCCGTTGATGTGTAACCCCAAGTCTGTTAGCCTGTCCAAGAGACAGACTATAAACGGTGTGCTTAACGAGGTGCTGGTAACCGGCGTCGCCAGGCGTTTTCGACAGCCCCTGGGCGTCCCCTTCCGTTCTGTTTCCGAAAAAAAGGTGGTAGTTTCCGCCTTTGTGCTCATTACCATTGACTGAACGCAATCACTCATAAAGATGCCTAACCACTAGCAACAATCAAGACAATTGTGGTTAGCCTAGGTTCAACGAAGTATTTCACGACTCTGGTCGCTGCTAAGGGCTACTTACAAGTGTAGATGGAACCTGAGGACCCAAGCAAAGGCCGCATTCACGTGCCATCGTGGGCATCTTTAATTTGAGCGTATGCCCGTTGCTCTGTGCAAAGCCCCAGCCACATTTCAGAGGCTAATGCATCGGGTTCTGGGCGATGCTAAATGGTCCCATGCGATGTGCTACTTCGACTACATCGCGCGCTACTCACAAACGTTTGTGTGCTGTGCTATGTGCTCTCTCTCTCTCCCCTTCCCCATCTTTCATCGCCCCCATCCCTCTCCTTTGTGTAGGGTAGCAAACCGGTTAAGCTAAACTGGTTAACCTCCCTGCCTTTCTTTCTCCACTTTTTCCCTCCTTCTTTCTTTTGAGGAGCACATTCGCCACGTCGTGAACATACTTATGCGGGTCAAGTCAGTGGGTATGACGCTAAATCCGGCAAAGGCGCAAGCGGTGCAAACTCGAGTGCAGTAGTTTGGGTTCAACCTGAAGGGAGGCTCCACTGAGCTGAATTTAGAGGAGTTCCAGGCTCTCCTGGATTTTCTCGTTTCCAAAGACGTACGCGGCCTCCGCCGCATCATTGGAATAGCGCATTTCTATCGGTCATTTATTCCATCCTGTGCGAGGCTAACAAGGTTGCTGGGGAAGTCTGCTGAGTGGGGAGGAACGGGAGCGAAAGAGGCGTTCCTTGACTTGTCCCGATCCATTGCCGAGACAGTGCGCCTCAGATTGGCTGATCGGACCGGGGAATTCGTCGTTCAGACTGACGCGAGTAACTTGGGATTGGAGGCTGACCTCCTTCAAGAATTCGATGGTGTCTTGCACTCTCTGACCTTTGGCAATTGGGTGCTGCTTCTTGCAGAGAACTACTCCGTGGCGGAAAAGGAGTGCTCAGCGACTGTGTTTGCACCGAGGTGGTTCGACGTCTATTTACAGGGCAAAAAAATCACCATGCAGACGGATCACAACGCACTCAGCCGGCCCATGAGGCTTCGCGAACATGCGGGTCGCCTGGCGCACTGGGCACTTCTAATACACCACTACGAGTTTTCGGTCGAGTATCGAAACGGAAGCATGAACGTCGTCGCAGGGCCGCTACCGGGCGCGCCGCTTCCCTACCCGGCTAGTGCCGGAAGCGAAAGACGGAAGCCGCCGCCTGTGCGAGGGGTAGGGTAGCCGAGGGAGAGAGGTAGGCCGTTTCGTGGCCCTGCTTGAAAGAGGAGGCTGCGGCGAAAGAGGTTTTCAGCGTTGTACTGCCAGGCGGCAACCAGAGTGCCCCTTCATTGGGGGCAATAGTTGTAACGGAGCCAAAATTAGGCATTGTGAAAAGATCGCCTGGCGCTAGCGGTAAGAACCGTTCACCGCTGTGTCTTTATTGAATACGATGTCACCGCTCACGATGTTCTCGCTCGTGTGCAGAGGGGCTTAGGCGTCGAAGGGCAGCCGTGCACCGCGACACAGGAGAACGTCGTCGCAGACGCGCTTTTTTCGCGGGCGCCGCTTCCCCACCTGGCTAGTGTCGGAGGCGAGCCTGGTGGAAGTAATGGAACCGGCTCTTCCTCTGAACTTACGGCGATTATAATAAGCCGTGAAAAGCTTCTAGGGGCCCAGCAGGAGGATCCAATTTGCAAGGAAATAGTTGGTAGAGTAGCAGAAACGGAGCGCCTCAACGTTGCTGGTGTTCCAACGAGCACAAAAGGGCCCGGGCCCGTTTATATTGCTGGTAGTTCCGAAGATTCGTATGTGCTGGTGCACGATGGGCTCGTGCTCAGATATATTGCTACCGACGATGAATCTACTCACCCGTTTAAGGTGGTGATAATATAAAATCCGAGACGCGCGCTTTTACGTTACGCTCACGGTGGCTGGCTGGACCCGGGCTGGACACCTGGCTGGACACCTCAGTGGCTCAAAAGTCTTTGCAGGACTCAGCCACACGCGTCACCTCGCCCAGTATGAAATGGGATGTTTCTGGTATTGCCGGATTTGCCACGTCTGTCAGACGGTGAAATCTCGCGGTGACCGTCCGCCGGGTTTAAAGAAGGCGATTGACTCTCGGCGGCCTTGGCAGTTCGCTGCCTGCGACCTAATGGGACATTTTCCAAAGCGTAAGCAAGGCTTTCAATACCTTTTGGTAGTGGTCGATGACTTTGCAAAGTGGGTGGATCTTTTGTGCACGGCAAGGCGACGGTCCGGGCAGTGTTGGACAAACTGATGGAAGTTTTCAGGCGCTTTAGATTTCCGAAGTGCTTGATTACTGACAATGCGTCTTATTTCAATTCCCAGGTGTTTCGCGAGACTTGTACAGCAGTTAAGATCGAGCATCGCCTAAGATCGCCCTACCACCCACAATCCTACCTCACGGAACGCTTTAATCGCACTGTGAAGTCAGTCCTCACTGCTTTTGCCAAGAGCCAGAAGGATTGGGCAGATCACGTTAACGTGATATAAAAGATACTCTGTATGAATTAAAGGACCTCAAAGAGGACCTCTGGCAAAGATTGAAACGAAACGAGGACCTGAAAGTTGAAAATGCCAGAATATTGTGCAGGAACGAGGTGGTCGAGCAGTATCAGCTTTAAGACAATTTGGAAATTAAGGGTGTTTCTACTAATAAATGACCGCTTGAGGATGTTAGGAAGATTGGAGTAATTGTGCACGAAGAGGTTTCTGAGGAAGACATCGATATACGCCATATAGTTGCCACTGCTCTACCTGACGTAAGCACATAATTGCTCGATTTGTACGAAGAATGAAGAGGAATGCCTTGTTGAGCAAAGGAACCCAGAATTCATAGTACGGCACTAGGTAGTCGGGGGTCCTCGCCAGTGTACATCAATGAAGAGGTTTTTTGGACACAAGAGACACATGCCATCTATCTGAATTTAAGAAATTTCGAAATAAGTTAACTGATACTCTTAGACAAGCCAAGAAAGATTACCTTCTCAGGTTGTTTAATCCTGAAGCTATAAAGCGAACGGATATCACGTGGAGAAACTTAGCACAGGGCTTAACATTGGACGTCAGCATTCAGAGGGCGTACGAGAATTGATATTTAACGGGGAACGTTCATCAGGCGCGCATTTGGGAAACGATTTTAATAATTATCTTGTGTCCCTCGTAAATAGTTTGAACGATCCACGCTCCGCAGAGTACCTTAATTCCAGAAATTGTGATAGTGCTTTTTTACTTCCAACTAGCGCCGAAGAAATTTATCTCACGTTCTCCGCTCTCCGAAACAGTAAAAGCTGCGATATTCATGACCTCCAAATACGCCCCGTAAAACACGTTTTTTATCTGATATGCCCAGTTCTTGAGCATGTGTATAATCTATGCTTTGTCAACGGTATATTTCCCAAGCGCATGCAGCTCGCAAAGGTTACAGTGCTCTTCAAAGCCGGTGATAAAAACCTGTCCAACTACAGACCAATATCCATTTTGCCTGTATTTTCAAAATGCCTAGAAAAATTAATAACACTGAGAATGACCGCTTTCTACGAAAAACACAATATTATTACTGACTGTCAGTTCGGTTTCCGGAAGGGTCGCTCGACAGAGTTAGCTCTACTAACACAAAAGGAACTAATACTACAAGCATTTGAGCAAAATTTAGTGACACCAGGCGTTTTCATCGATTTTTCAAAGGCCTTTGACACAATTAACCACACCACTCTGCTAACAAAACTTGAAATTTACGCTTTCAGGGGCCCCTTACTTGGCTTAATGAAAAGCTATCTGCAGTCCAGGTGACAAAGGATTTCAATAAATAACTGTATTTCCGATAACTTACCCATTCATTCTGGTGTACCTCAAGGAAGCATTCTTGGACCTTTGTTATTTAACATTTACATAAACGACATAATCAATATTGACACCACTGCCCGATTCATCATATACGCTGATGGCACTAGTCTGTTCTTTACATCTGGTTGTGGAAGGGACCTGTTGGCTCTTGCGAATGCTGCTTTAAGTGAACTTAATCGATGGAGTTCATTGAATTCACTGCCTATAAATAAAAACAAGACAGAGGCTGTACTTTTCAACCTAAAAACAAAAATGTCCACATTGACGGTCATTTGCTAATGGGTTCCTCGATTATCAACATTGTGCCATCCATTAAATGTTTCGGGGTCGTATTTCAAGAAAACTTACTTTGGTATCTTTATACAGACTCAGTTGCTAACAAAATCGCTCGTGTTGTGGGAATACTAACGAAACTTCGACTTTTTCTTCCCTTGAGCGTCAAAAAATTGATTTATAACTCTCTCTTCCTGTCCCATCTGAATTACTGTCATTTAGTCTGGGGAAACACCACGATGTCTAACATCACAAAACTTCTTCTATTGCAGAAGGAAGCAGTGCGCGCTATCGCCAATTCTTCATATGACGCTCATACGCAGCCTGTTTTCAGCGCCCTTAATTTACATCCGATCACCTCCATATACCGTAGTATTTTACTCAAGCGTTTCACTGCTGCGAAAAAACAGAAAACGAAATTTTTCGAGCATTTATCTCTATTGACAATGAATTCTAACATTTACAACACACGTCACAGAGAAAAATGGTACGTTCCTAAAGCTGCACTAACTACGGTCAACAAATGTTACGCCACACACTGCCATCTTTGTTAAACTCATTGGAAACTCAATAGACACCTATCTCTCCTTTTAATGGGCTCATTGTGTATTCCTTTTTTTTCTTTTTTTCCCTCTGGTATACACTGACGCCATGAATGCTTAACCAATTTTCTCTGGTTGTCAATAACTTATTATTTATAGATGTGAATTTCAAGGCTGTATTATTTGTATCATTTTATACTATTCGCTTTCTGTAATACAATTTCTTGCAGCATTATATTGTTGATTTTTTTTACCCGTATGCATTTCTGCTATGCAATGTTCACTAATGTTCACTTTTTTTTTCTCGTTTATCCATTATTGTATGTTTGTGTTGTCTTTATTTTGCAGAGTGCCATTTTTGTAGGGGATACAGACCCCGCCAAGCCGATTTCATTTGGCGTTTTGTCTGTACTCCTGTCATCTGTACATGTATAGATGCAAATAAACTTGAATTGAAAAAAAAAACAAAACACGGTAAATAACTTGAAAGGGAAGCGCACTGGAAGTTTGTTTGGACAACAGGCGGAAGGTATTCGCTCGCAGAAATTAATGTTTCGTTGTGCTGAAAATAACCACAGCTTTTGATCTAGATAACATGACCATAGAGACGGAGTATAGATAAACCCAGAAATGCTTCCAGTAATGACACTCTTGTGTTGCTATGTAAATGGATAACCGCTATTACTATGACATTCACTATTTAAACAGATTAATACACGACGCACGTAAACGCCTAAAGCTAGTTCATATTAACACACGTGGCCTACGAGATAAGAACAGTTGCTTGATTTTTTTAGTTACCTTTCTTTCAGTTTTGACCTATTTTCGTTCTGAGAAACGTGGCTGGCGTTTGTTGAAGACCCTCCTTTTTTTGAAGATTGCACGTATAATGGTCTAGTGCGTGCCAGGGGGAAAGGATGTAAAGTGGTTATTTATGTTGAGGAATTACTCAGCCATGAAGTCATTCCCGAATTTTCCACAGTAAACAATAACATAGAATGTCTTATGACAGGCTTTCATATGGCATTATTTATTGTGGTTTATAGGACATCCTTGAACAGCAAGCTTGAATTTATGGAGTCAACTGAAAGCATGTTAGGTTACTTAGGTTACTCTGGATTACCTTTAGCGGTAATGGGTGATGTCAGCATAGGCACGCTTTCATTTGACGCCCCAGCCAGACAGTTAACGGAGCTCGTGACCTATTTCGCTTGTGAAAGCGTTGTCACGGAAGCAACATGACTGACTGATGAAACAACAACTTTGCTCGATATCTGAATCAAAAACATGTGCTTGCCATTGTGCGTTGTTGGATTACTTTCACTAGAGATGAGCGATCACCTGCCCACGTTCTAAGCTTTTCCTTTGTCTGGTGATCACTATCTGGCTAATAAAAAAGAAAATCTGTTATTTCCTAAAATCAAGACTGCCCGTTGGCTATTTCGTCACCGAACTATTGAGGAAAACTGGGAATGCATATTTAAGGAAGTGGGCCTGAACTTGGCATATAACCTATTGATCGCAAAACTAAAAAAATATGTTATGATCTTTCTTTCTCTGAGGTGCTAAAAATTTTCAAAGGAAAAAGATAACGAAGCATAGAGTACAAATGCTTTATAAAAATAAAGAAATACCGTGTTCATTGCATTTATAAAATACGTGACATCAGTATATTGAGTTCAAAAAGTTCAGAATCCAGCTTAGTCGTGAGTTGAAATGCGCCGAAATGAACTATTACGAAAATATTTTCGACAGAATAAGCAATGATCCAAGGGCAATCTAGCACGAGGGCAGAGGATTGTTGGGTGAGAAAATGTACCACAGTGTAACCGCTATAGAGGCAGAAACGAGTGTCTTCAGTGGCTGCAGCACAGCAACGGCAATGAATAATTACTCCGTGACTAGCTGTGATTCCCGTGATGCCGGTGACGGAGATGCAGCTCATCTATTGTTCAATAAAAACAGAATTTCCAGCATCATTCTATAAAACCGTGTCACATGTCATGACATTGTAAACAAGATCAAGAACAATTCTACTGCTGGATATATGACGGAGTAAAACCTGCACCGATAAAATACGTGGCCGACGTAGTATCAGCTTCTCTTGACGATATTATCAGCCTGTCCTTTACTACGGCCATTTTTCCCAATAACTTTAATATTGCTCAGGTATGTCCTATCTTTAAAGTCAACCCACAGAAATGTACAATTATCGTCCAGTATTATTTCTTCCTGTTTTATGAAAAGTATATTGTCACGAACAGTTGAGTGGAGGTACTTTAATCAGTTTACGTATGGCGAACACGTGCCCGACAGGCAGCCAAGCGAGAATCTCACTTCAACGTAGACAGTCTTTTCGCAAGAGTTCCGCACCCCTTCTTCTTTCCTCATGTCCCGCGCTGATGACACGCTGCTCCGATCGCACTTGCCTTGTGAGCCCGCGTTGCCTGCTTGAATGCCACTATCTTTCTGAGGTAGCAGTAAGCAACTGGACAGACACAGGAGGGGGCAGGCGCGCCTGATTTGAAAGCATCTTGTGTCAATATGAAAGCAAAATTATATCGGCAGCAGAAGTTTTTGATAAGTTTATTGTTACAAATGATGTCAAATATGGGTTTAAAAGAAAATCCGCCAATATCGATGGGATCGTGTCACAGCTCAACAATTTTATCGCGCACGTAAAGAACAACTACATCACTAAGGTACAGCTTGACAGTTCAGGCCAAACCACTCGGAAGAAGGCGCAGGCAAACAGCCACAACGACTATCGCTCCGTGTCGCCCACTCGCGATCGCCGACGCGAATTCAAATCCAACGACGATGGCGACTCCTAACCACAAGGCAAAGAACGAGTATTCAATTATACGCATATGGCATTAGAACTGTCGATCATACCGCCCTCGGCACTATAACCTGCAGGAATTTGTCAAGCTGAATCAACCCGACGTCACAGGACTACAAGCAACCAACACACAGCATGGCTGACTGCAAGGATACACCACATAAGCACAAATCCAAGGCACTGCCATAGTGTTCAGGAAAACTCGCACAGCCCAAAAACACGACGTAGAGAGCAACGAGACAGAACGCACAAAATCGACGTCTTACCCGAACAAAGGACGCGCAAAAGCCTATTCGTGGCTAGCGTGCACAGCCCCCTCACGCCCAACTACCGGACTTCTATCACTTTGTACGAGAAATCAAGAAATCCACGAATAGACACCAACTCGTCATAATGGCGGACATCAACGACTCACACAAGACATGGGGCTATCGTACCACCACAGAAAGGGTACTAGAGTGCACGATGCCGTCCAGCAACACACTCACCCTCTGGAATAATCCTCCCTAAGCGACGAAAATTGGAAACAGCCTCTCCAAGGACACTAACGTCGATCTTGCCCCTGGGCAGACTGGAGTCTGGGCAGACTGGAGACACGCATCGTTCTCCTTACCTACAGGCTCAGGAATATGCGGACCACCTCGTCAGGCACAAGTGGCACGCTTTCTGTGACAAGCTACAGGGGACCCTGAGCCGTAAGAGGCTCAAAAAGAGACGAGTGGTTCGAAAATGACACAGCAGAAAGTCACACCGAGATCGTACAATCCGATGCCGATACGACCGCGGTCGACGCGCACCTTTTCCACCTCTGGGAGGCCAGAAGTGGCATCCTGAAGAGATGGAAGCAACAAAAGCTTGAAAGCAAGCTAAAGACACGCATCGTTCTCCTTACCTAGCTGGCTATGGACTGTGCGGACCACCTCGCCATGCAAAACCGGCACGCTTTCTGTCACAAGCTACAGGGGACGCTGAGCATGTAGAAGACCTGGTAGCACCTACGTGCTTTCCTGGCCAATGAACTGACCAAAATGAAACAGAAGAAACATCTCCACAGTCTTATCCACAACCACGCCAGATCAAAACAATTACTCCTGCGAGAAATAAAAAATAAACGATGCGGACGTGCACCCTCTTCCGCGTTAACTCGCAGCAAAGAATACCCCGGAAAATCCAATCCAGAACTCGGCCGACTCTTCACGCAGGCCGAACTCCATGTAGCCCTATCCAAGCCGACTAGAAACACCAGCTCCAGTAAAGGCCGGATCATTAACAAACACCTCGGCAACCTACCGCAGCAGGCCACCGAAGCTCTCTTCCCGTTACTACGAGTGCTCGGAGAAAGAGCTACCTGCTGTACGCAAGCACTCAGAGAAAACCATGGTCCTCAAGCCCAACAAAGCTCTCAGCTTGGAGAACCTACGTCAGATCTTCCTCAACTCGTGCGCGGGGAAGCTTTTCGAACATATGGTACACGACCGCATTACCCAAAACCTGGAAGACAACGGTCATCTACCGGACACCATGTTAGGCTTCAGGCAGCAGTTCTGAACGCAGGACGTGCTCTTACAACTAAAAGGAGGCCTCCTAAATCAACTAAACATTCGAAGCGAATACTCAATAGTCACTGTAGACATCAATGGAGCCTCTGATAACGTTAGCCACGACGCGATCCTCCACAACCTCTAAGGTACCGGATGTGGCACTAGGACTTTCGCCTACGTTAGAAACTACCTGATGGACCGCACCGCAACCGTCGGGATCAGCAACACCGACAGGGCAAGCTTCCTACTTTCCAACAAAGGTACCACGAAAGGGCCGATCACTTCGCCGTAACTCTTAACAAAGCTATGATGAAGCTACCCAAACTCCTCGAGACCATACCAGATCTGCGTCAAGCCATGTATGCTGATGACATCACGCTCTGGACCAGAGCTACAAACACTGGAAGGCAAGAAAGCAGGTTAGAAGCCGTAGACACCATCGAAAGCTATCTCTGTGATTGCAGCCTCTGCTGCGTCCCCGAGAAGTATGAGCACCTCATTCTGAAAGAAAGAACGATGAGAGGCCGGCCACCCAGCTGCGAAGAGCCGGACCCCAGCATCACCATCAACCGGACAACAATCCAGGAAGTCGACACTATACGAATACTTGGACTCCCCATCCACAAGGATGGATCGAGAGATGCCAGCCTACGGAGACTACATCGCATCCTTTCGCAACTCGCACACCTAGTCCAAAGGCTCTCAAGCGGGCAAGGAGCATGATACGCTAAGAATAATACAAGCACTGCTCACCAGCCGCATCACATACGGCACGCCGTACCTGGATTTGAAGAACGCTGAAATAGAAAAAGGTCAACATCATGTTAAGGAAGGCAATAAAAGTCGCCCTGGGACTCCCCGCAATGGCCTCCACAACAAGTCTCCTTACGATGGGCGTCCACAACACGTGGCAAGAGCTCGCTGAAGCGCACAAGAACGGCCAACTGGAACGACTCAAGCTCACGCCCACCGGGATATCGGTACTCCGACACCTGAACTCTAAAGTGAGACGTACGTCGCAGACACGGACAACAAAGAGCTAATCCCATCAGACGTTTGAGAGTGCATCTGCAGCGCACGTATCCCGCGCAGCATGCATCCGATATACCACAAGAGCGGAAGACAGGCTAGAGCCAAGGCCATCAAACGAAGATTAAGCACGACCCGGTCGCCCGCTACACTGACGCGGCCAAGTATCCGCAGCGAAACGCGTACACTCTCAGCGTTGTAGAATCCCGGCGCTGTGAGCTGGCATCGGCAACATTGAAGGGACGTAACCCAGAAACGACTGAAAATGCGACAGAGCTCGCACCTCCACCACAGGCACAAACGCAGCGGTTATATTCACCGACTCTCAAGCCGCCCATACAAACTTCTCGCGGGGCCGTGGCCGATGAACTCAAGATGCTAAAGCGACGAAGCACTCCGCTCCCGTACATCTGCGTAACGTGGGTACCCGGACACGAGGGACGACAGGCGAACGAAGCGGGTCACGTCGCTGCCCGCGAGCGCGTCAGTCGGGCTCCCGTCGCCCCACGCGCTCGCCGACTCGTGACAGAAGAGGCGGAGGCCGTACCCACCATCTATCCGGCCTTATTACAACACTACAGGCTCTAGCGTCAAGTGTACGCTTCACTGCACCCTAAACTCGGCAGAGAAGAAAGCGTGATCGTTAGATGCCTGCAAAGTAACACGTACACTCGCAGAACGATAATGCGCGCCTCTAGCCAACGCTCCACGGCTACCCTCTGCCAATTCTTCAATGATGCCGACACCCTGACACTTGATCTTGGAATGCCCGTGGCAGGAAGGCACCGAAAATGGAACGAGCACAAGAAACAAACGAAGACCACCTAATCGAAACGTGCAAGGCCGAGCTCTCCCTCGGGGAGCTGGAAGACCAACGACAACTCGTCGCCAGGGCCAAGAGGGCAGCCGAATCCAGAGAGTTCCTCGACTTAGGAGCCTTCCCACCTTGGGGTGATACTGGGCCACGCTCGGGATACTGTTTCGAATAGTAAACGTTTCTTTCTCTCTCTCACTCTGCCGAGCTAGTATTGCTTAAATTTGTATCGTGTGTGCGTCGAGAAGCGACGCTCCTACTTCTGACACCATGTATCAGATGCGACACATCACCAACAAAGAACGTTTATTAATAAGACGAGGTAGGTATATATATCGTACCCTGCATGATAAGCGCGGGTAGTCTTTGTCTAGTTTAGTCGCATGGTGGTAGCGGCGCATGCGCTCGCATGGCAGGTGAGCCTTGTACGATACATCTCCTTCCAGACATATAACACTCTATGCTACTTAAAGTTATCGTTGCGTAGTCAATCAGGCGGTCCTGTCTGCCACGCTGATCTGCCTAGGACTGGATGAGGACTGGGATTTTGAGAACCACCCTGTCTCTGATGGTCCTGGCTATGGACCTGCGCACTCTGCCCCAAAGCTGGTGCGCGATTTCGATTTTTCTTGTTGTGTACACGCTGGGGAAACTATAGCTCGGTGGCGTCATCGCTATCGTCGCTCGACGAGAGCTCACTTTCCAATAGTTCTTTACGATACTTCTCGCGCGTCCTCGGCAAGTGTCGCCGGTTGCGTCGTAACCTTCTGCCATCTTCCGTAGCTGCCCCATACGACCTTGGTGCGGCTGGCCCTAGCACCTGTGCCCTGCGGGTCCTTGACTTGTCCTTGATCCTTACGACATCGTCTTTCTTGAGTGCTGGTAGGCATCGTCCACGAGCTTCGGGCTGCTTGTGTTTAGTCACGTGAATACTTGAATGTTGGCTGCAGTCCGGAAGTATCGTGCGTAGGCGTCTTCCCTCTAAGACTCGATTAAAGTTATTATTGTTGCGTAGTCGATCAGGCAGTCGTCTTCGAGAGGGCACGAATGGTAGCTTAGCAGCCCAAGCCAAAAATCCTGTCTCGTTTCCCTAGTCTTTTTCATAATTCGTTTTACAATTTGAACGCCTTTCTCGGCGAGGCCGTTGGACTGGGGCAAACGCGGGCTTGAAATCAGATGATGAAAGTCGTATCTAGAAGAAAAAGTGCGAATGCATGAGACGCAAATGGAGGACCATTATCGCTACACACTTCTACTGGGATATCATATCTGGATAAAATGGCACTCAGTTTTTAGAATACAGATTTGGTGGAAGATTCGATCAGTTTTTCTACTTCTGGAAAATTGGTCAATGCGTAACAGACTGCATAGGCATGAACTTCCACCTTGCTGGAAGATGTCGACTCCTACTCTGTACCATGCATACAATGGTGGAGGCCTTAATACTAGAGGTTCACTTTGCTGCGCGTAAGAATACTTGCGGCAAGCTGCCCCGCCTTGTCAATGTCAGTGTTAAGACTTGGCCAGAAAACCAAATGTCTAGCTTTTGCCTTTGGCTTGTGCCCTTGATGAATGCCCTGCATGAATGTGTTCGAGCATTTCTGTCCTCAATGACATTGGGATTACTACCTTGCATACTTTAAACAGAATGCCTTTGACAAGAGTTAACTCGGATGCGAATGGTTTCAAATTGCCTTCGAATCTTCCCTTGCCGTTTAGGTAGTTTATAACAACTTTCAACTCGGGATAGGCTGCGGTTTCCCTCTTTAGGCGATTCATTGACTTTTTGCTAACTAAATCCGAGACCATGCTTGCTGCGTGAACATCCTCGCTGGATCCAGTAGCATCAACAGCTGCGGCTGGCGACGATATTGAGAGCATGTCAGCCAGGAGCAGCTTCTTGCCTGGCACAAAATGAAGGTCATAGTCATATGTAATCAAGCGCAGAAAAAAAAGTCGTGGTGGCATGTCACCAATCGCTTTTGAAGCGATAGCGATTAACGGGCAGTGGCCGGTCTCAATAAGAATTTTGCGACCATATAACAAGTGGTGAAATTTTTCGCAGCCAATTGTAATGCCCATCGCTTCTTTCTCTATCTGGGAATATCTTTGTTCTGCGGCAGTCATAGCAGGAGATGCATAGGCAACTGGCCGCCAATCGTCGCCGTAACGCTGCGAAAGCGCAGCCCATAGCCAGCATTTTCAGGCACCTGCAGAAGTTCTTGTTTGTTTAGAGGAGTCAAAGATAGCAAGCAGCGGTGGTTTGCTTAAATGCTCGCAAATAACTGCCCATTCGTGAGCATGCTGCTGAGTTCATTCAAAAATAGTGCGTTTCTTTTAAAGACTGCGTAGAAGGTTCATTTGATCGGTCAGGTGAGGTATGAACTTGCCGAAGTAATTTGCTACTCCTAGCATCCGGTGCACTGCCGCCTTGTCTGCCGGGTGAGGCATTTCGCCCAGTAATGTGCTCGGCGAAGGGTTTGGCTTTATGCCGTCTTGAGATATGACGTCACCCAAGAAATTGATTTCAGTCAGCCTTAACTTGCATTTTCAGCATTGAACGTCGATCCAGCCTGTCTGGCGAACTGTCATGCGCTCCATGGCAGGTCAGCCTTGCACGATACAAAATTAGAGGATCATATAATAGATAACTATGAGAAAAAAATTATACACAGTTGGGCTTCTTATTGACCCACGCAAAACATTTGATACCGTTTGTCATGACGTCCTTTTACGTAACCGGAGCTCGTGTGATATACACGAGGCATTGTACTTGACTTGTTCAAAAGCTACTTAACCAGTCGCTGCGAATAGTGAGTGAGTGAGTGAAGTAACTTTATTTTGGTCCAGAGAAGACGCAGGGAAGACCCCGCGCTACCCGGCTAGTCCCACGTAGGGACCGCCAAGCCCAGCTTGACGGCCCGATCGCGGGCACTCTGGACGGCCAGGGTTTGGTCGTTGAGTTCGGCGCTGCCCAAGAGCGCAGCCCACCTATACTCGCTGAAGGAGGAGCCGATGGCTTCACACTCCCGCAACACATGGTCCAATGTTGCCCTTAGTCCACAGGCAGGGCAGTCCGCACTGGGATATCTTTCAGGGTATATTGCATGAAGAACCGCGAGGTTAGGGTATGCACGGGCTTGTAGAAGTCGAAGGGTAACCGCCCGCGCTCTACATAAGGCGGGGTGCGGGAGGGGGAAGACCCGTCGTGACAGATAGTAGTGTGTGGTGATCTCATTAAACGTAAGCAAGGGTTCCCCACGGGGCTGGGCGACTGCTGAGGCGGCGCGGTCAGTGAGTCCTCGCGCGGCCCCGTGTGCGCCCTCGTTAGGGTTAGAGGGAGAACCCTCAATCGACCCCAAGTGAGCGGGAAACCAAATGAGAGAATGCGGAGAGATACTTCGGCGCTTTGGAGAATGCGGAGGGCCTGGGGGGAGACCATATCGGTTTGGTAGGCCTTAATGGCTGCCTTGGAATCACTATATATTGCCTCTCTGCGACCATCGAGCACAGCCAGCACGATTGCAACTTGTTCGGCTACCACGGGCCTCGAAGTGCGTACCGTAGCGCAGCAAGTGAGCTTTGAATTGGAGTCTACGATGGAGACGGCGAATGCCTCTTGTTGGACATATGCCGCGGCATCCACGAAGCTTGCCTCAATGTGGTTATTGCGGACATGCTCGAGTAGAGCTGTACCCCTGGCCCGACGTCGGCCGACGTTGTTTGCGGGGTGCATATTGCGGGGAAGGGGCGCGATGTGCAGGTGAGACCTGATGTCGCTGGGAATCCGCACGGCGTCGGGGCACTGGTCGACAGGATTGAGGCGCATCTCGCCGAGTAACTTGCGGCCCGTCGGGGTGCCGGATAGCCTGAGCAGCTGTGAGTACTCTTGTGCCTCGATAATTTCTTCGAGCGTGTTGTGGACTCCGAGCTTCAACAGGTTTTCGGTGTGAGTGCTTGCAGGTAAGCCGAGGGCGTGCTTAAAGACCTTTCTGATGAGTGAATTGAGCTTGTTCTTCTCTGCAACATGCCAATTATGCATGGCCGCTGAGTATGGAAGGTGGCAGAGAACAAAAGCATGTATAATGCGGATGAGGTTGTCTTCCTTGATTCCCCGGTGCCTGTTGGTGATCCTCCGAATGAGGCCGAGAGCACTCTCCGTCTTGGCGGTGATCTTTCTGAGTGCGGTCCCATTGGCACCGTTAGACTCGATATACATCCCCAATATTCGGAGTGAGGCGACTCTGGGCACCGGAGACCCGTCACCAGTGAAAAGCCGTATTTCGCTTTCGGACGCCGGTTTCCAATCACGATGGCCGCCGCCTCTGGGTCTTTTCTTGTAGAGTAGTAGCTCAGATTTCGATGGAGAACATCTGAGCCCAGTGGGGCAGAGGAAGCGCTCGGTCGCATCGATGGCGCTCTGCATGGCGGCTTCAACTTGGCCGTCGCTCCCGCCGACGCACCAGATGGTGATGTCATCTGCGTAGATGGTATGGTTGATTCCTTGAATCTTCGTGAGCTCCTTAGAAAGTCCGATCATTGCGATGTTAAATAATGTGGGCGAGATGACTGAGCCCTGAGGCGTGCCACGTGAACCAAGGGTGATATCTTGCGAAATGTATCCTTCGATCTTGAGCTTGGCAGTTCTCTGGCTAAGGAAGGATCGGACGAAGTCGTAGGTCCGCTTCCCGAGTCCGAGGCCGGCAATAGACTGGAGAATGAACTCGTGTGAGATATTGTCGAACGCCTTCTGCAGGTGTAATCCAAGGATGGCTCTGGTATCACCCGTGCTCCGGTCGATGATCTGATGCTTTATCAGCTTCATGGCGTCCTGTGTCGAGAGGCCGGCTCTGAAACCAATCATATTGTGGGTGTACATGTCATTGGCCTCGATGTGCACCTTGAGCCGGTTGAGCAGGGCACGCTCTGCAACCTTACCGACACACGACGTCAGGGAAATTGGTCTTAGATTCTCTATTCCTGGTGCTTTACCGGGTTTGGGGATGAGTACCGTGCAGGCCGCCTTCCACTGTGTGGGGACCTGTCCACTACGCCAGACTTCATTAATCCTCTCAGTGAGGAAGTCGATCGACTCATCATCGAGATTCCTCAGCATCCTGTTAGTGACGCCATCTTGGCCAGGCGCAGATTTGACGTTTGGTGAGAAGAGGACATCTCGGATCTCGGCCGCGGTAAAGTCCTGGTCCAACTCCGGCACCGCACACCCCGCGTAGTCCGGGAACTGGGTAGGGGCAGAGCTATCCGCGACCGGCAGGTACGTGTCTATGAGCCTGTCGACAATCAACTCGTCCGGGGTAGAGTCCGTAGCGAGGTGGATGGCTCGCGCGAGGTATCGTCTCTGGCTGGATCTGGTGCTGCCCTCATCGAGAAAGTGTTTGAGCAGACCCCAGCTCTTGCCTGATCTGAGCTGACCCTCGACGGATTCGCAGAGCTCATCCCATTGTTGCTTACACAGGTTCTTGCAGTGATGTTCGATCTCCCTGTTAACCTCCGAAACCTTCTTGCGGAGCCTCGTGTTATGCTTCTGCCCCTTCCATCTCGTGAGGAGGGCTTGCTTGGCTTCCAACAGGTGCGCCAACCTGCTATCCATCTTGTCGACGTCGAGTTCAGTGACGACCTCCTTGGTTGCCGCACGCGGCGTCATCCCTGATCCCTTTGCACCAACCTTCAAAATCTGTCCCGGCCATCGGTGCGCGCTCGGCTCTGATCTTGCGGAAAACGTCCCAGTCGATCAACTTGAATTTCCTTGTCTTATAGCGGGCAATCGGGAGGGAGACTTCGATGACGTAGTGGTCACTTCCGAGGTCTAGAGCCGTGTTTACCCACTTGACCTCCCCTACGTTCTTGACAAAAGAGAGGTCTGGGGTAGTATCCCGGCATGCGGAGTTACCTCTCCTAGTGGGGAAATCCTTATCGGTAATAAGGGTCAAGTCCACTTCCATCGCAGTCTGCCACAGTTCGCGTCCCTTGGGCGTGTCATGGGTGTACCCCCACACCCTATGTGGGGCGTTGAAATCCCCGACGACTACAAGGGGGTGCCCACCGGCCAGGCTGACGGCTCTCTTGAGGAGGGAGTTCGCCCTCGCCCTGCGGTAGCTGGGGCTGCAGTATGCGTTGAGGATAAAGAGGCTGTTTCTTCTGAGGCGCTTTCTGGGTGGGTTCATGAGGATTTCAGTCATGACGTACTCGATGCCATCACCAACTGCGCCGAGGTCGCGAGAGAGGCAATTGTACCTTTTGTTGACGAGGGTAGCAACTCCCCTACCTCCTGAATGTGAGGATGCTACCAGATAACCTGCGAGTTTGATAGGAGTACTAGTTGCAACTTCCTGAATAGCGATGATTTGGGTGCTTAACCGTGAGAGTTCTTAAATATTGCTGCAGAAGCGGCTTCTTATTGGGAAACCCTCCGCAGTTCCATTGCCAGATACTAAAGTTCTCGTCCGCACTATCCATGGCTAGGCTGAGAGGAGGCTTGAACGGCCCTGAGAATCGCGCCCTCCGTCGGTGGTGCCAGTACATGACGTCGTGCTGCGACCTGCGAAGGAGCGGGGCTGGGTTCCCTCCTGGCATCGACCTCCTCTAATTTGCTTATTCGTTCACTGAGTGCACCTAAGCCCATTTTTTGGGTGCGCTATAGCTTCCTCGACCTTTGCTAAGCTAGCCTGCATGCTGGCGAAGGCATTCTTGAGTTCTGAGAGCAATTTTATTTTCTCGTCTTCCTCTCTGTTCTCTACCGCTCGACGCTTGGGCGCGCGAGCCGCGTGGGATGTCTCGGACGTATCCATGGCGAATAGGTGGTAATTAATAACTAGTCATCAGCATATGTTGAGGTGAAGGAAAGATGGCCGCAGTTGCGCATATTGGGTCCTCTCCTATTGAATATATACATAAATAACCCATGCCGCATTCCAGATTGTCCCAAATGAGTAACGAACGCAGACGACACTAATATATTTTTGCGCGTTTTTTGCTGGGTGAACTTTAAGGAAATATGAATCATTTTCTCAATCAGTTGTCACCCTGGTTAAAAATTAACAAGCTATGCCTGAACGCTAATAAGACAAAATGCATGATATTTGCTCCTGTGTACAAGCCACCAAATTTCAGGATATACATTTCCTACCAAGGGCATATGTTAGAGCAGGTTACGGAAATTCGTGGGAGTGTGGCCTGAGGAACACCTATCTCGGAACGCACACAAAACAATTTAGGCGGAAGCATTGGATGCATGTACAAATTAAATTAATTAACACCTCTGTGGCACAAGAAGACGCTCTACTAGTACTCTGTTGTACTCTCGACTTTCTTATCGTGCGCTTGTGCGGGGAACAACAATGTTGACCAACTATACAAAACTCACTATTTTGCAAAAAATAAATGGTGCTGAGAATTTTTGAACGCTAATATGGCGCCTTACCTGAGCTGCGGACAAAATCGCTTTTTCTAATGCATCATATGTTAAAAGTCAATCAAGTGGACTATTTCAAATTGCTCTAGTATATAAAGTGCAATAGGATTTTTTACTTGCAAGGCTTTCAAAGCTTTCCGTATCCTTTCCACGCCTATTTTAGAAGGGCTGCAAGGAAACCAGCTATTTATGATCGGCAGCGCACTACATATAAGGTGCCTACTTTGCTAAATAAAATGGACAACTTGCTAGGCATAGATACCACAAGCTCAAAATAAGGCTTAAAATAGCTTTGATAGAAAATAACATTATATTTTCTTGAATCTTTTTTAAATGAGCTTGTTTCATTTCGAAACGTCTAACACGAAAGCATTACGTGGCACCATGCTTACATATATCTTATTTATTGCCTTGCGCACCTCATGCATAAATTTTAAGCTTTTAAAGCTGTTTTTTCTCATGTGAGCAAATATGTTCTCGTATGTGATCTTTTTCCTCATAGTGCGCATTCTGGCCTGCGTGCCGTACTGTATTTGGAGCAAAGCCGTTTGTCAAACTACTAAGCCTTTTGATTTTGCTCCTGTTTCTGTTCCTGTACAGATAGAAAGAAAGAAAGAAATCCATAAACAACTCGCATTTACCATTCTGACGGTACAAAAACCACTCCACAATATTCTACCCCGATCGACTCACCTTTGGCCGTGAACTGGGCAATCCGCGAATCATTGTCACGCAGAGCCAAGCAGAGGTTGAGAATGCGCCAGGTGACCTTTCCTCGTACGCAGCGAAGCTTTGCGGCCGGCTTGCCCGCGCTTTCTCCACATCAAAGGGCATCTTGGGAGCTGCTCGGCAGAAGGCACAGGATGACAAAATGCATCGCGACGTCTGCTTTCAGGCTGATGACTTGGCGCTCGAACGCAACCATGCAGTTACTTAGGCAACCGTGCACTTCGGTTTTCTCCAGCGTTGGGTCATAAATGGCTAGACCCTTACCGAGCGGAGAAACGAGTTTCACCGCTTGTGTGTGAGCTGACGGATCCTCAGACGGGGACAAACAGGGGCCGCGTTCACATCGCCGACTTGAGAGCCTACCATTGCTGGCCAGACGAGCCGCGCGGTAGCCCAGCAAGCTCGGGGGGTCCGGGGAACACAGCACGTCCGGTGTTTCCGACAGTCTTTAGGCGGCCGCATCGGTACCTCCTCAGGCGACGATCACGATTGTGAAGCCGCTCTCGCATTTCCAGACCTTTCTGGTAAAAGAAACGATTTACTTGGGCTTTCTGCCTCTGCGAGCAAGCGCCTTTTTCTTTCGGTATTTCCCGCATAGAGGCCAGCACGCCACGGTTCCAGCCCGCCATGACTAGACGTCAAAGGACACATGTGCTTTCCTTTTGCCTTTCGTTCAGTGCCTATATTTTTTTTGTATTCTAGCTTTAGCCTTCACCCTGTGCAAAGTCTTGTTTTCGAAGTGCCGTGCTGCTTACCCCACGCGGGGGCATGCAATCCCGGGAGTGTCACATGAGAGGGAGGGTTGAGACATTGGACGCCTCAGATCTTGGGTTCGCGGCACCTGGAAGCGTTGCAATTCCTGCACGAGTCATGGGTGTCTTGTGTGTGCGCGTGCAACAGAGGAAGAACACCATGTCCAGCAGGCTTCGCGACCCTCCACCCTCTGCCTTCCAATATCTTCTGGCCCCTCCTCTGAAACGATTGCCGTCAGTCTTTGCAGCTCTCGCTAGCGCCGTTGTTGCCGGCGCCTCGGGAGCATCTTCCCGCTGTCTTTCTCACTCGAGCCTTCGTTGGCACCTTCAGTCGCAGCCCACTCGCACTCAACATGGCGAAGGTCCCTTCGCACCAACGCAGGCGCTGGGGTGCAGGCGTGCAGCAGGGGGAAGGACGAGTGCAGGTCACGTGAGGCAGGTGGCAAGGTACATGAGCGACCATCTATTTGTGTCCTCCCCCACCGGGCCTTGGGACATTCACGTGCTTTACCAGCTTGCGTGAGTGCGGATTGCCGAGTGGCTCTGCGTTCCGCCGTTGCGGTAGTCGCAGTTGCTTGGAGCGTCGCATTCTGCGTGTCCGAACCGTCGCTGAGCAGAATTGGTGGCGGGAAGCGGTAAGTAGTGTCTGCGAACACATCTCGGCCCGCATGTGCGAACCATTGTTCGACGCGGTGTGGAACCTGCTTTCCTCGGCCGTCGGGGTGCTGAGTTTGCTCTGTGCGCTTAGGAAAAGTTTTGTACGTACTGGCGTAATGTTCTATCCAATAAATGCATTACACGTCCTGGACGTCTCACGATCCTAGGAGAGAGCTCCATACATACCGCCTAGGCGGCCAGGCCTTTATGCCTGGTGCTCAAACTCGCAGTGTTCCTATCGCCGTACGACATCGTGCCGCGTCGTGAAGCCCCCCTTTTGTGGACAATTGCCCACGCCATGCGAGGAGGCGTAGAGTGAGCCTACAATGTCCATGGTGTCAGGGCCGGAGAAGGTGCCAGGGTCTCGGAGTTTGGTCAAGACAACTGGTATTGTGGTAGCTGAAGCCGAATCAGCGGACCTCTTAGTCGAATGGCCCTAAGATGTCCGCTTCGAAGCTCCCTTATGGGATAGTGATGTGCGCTGCAACTACACCATGACTTCACGGAGAGATCTACAGAGAAGGGGGTTCATTTGCGCTATGTGCAAAAAAGACTAAACAACAAAGATGACGGATGATAGGCCTCACTTTGTCTTCCTGATGTATTCTCTGCTGTTTAGCATCTTCTTATATATCTGCAGAAGAACTGGTTCATAAGAAGACAGAGAAATTAATTAATGCGCTTGCTTGCTTATAAGGTTCGTTAAATGCCCCTACTACGGATATTAGAGTCATTCGGAAGTGCTCAGTGCAAAGTACTTCAATTCAATTGAAAGCAGGTAAATGAGAAATGGGTTTTTCACGACGTCACTGATTAACGCATACGGCCCAAAATTACCTAGTGAAAATCACTAGGCTTACTTGGAAATTTGGAAATAGCGAAACAGAAAAATAGACAAAACGCCTTACTGACGACGCGAAAAAATGGTACAGGACAAAGTTTAGAAAAGTATAGCAGGTTTTCTGAAGAGGAATCTGAGGTGCCATATACAATAGTTGCACCATCTTCACTCGCTCGGCAGAAAGCTCAGACACGAATATTCGTGGCTGCACATTCGAGCATCCACCACGTGGCATGTTAGCGTTAACACTGAAAATAGTTGCACAACTGCGGTTGCCTCGCGACCGGCCTTTCCAGACGCAAGGCCTTTTGGGGCAGGTCGCCCCCGTGGTCCAATGTGAACGCGTGCATTGCGTGGCAGGCATCTTTCGCCATTCCTATGCTGCTAATAGTTAAGGAGCCTAAAGAAACAAAGAAAGCAGAGCGGGAGCAAGCAAGCCAAAGGAAAGGTATCGCTGCCCCCCATGTGCTATACTGCTACAATAATAAAAGGCTAATAGTGGGGGCCACACACACGGCGAAAAACGTGACCCACATCGGGTGCACTGGAGCTGCTTACGCCACAATATTTCCTACATGCATAGTCATGTCGTCCAAAGCGGGCTTTCCAGATGAAGGGACAACGGGCGCTGCTGAAAGAGCACCGAGCGAACTCATGTCATTATTTTCGATAGGTGGGAATCATCGCCGCATGTGGCAAAACGGGGGATCAACGTCGAAATTATCGGCAGGCCACGGTAATACAAGCGATGGAGAGCGGCAAACCACAACTACGGCATGCCTCATACTCGTATTGTCACGGCTGAGCGATGAAGACAACTTATGAACTGCGTATGAATGAACGCTCGAACTAGCTTGGGCCGGATAACCACAGAATTTAATTTCGGTTTAGCTTTAGCATTACCTTGAATTGATTTGCACCATACGTGCGCAAACTGTGCACCTTGCTGAAATTGTGTGGCGTGTCTGAGTTCTTCCAATTCGGTCTGACTGCTTTCCATCTCGTTCTTCTATCTCAAATACAGCCAGCCGCGTTCCTGGGTGACCTAAAGGAATGCAAGAAGACTAATCCGGCGCCAGGCACGAGGGTGAGTTTTCTGTTTTGCTCTATGCTTACGTGGTTGTCACGGTGGCTCGGCCAAGCTAATAATATTCTAGTTTTAGGTGGTCCTCATAGAGGCGACAACGTCAATTCTCGTGCTTACTGAGCTTCTCGCGCAGTCAATGCGGAGCTGCACGCTTTGTTCGGCGAAGTAATCATGCACTGAAGCGAAAGATTTCTCAAAAGTACGAAAAGTTGGGCAAATTTGTACGGCTCATTTGTTTGCTATGTAAAGAGGGCAATAATAATGCTAATAAGAGCAATAACAATCACGAGGTGAGCTGTAGTACACAGAATGAGCGTTGAGCTGGTACGTAGCTTCTGATATCATCTCAGCATCGGCTTTCGTCCGAAGTTGGAGGGTTTGAAGCCGGCCGTCCTCGAGTCAAAAGCACTGACCTCTACTAAAATTGCTGGTGGCGCATCGCCGTTACCCGAGGCGGGAGCTTGTGAAGCCGCTTGTCCGGAAAGCTGGAGTCAGCTGCGCTTCGCAATGCATACGAATGAAAAGAAATTGCATATTTTTAATGAATATCATTTGCTCGCGGTGACAAGAGCAAGCCAAGAGAACATGGGGCAGCCAAAGATGCAAACATATTTTGGCTCAATGCACCTTGTCACCGGAAAATGTATTAAAATCACCGCCTTAGCGGTCTTCACAAATAGTTAACCGGTGAAGTTGATACGTACGGCCTCAGTGTTTACCACTGGGCTGATTCCGACCGTTAATTGAACGATGGCTTGGAAGGATCCCTGTAGAGAAACATTTGCGCAAAGAGTGGACACTCGTATAGGATCCTGAGGCCGAGCTACTGTACTGCCGCCAGCGGCCTGAGCGGTTGGTCAGATCGCTAATTTTGTCTTCCAATATATTATACGTGGGGTTTAGCTCTGTTTTGGTTTCTGTTTCGATAACAATGCTTTCAATTCTAATTTAACTTTAGTTGCAAAATATCGAATACGTCGTCTTTAGTGGAGCGCAGGAGCTTTAATACTTCATTTTTAAGCATGCCATACAGATGGACGTAATAAACTCGCTGATGGCAGACGTTTCCCTGGAAAAGCCGCCAAGCTTCTCGAAGAACAAGCGAGGCTCAATCAGCTCATGCAGATTTGAAAAATAATGCGATAAAGGCTCTCTTTATTTCAGTTCGTTTACCGTTTCTGAGCAGCTTTTCGCAGTTGCACACATTGCGAAGCAATGCTTCTTACGAAGATGTTAATATTTTTTTCTTGTTACAAAAGGAATAGGAAAAAGTGCTCGATTACAAACTTGATACATACGCAAACCACAAGAAGAATGTTTTAGCAATAACAAGCAACGCGTGAAGTGGCACTTACGAACCAGGCCAGGCACATGTCGCCTGCAGTGAGCTTAACATATTTTGCAAAACAATACCAAATGAGCATTACACGGCTAGAGCCACGTCAAATGAAACATTTGTGCGGTGGTACGGGTTAGCACATATAACGGGTTCTGTTCTTTATACCGAAGGTCTTGCGAGTGACTTTGGAAAATTGCACGCTGTAAGTAATGAAAACGCTCTTTTGAAAAGATGGGTCCAAAAGTAAACGAGTGGCTGCACGGTGAACGGGTGCCAAGGCTCGGTTTCTATGCTACACGTCCGAAATACGCTCACCCAGCATAACAAACGTCTTGCTGACAATGTTCCTAGTGCAAGAAACAGCAAAATTACCTCTGGAGTGGAAAGGAAACAGCTTGCCGTAAGAGCAAGGCGGTGCGTGGAAAAGCGCGGTCAGGTGGGCGTAACCAGCCGCACGTGACCGGTGCAGTATCAAGTCTCTACGGAAACGGGACGCGTGGACGTAAGCCCGTAGACATATGATAAGATGTCTACCCTTCAGGTAAAGTGGAATCGCAAATCGCTACGCCGCCGGGGGGTGGTCAGACCCTTACTTGCTCGGCCACGAAACGGCCGGAACGTCCGCTCCTTACGTACGCATGTTTCTTTACGTACCGCCGTATCCTCTGTAGACAGTTGCTGCTTGCGCTCGGCTGCACCAGCCTGTTCTTGTACCTGGGCTGCAAGATCGGCACGGCGTAGACGAGCTCGTTCCCAGTTCTGCTCGGGGCGTTACTGATGGAAAGCTGCCTGTTCCTTAGGAGTTTGATGCGCGGCCTCAATTTCGGAGCCGGAGAGAAACTGCTACGCGCGCGCTTGATGGCGACGGAGAGCGACGACGTCACCACTGGCACAGCCAATCGCGTTCCTGTTTACCTTTAACCTTTCTCGCGCATGCGCATGGGTTTGCACCGGAGGAGTCTTCGGCGTACAGGCAACAGACGGACGAACGAATGAATCAGGTAGCTAGCCAGACACAGCTGTACAACGCGAGCTTGACCTCTTTCTTGAAGTGCGCTTTGCTACAAACTTTACGCTGCGAACGCTTAGTTCTTTTTTACACTATGCACCGTCATCGCATGTTTAGAACGACTAGATCTATAGCAGGGAAGAAGTTTGGGCGTGTTGGTGGGATACATACAGACTGGGATACATAGCGCAAAAAGAACGCAGGGACAAGCAGGAACACAGGACGAGCGCTAACTTTCAACAATTGATTTATTGCAGCTAGTGAGTATGTATATATATTCACTGGGACGCCACTGCAATATACGCACTTAAGGGAAGGAGGAAAACAGTCATGTGAATACTATGCCCAAAAATTCAAGCTTTTTCCTTGATAAAAGTATAGACGGCGTGCTAACGCACTCGTCACCTGCTCTGGCTATCTCAGCTGCTTCTACAATTTCCCTCGCAATCTTATTCCTGTGGCGCAAGACAACAATAGTTTGTTTTAAGAGAGGGAATCATGGTGCCGTCGCGTCACATTTTCTACAATGGGCAGCCAGATGCCCATCTATTGCGATGCTCTCCACTGTGTTACTATGCTCCGCCAGCTGCACGTTTAAATATCTGCCCGTCTGGCCCACGTAGTACTTCCCACACGAAAGGAGGATCTTATACACAACATTGCGAGTCTGGAAGCAGCGAACTATCCGAGACATATCATTATCTCGGTTGCTGAAGGTCTGCATCGTCAAAGGAAACTAACTTAATGCATGAGCGATGAGCAGAGAGCGGATGACGGAAGAGAAAGGAAAGGAGAAAGGGACAAACGAAAAGTGGCGGTTTTTCCCTACTTTCATAAGGTTTCCCACAACCTAAAGAAAAGGATGGGTAACGTTCTGGTGTAAACGTTGTGTTTACAGCACCTAACAAACTCTTGAGGTTGAGTGTGTTCAGCTGTCCCATGAGGAAACGAAAGCCTGGTTGCACTACCGCGCACAAAGATCCTTTTGTTACATGCACTCGCAATGTTGTGTATAAGATGCCACTTCCGTGCGGGAAGTACTACGTGGGCCAGACGGGCAGATGTTTAAACGTGCGTCTGGCTGAGCATAGTAACAAAGTGGAGAGCATCGCAATAGATGGGCATCTGGCTGCCCATTGTAGAAAATGTGACGCGACGGCACCATGATTCCCTCTATTAAAACAAACTATTGTTGTCTTGCGCCACAGGGATAAGATTGCGAGAAGCAGCTGAGATAGCCAGAGCAGGTGACGAGTGCGTTAGCACGCCGTCTATACTTTTATCAAGGAAAAAGCTTGAATTTTTGGGCATAGTAGTCACATGGCTGTTTTCCTCCTTCCCTTCAGTGTGTTTATTGCAGTGGCGTCCCAGTGAATATATATACATACTCACTAGCTGCAATAAATCAATTGTTGAAAGTTAGCGCTCGTGCTGTGTTCCGGCTTGTCCCAGTGTCATTTTTTTGCGCTATGTATCCCAGTCTGTACGACTAGATCTGTCTATTGCTGCTGTTTAACTTGTGTAGCAATATGCGCCGTTTTAGTCTTGCTTATGGTTAAAAGCTTTCAAAAACGCCACCTTGTGAGTACCAAAGTTCACAGGGAAAAAAATAATTGTCGTAGAGTCGTTTCACCAGTAATACGGGGCTAAAAAGCGCCTGCATGCTCGGAATCCTTTTGAATTGCAGCGCATGAAATTCATGATAAGCAGCAACTTTTATGGCGTTAAAGCAAAAAACTGCGCGCACTTCATTTTTATAAAGCGGCAGCTAAATAAGTGCACAAGGAGCTTGATATAATTGTTCTATGGAAGCCCGTAAGGGGGTGAGAAGTAATTAAAGGGTAAATGAGACATCCACCGAAACGCAGCTAAGTGCTACAAAATAAATCCATACGGGTTCCGCGAAAGAAAAGCGTCGCAGTTGAAGAAAGAATTTGACTTGGTCCAGAAATCCGTTTGGATTTCCTTTGTAGCACTTAGCTACGTTTGGGCGGATGGCGCATTTTACCTTACTTGTACATGGAGCTGCATTTGAATCACGTTGTAGTTTCTGGCACTTCCCACCGATCCCAGTGGAGATCACATGAACGGCCAGTGGGCGTTATAAACGACGCTGTGTGCAATATGCTTTGGACTCTAACGGACCCGATGAGAACAATCTGGAGTAAGTAAAGCAATATAGAAAAGACCAAAATTTTATGCCCAATAATATAAATACCAGTATTTATGTTATGCCTAAGCCTACAGCCTGGAACAAAATTGATTTGGAAATGTAAGTTGTTGATTCAAGATATGTGGTAACGGCTCAATTGGAACCTCAGCGACAAACTAGCTCATAATATGCTATCCACCGTACGTATAACTGCGAACGAGCCTCTTCCCTGCCAGATAATAATCACTGTTCCACCTATGCGTATCATGAGGTGCGTAGAAGTTAAGCCATAAAATATACTAGAATTGCGCATGAAATCGGAAAAAAGGAAAACAGAATAGATAATTTATTCACGTAGTAGCCATTTGAGGTCGCTGAAGAGGATCAGGTTCGTGAACAGCTTGCCAATGTTTGCCAACTGGTAGTGGTTCGTGAACAACTTGCCAACTGGTAGTTAGCCGCAGTCTGGTAATTAGCCAGCCGCAGTATTTTCCTAATGCCCTACCTTTATTAAAAAGAGAAAAAGGAAAGGGGAAAAAAGGTCACGATGGATTCCCATAACCAAACTTTCTGAACCCCAATTGCGAACTTTGTTTTGCACGCCTCCGTTGTTTGCCGTTGTCTATATTTTTCTTCCATCAATTTTCCAATAGCCGCTTACTAATCTTTACTGCGGACACGCTAACTTTCCCCCTGCTCTCGCTAAACCCAAGGGCTTCGAGGAGGCCAGAGATGCCTGCATCAGCAGCTGTGCAGATAGCTTCACATTCTAATAAAACATGCTACATCGTTTACCTAGATTACCGCAGCCAAGCACATGCTTCTTCTTACTTCTTATATCTCGCCTTATAACTGCGTGTTCTGAGGCATCCTGATCTCGTTTGGAAAAGTAATGAGCTTCTCTTTGAGTTATTATAAATCGTTTCTTTCCTGATGTCGTTTTTTCCTAGTTGTTCAGACCAGGTTTCTTTTCCATTGCTGCCACCCAGCCTTTTCCACTGCCACCCACTCAGCCTCTCTGCCTTTCCGCTGTACGTTATTTGTTGCCATGTTGCTCTCCATACAGGTTGCATACTTGCTGGTAAGCTTCCTAGCTTTTTCCTCCACTGTGAGTCAGTTTCTCCTTTACAAATACCTGAAAACTCTCCGAACCCATTCCCTTTCTCTCATATACCTCAGCCATCAAAGCGCGATCCAGCTCCCTTTAGCGGAGATCAGTGGGCATAACACGTTATAATGCACCGTAAGATTCCGTAAGGAAAAAAAAAGTCTCTATCTGTATCCAAGGTACATCTTAGAGGTGAGAAAATAAAAAAAAGTCTCAATTACCCAAAATTCAACGAAGCGCTTTGAAATTTTCCCGCGAATAAATAGTTATTGTGGAAAACGTGCAGATACTTCAGAACTAATCACGTGCCACGTACCATTCTTTATTGCTCCTATATATTGCGGTCGTTCTTATATCCTTTTAGCCAGAATATGAACATAGAGGTCGCGACGTTCCATCTGTAATTCCATCTGTTTCTGCCAACGTTGTTTTTTACGAGTCGTCTCTATGCAAAAGGTTTATATGCGCATCTGCTGTTCCTTTATTGGCTGTATTGCTTTACAACTGTAGCACAAACCTACATTTTTAATTGTTCAAGTAGTATTTGTTTCTGGATGTAATCCACCAGAAGAGTTGTAATTGCGTTTCTTTTGAATAAAACAATATGTGCTTGGTTTTTGAAGTTAACTACATTTGTTTGTGCATCGTTTCGACTACTGTGCTGTCGCGCTACACACGGCAGCCTTCAGTGCAACTTGTAAGCCAATACTAGTTCACGTAGTCGGTTACACATTGTGTGAAGAGCAGGTTAAGCTATGCTCGGTTTCATACATAACAGACAACGTTATGCGAAAGCAAGAGGAACCAATCTGAGGGCAGGCACTCCTGGCAAAGAAACACTGCGTCACGCATGGAAGATTGGATGCGCGTCATGAAATTCGATGGAAGGAATGCTACGTATTCCATGGAAGCCGTCTCAGATACGCACCTAATTACCACAGAAAGAGCGGAGTGACACGTTTTAACAGCGAAGCTGTATATGGTGAGCCGATTCGTCCATCTGTTGCGTGCCCGCCGAAAACTCCTACGGCGCAACTGCATGTGCATGTGAGAAAAAAAAAATTGGCTGCGCCGGTAGTGACGTCATTGCTCTCCATCACAGCGAAGCGCGTGGGCAGCAGTTTCTGTCCGGCTCCAAAATGTGTAGGCCACGCGTCATACGTACTCCTGAGGAGCAGGCAGCTTTCGATCAGTAACGCATCGAGCGTAACCAGGAACGAGCTCGTCTACGCCGTGCCGATGCTGCAGCCCGGGCACAAGAACAGGCTGGTGCAGCCGAGCGCAAGCCGCAACTGCGTACCGAGGATCCGGTAGCCTACTAAGCCGTCGCTTAAGGAAGCGTAGGGATTAGCCCAGTGATAAACACCGGACACAACCGTTTCAAGTTCGCTGGTAAACCACCTGTATGCAGTGCTTGGGCGGTGATTTTTGTAAAGTTTATTTATTTAATACGAATACCTACAGTATCCTAACTGGGCTATAACTAGGTGGTATTATCGAGGCGCTATAACGTAAAACTATTCCACACTACGTAGAGGTAGAACATTCGCCTCGCATGCAAGAGGACCGAGGTTCGAGTCCCGGTGCCGCGCAATTTTCCACCGGATTAAAAAAAAGAAAGAAAAAAATCCATGTGTTAATAAAATTGCATAAACAGGCCTGGAGTGCGGCCTGATCCCGGTGACCAGAATCGGTAACGCATTCCCTCACCAGAGCAGGATTGGCCACCCTGGTGCATTACTTGGCCACTACCTCCCATAAGAATACAAGAATCAAACCCCGGCCCTCAGTCCCCAGCAGCTGCGAAGCGCAGCAGAGGGTGCTAAGAATCCCCGGATCCGGACAGGCCACCATTGGAATCTGAACCTGGCAACGTTTAACACTAGAACGTTATCTAGTGAGGCGAGTCTAGCAGTGCTATTGGAGGAATTATAGGGCAGTAAATGGGATATAATAGGGCTCAGTGAAGTTAGAAGGACAAAAGAGCATATACAGTGCTGAAAAGCGGGCACGTCCTGTGCTACCGGGGCTTAGCGGAGAGACGAGAACTGGGAGTCGGATTCCTGATTAATAAGAATATAGCTGGTAACATACAGGAATACTATAGCATTAACGAGAGGGCGGCAGGTCTGGTTGTGAAACCTAATAAGAGGTACAAAGTGAAGGTCGTACAGGTCTACGCCCCTACATCGAGTCATGATGACCACGAAGTCGAAAGCTTCTATGAAGACGTGGAATTGGCGATGGGTAAAGTCAAAACGAAATACACTTTACTGACAGGCGACTTCAATGCCAAGCTAGGCGAGAAGCAGGCTGGAGACAAGTCAGTGGGGGAATATGGCATAGACACTAGGAATTGCAGGGGAGAGTTATTAGTAGAGTTTGCAGAACAGAATAATATGCGGATAATGAATACGTTCTTCCGCAAGCGGGATAGCCGAAAGTGGACGTGGAGGAGCTCGAATGGCGAGACTAGAAATGAAATAGACCTTATACTCTGCGCTAACCCTGGCACCATACAAGATGTGGACGTGCTCGGTAAAGTGCGCTGCAGTGACCATAGGATGGTAAGAACTCGAAGTAGCCTAGACCTGAGAAGGGAACGGAAGAAACTGGTACATAAGAAGCCGATCAATGAGTTAGCGGTAAGAGGGAAAATAGAGGAATTTCGGATCAAGCTACAGAACAGGTATTCGGCTCTAAGTCAGGAAGAGGACCTTAGTGCCGAAACAATGAACGGCAATCTTATGGGCATTATTAAGGAGTGTGCAAAAGAAGTCGGTGGCAACTCCGTTAGACAAGATAACAGTAAGCTCTCGCAGGAGACGAAAGATCTGATCAAGAAACGCCAATGTATGAAAACCTCTAACACTACAGCTTGAATAGAACTGGCAGAATTTTCCAAGGTAATCAACAAGCGTAAGACAGCTGACATAAGGAAGTATAATATGGATAGAATTGAACATGCTCTCAGGAAAGGAGGAAGCATAAAAGCAGCGAAGAAGAAACGAGGAATTGTCAAGAATCAGATGTATGCGTTAAGAGACAAATCCGGCAATATCATTACTAATATGGATGAGATAGTTCAAATGGCTGAGGAGTTCTATAGTGATTTATACAGTAACAGTGGCACCCACGACGATAATGGAAGACAGAATAATCCGGAGGAATTTGAAATCCCACAAGTAACAGCGCAAGAAGTAAGGAAAGCCTTGGAAGCTGTGCAACGGGGGAAGGCAGCTGGGGAGGATTACGTAACAGCAGATATGTTGGAGGATGGTGGGGAAATTGTTCTACAAAACTGGCCACCCTGTATACGCAATGCCTCATGACCTCGAGCGTAGTGAAATCTTGCAAGAACACCAACATAATCCAAATCTATAAGAAATGGGATGCCAAAGACAGGAAATATTATAGACCGATCAGCTTACTGTCCATTGCCTACAAAATATTTACTATGGTAATCGCAAATAGAGTCAGGGACACCTTAGACTTCTGCCAAGCAAAGGGCGAGGCAGGATTCTGTAAAGGCTACTCATCAATAGACAATATTCACACAATCAATCTGGTGATAGAGAAATGTGCGGAATATAACCAACCCTTATATATAGCTTTCATTGATTACGAGAAAGCGTTTGACTCAGTCGAAACCTCAGCAGTCATGGAGGCATTACGGAATCAGGGTGTAGACGAGCCGTATGTAAAAATACTGAAATATATCTATAGACGAGGCAACCTAAAGTTTGCCCGCGTGGCACCAGCGCCGAATGCTCCCCTAGCGGACCGATGGAAGTTTCGAGGGTCGTCGCTGCGCTAGCGCGCGCCTGTGTTCTGTACAGCGGGAGCGCTCGTGCGCGTGGTTTTTGCGATGCCGAGTGCGACCTCATCAGCCAGGAAAGGTGGCACGCAATACTGATGTGTTGTTGATTGCCACAGCCGCCTCGAAAACACGAAAGGGTTGTACGCCGCCCGTGAAGTTCTACAGATTTCCTGGGAAGTGGTACGAGAAGGACAGACGACAAGCATGGATAACTGCAGTGCGCCGAGTCAAGTAAGTCTCATACTTTCGCATTCGCGTGTAATATCTTGAAAGCGGAATAGTCATATGCCTGTTGTTAGTGCACGGCCGTTTGTTTAGTCGTGTCGCGTTGTTGAATTGTGGTGGCATCCGCCGTTTGTTAGCGGTAAATGCAGGCGTGTTGCGCCGCTAAGCTCTACGACGCGTGCTCGATTCCCAGCCACGGCGGTCGCATATCGATAGGGGCAAAATGCAAGAACACCCTTGTTACCGTGTGCTTTGATTTTTGTGCACGTTAAAGAACCCCCAGAGGTTAAAATTATTCCTGAGACTCCCCATTACAGCGGGCCTCATAATGATTTCGTGGTTTTGGCATGGTTGTGGCGCTTAGAACCCCCGAATTTATTTGATTGCACTGTGCCTTCCCTCGCGATCGGCATCGACGAGCTCAAGAGAATTATTTCCCTTTTCCAAACGCTGCAACTTAAATTACTAGTTGTGCAGGTAACGAAAGGGGCCGCGCGCTACTTTTGTGTGGTAGCAGACCGTATTTAATGCAAGCCGCGGTCGTCGCGTGCATCGGGAAGCGGCAGATCGGAAAGCAGCCGCTCGAGACGTGCGCGTTATGTTTGTTGTTTTCCCATGCTTTCTAAGTATCTAAGTGTGCAAGTATCATAACTTGTAGTGGTACCGCTCTTGTAGAATAATATATGCACACAATCACAGGAACGTTACCTTTGCAAACGTATTATTGGGAGTAATTTAATCCCCACAACAAATAGGCACCCATACTGTTTCATTCATATGCGATGCAGGTGGAAGCGGTGCCAAACAGACCAATGGCAATCACAACAGTCTTCTCAGCAGTCAGCACCACCGGGACATCTGCTTTCGTACTGCAGCGACGCAGCTCTTGAGCAGCGGCAAGACACGTGTGAAACAGACTCCAGAAAAAGCCTTTGTGAAGTGACGGAACCGTCAAGAAGCAGCCCAATGGATCTGCAGTCATCGAGTAGTATGACAACAGAAGTTCCTGCTGCCAGTGTGACTTATGTTGTAATTGAAATAAAAGTGGCTAAATTTCTGAACATGGTGCGTACCTCTAACTCGACGTCGTCTGCGATCTTGTCGGACACCTGTGACACGCACTTGGCTTCCACTATCACATCACCGTCCACAATTTGTTCAACGCCGTACACGTTCGGAAGCAGACGCTCCCCTATCGTGAGGTTGCCGCCACGAAAAAAAGCTGTCGGCGTCGGCAGCCTTCTTGAAACCGCAAGACAATCTTTGCATCGCTGTTGCGCAAGCAGGCGATCTGCCGCCGTCGAAAACGGAGCGCCGTGAGCACGAGCAGCGAAGAAAACCGCGGACAACACAATGTAAACAAAGCGGAGACTGCGCCACGGCGCGACCGCGCGGCTTGACGCTTCCACATTGGGGGCGCTGTCAGGAGGCGCAGTAGCGCCGCCTGGCCATGGTTTTCTCGTCTATAGCGGCTCCACAGCCACCGTAGTCCTCCATAAAAAAAGCAACAAAATCCCAATAATGAAAGGCGTCAGGCAGGGACATACGATCTCTCCAATGCTATTCACAGCGCGGTTACAGGAGGTATTGAGAGACCTGGATTGGGAAGAATTGGGGATAAGAGTTAATGGAGAATACCTTAGTAACTTGTGATTCGCAGATGATATTGCCTTGCTTAGTAACTCAGGGGACCAATTGCAATGCATGCTCACTGACCTGGAGAGGCAAAGCAGAAGAGTGGGTCAAAAAATTAATCTGCAGAAAACTAAGGTAATGTTTAACAGCCTCGGAAGAGGACAGCAGTTTACAATAGGTAGCGACGCACTGGAAGTGGTAAGGGAATACATCTACTTAGGGAGTGACTGCGGATCCGGATCATGAGACTGATATAATCAGAAGAATAAGAATGGGATGGGGTGCGTTTGGCAGGCATTCTCTGATCATGAACAGCCGGTTGCCATTATCCCTCAAGAGAAAAGTGTATAACAGCTGTGTCTTACCACTACTCACGTACGGGGCAGAAACATAGAGGCTTACGAAAATGGTTCTTCTTAAATTGGGGACGACTCAACGAGCTATGGAAAGAAGAATGATGGGTGTAACGTCAAGGGATAAGAAAAGTGGAGATTGGATTAGGGAACAAACGCGAGTTAATGACGTCTTAGTTCAAATCAAGGAAAACAAATGGGCATGTGCAGGACATGTAATGAGGAGAGAAGATAACCGATGGTCATTAAGGTTAACGCACTGGATTCCAAGGAAAGGCAAGCGTAGCAGGGGGCGGCAGAAAGTTAGGTGGGCAGGGACGAGATGGCCACAATTAGTACATGACCGGGGTAGTTGGAGAAGTATGGGAGAGGCCTTTGCCCTGCAGTGGGTGTAACCAGGCTGATGATGATGATTATGATTCCAAACTTTATTATTTCAATTCTGCAATCAGCCCACCGCGATTGTTCAAAAACATTTTTGGACCACCCCACTTACCTGTCTGTCAAGCGACGTCATGAAAACCGCGAAAGCTCCGCATCTGATATGACTTGCACACACTGACTATGCATGATTGGGCCGAACAAAAGAAAAATAGTTATTTCTGATTCGACGCCTCTTCACTATTAGACCTCGGGTATTGGTCAAATGTTTTCGGGCTGCAGCCACTTCACAGGCCTGTCATGTGACGTCAAAAGACCGCGTAAACTGACCGCGTCAATGTGACGTGTACGCGTTAAAGATGCATATTATGCCGAACGAAACTGACTTTTCTTCTGAATAGCCGCAGGCTGCCCCGTTCCGAAAGGAACAAAAGATGGCTGCCGCCGATCGCTCAGGCACCGTCTACGGGCACCTGCCGTAGAGCATGGGCTTATATGCGTGTAATAAGGCATTTTGCGTGGCCGTGTAACGTTTTCCAGAACTCTCGGCATGTTTACGACCTCGTTCTGCCAACTCTTCTTTGCTGAGGATCCGTTTTAGCGTCATTATTAAGCTTCCGTTGTAGCCGCCGCGATTGTCGACGAGCCACCGAGGGCCAAGTAAGAGAAAGCGGACCGATTGCAATCGCCGGCACCACCCTCTTCATTCGGCTATCAATATTCAGTGCAGTGGCTCGGCCCCATCGAATCCCTCTCGCCTTGAGCGTGCTCCTCGCCTCTTGTGAGCCAAATAGATAGCCGCTCAGATAGCCAAATAGACAAGCCGCTCAGATAGCCAAATAGACAAGCCGCTCAGTGCAGGCAATGTTATCCGGTTTCCAAGCAAACAAAAGTGACCTCCAATGAACGAAGGGAGCATTTGATTGGTTTGTTAAGACAACCCTGTGGGTGAACACTCGATGCTTGCGCCGGCGGTTACGCAAATTTGACGTCGGGAGATTGTAATGCTGGAAACCATGTTGGAATAGTTTTACGTTATACGGCCCTTGCATTGCATTGCTATAATCTTGCGTTGCGAAGGGCGGTCACAGCGTATGCACAGCTCGCAATCTCGGCCAAAACGCGTGACGTTACATATGGGAAGCACGGAGGCCTAGCACTTCATTTAATTTGATTTATTAATTTTTTGGGCGATACGAGGCGCTACCTGCTGGTCAGGACAAAAGGAGTATGTTAGCCACTTGACGACCCCCTGCTAGGTTTGGGGGCAACATCAGCGGTGTTAGGGTTACAAATGTTCTTAACAACTATCTGTAGTAGTTCGGACACATTGAAATGTAAAAATACACGATTTTGAGTACGCAATAGCAGAGTACTAATAGCAATAGGCGATTTCGGACTAGCTTAGGGACATACGTTTTAGTTTTGACAAATTTAGTCATTCTATAGACAGCGCCGCAGTTGATTCAATACGAAGCACTGCGGCCAGCTCACTACAAAACGCATTGTAATCGCTCTTGGTTGGAGAATAGTTTCGATCAAGTATTTTTAATCACTGCCGAAGCAAAAAAGCATGCATCTACACAGGCAATGAACAAGTTAATTGATGCTCGCGTTAAATCAAGAATACAAATGCAAACGAACAGATGCAATTGCGGTCAGCTATTTCGGAAGATATATTTATGCGTTTACATTGGGACTCTGCCTTTGAAAACAAGTAATTGTTAAGAAATTCTGTAGTTTTCAAGGCAATTTCTGCAGCAAAAAAAGAACAAAGACAGAAAAGGCGCATTTACATTCCCGCATCTAATTTTGGTGAAAGCAAACAAAATATATTAAAATATTTTACGCTGCAGGTGACTTTGTTGTATTTTCTTTGATCTCCTATTCGCTGCTCCACCTGCTAGAATATGCGGGTAATCGCTTTGCTCTCCAAATTATGGAACTCTCGAAGCTGCACTTTTAACTTAAATGATGCTGGCTTCCGAAATTGTTTCTATATAAGCTTAATGGTTTGCGTAGCTTCTCATTGGTAACATTCCGGAGGCATTTGTGAAGAAAATCCGACCGGAGGAACTTCCGGAAGAAGTAACAATCGGAAGAAATAATAACCTGCTTTTGGTTTCTAGACGGTGTGCTCGATGCAAGTGGCAACGAATTTAAAACAATTGATTCAACAACAGTAGTTGTCTTCTCCGCAGGACTTGCTGGTGTTCCGCATGGCTCACTTCATACTGGGTGACGCGGCGACCCAGAAGGCCCTCCAGGTATGCTAACTATTAGCGCTCATTTTCGGTGTCGTGGCCTCGAACTAACAAAGGGCATCTCGTTATACTCGCAGAACTACGTGGCCGTGCGCGTGTTTAGCAGTACGACAACTGACGAAGAACTGAGCGCCTTCGGACCTGTAAGTGCAGGGAACTTGCACGGAGGTTTTCTTGTCCCTCTTTGGTCATACCTTCCGACAGAAATCCCTCGAGGAAACTCCGGTGTCTATGGAAGCGGCAAGCAGGGCGGCTAAGCCTGCACGGGCATGACGAGCATTTCACGCATGGGCCTAAACTTTGTATTTCTGGTTGGCTTCATAGGGCTTGGCGACTTTGCAAATGAAACAAATGTCACCAAAATATTTCATTGTAAGTACAACAGTTCGCAATTATTGCGTGTGCGTAGAGACGCTCAGGTATTGCACTTCTGGTTTCTCAGAGCGCCTGTGTCTTAATGACGCCGTACACCCGCCCAGCCATTAGAACGCCAGTGCAGCCGAGGAAATAAACGTGTCGAATACGTGGACACTTGGAGAAAACCCCCAAGCAAGGTTGTGGAACGCCATAAGACAGTCTGCTTACATGATTAATAGGTAATGATAGGCTAGTTGGTGATCCATGACATTGAAGTAGCCCACTTAAATCGAACACTTTCCGCATACATGAAAAAGGACATACCCAGGTGCTGGACTGCAACTGCTGCTTCATTGCTCCAAGACCCGCCTATCGAGCACGAGGTGCTCGATATTTCTTAGTCATAACCACGAGAAGTACACAATGAAGCCAACGAAAACTTATCGCTACAGCTATTTACACATTCAAGCGTGTAACCTCATGTGTACGGCGTTAAAATTTGAATTGCACAGGACAGCGATATCGAACTACACTCGCCAATGCAGAAACCGTAGTAGAAAAGCGTACAATAATTGTGACAATTGAAGAGTCTGACGGTAATATCTAGTTCTGTTTAATTGATGCAGTTTTCGTATCGTTCGTGGTAGCTATCGTGTTCAGTTGCCACAAGAAGTTTACAGAACATTTGTCCCTGTCGACGATTCCATCTTACTCCTTAATGATGAGAGTATTTCCCAAAAAAACCGACCCACCACTTTTTATATACATTCACAGATGTGTTAACATGCATATTATGTAAGATTCTTAACTGCTGTCTAAACGGAAAGGTTGAAATATGGAAAAGAGAAACAAAAGGAAATGACAAACTACCCACCTGCGGAGCTTCGGCATTGCGTGTGCGATCGATGCTCTCCGAATCGAGCTACTGCGGCGGCTACCTTTCCGTGCACTTTCTTGGATATTTATCGCAGTGTGCTTGATCTGGATCGCAGAGTGACGCTCGCGTACACGCAGGGCGTCTCGAATGAGCTTCTCGTAGCATGGCGCGAGGAACCGTACCAGACAAACGAGCTGGCCAGGACGCTTGGGAATACCAAGATTATCACCTGGAAAAATGGGTAAGAGACGCCTAGACAATCTGCAACAGCGGATGCACGCATCGCTTTTTTTTTTCCTGTTTCTTGCTGGTTCAGTGAGGTACGTGCGTACGACGCGTTATATATTGTGTAAACCCTCTGGTGTCAAAGTGCTTTGTTCCCCAACCTTACTTCAGCCATAATCTGTCGTTCTGGGTGTGCCGAATCAACACTAGTGCATTCAAATGCTCTTGGCCCTAAATAGGACGCATATCAGTGAATTTGTCGTCGTTTTTCTGACTATCATCCTCGGCCTAGCTAGGACCGACGCAGAGATTTAAGGGACACGCAAAAGAGGCATTCAATACATTTAGACTGCAGTAATTACGTTGCAATCTTTGTTTTTCTATCTTGGCGGTAAGGGAGCTCGCTACGCGAAGCAAAAGTGAAACGTAAGCGCGTATTAAAAAAACAAATTCGCGTCGCGATCTGAGCCCCAGGACGTACATGGGAGGCCGTCGACTTCATTAGGCGCAAAGAACATTCTCGTATTATCGCCGTTGTCGTCGTCGCAAGCTGGCGTGGAACTTCCAAACGGTGTCCCCGCCTGCCGTTCGCTTTTTCGTGTCTCCTGACTCATGATGACGCCTCAAATGTGAATACTGCCTTTTCTGGTACTAGCGAAGTGTAATGCCAAGTGCAACACTAACATTCCTTACCGCGTCAACGTTAAGGGCCCGAGCCGAAGAAAACCCGGTGCCTGTATCTGGCGCCGGCATCCCATGAGCGAAAATTACTGTATATATTTCATAATAATAATAATAATAATAATAATAATAATAATAATAATAATAATAATAATAATAATAATAATAATAATAATAATAATAATAATAATAATAATAATAATAATAATAACGATTATTATTATTATTCTACACAAGAAATCATCATCATCAACAACAACAACAACAACAACCTGTATTATTTGCACTGCAGGACGAAGGACTCTCACTGGAATCTCCAATTATCTTTGTCCTGCGCCAACCGATCCTATCTAACGCCGGGAAATTGCCTAATTTCATGGCCCCACCTAGTCTTCTCCCGTCCTCGATTGCCCTTCTCTTCGCACCCATTATATCATCCTAATAGTCCACCGGTTACCTAACTTATGCATTACATGACCGGAAGAGCTCCCTTTTTTCTGTTAATGTCAATTAGAATATCGGCTATCCCCATTTGATATATGATCCAAACCACTCCGTTTTCATCACTTAACGAACGTTGGCGGGCTAGTTGGTTAGCATCCATGGTAGAATGTAGAAGCGCTGCTGAACGAGAACGCAGAAAGAAACAAATACACAGACAAGTGTTGCGTCTGAGTATTTGTTTCTTTCTACAGCCTCGTTCAGTCGCGCTTCTACGTCTCGGAGCGTTATGCCTAGAAATCTTTGTTCCATCGCGCTTTGCATGGTCCTTAACTTCTTCTTAAGTTTCTTTGTCAGTCTCCAAGTCTCTGCTCCATATGTCAGCACTGGTAAAATCCACTGATCCTTCATCTTCCTTTTCAATGATAATGGTGAGCTTCCGGTCAGGAGCTGACAGTGTCTTCCGTATGCTCTCCAATCATTTTATTCTTCTGTAAATTTCCTTCTCAATATCAGGGTTCCCTGTGAGTAATTGACCTAGGTAAACGTACTCCTTCATAGACTCTAGAGGCTGTCTGGCAATCCTGAACTCTTGTTCCCTTGCCCGGCAATTCATTCAGTCTTTGTCTTCTGCATATTAATCTTCAACCCCAATTTTGCTCTTTCTGTTAAGGTCCTCAATCATTTGTTGCAACTCGTCTGCATTGTTGCTGAATAGAAAAATGTCATCTGCAAATTTACTCCTATGCCTTCCGAGTTTAATAGCTTGAATACTTCTTCCAAGCACGCAGTGAATGGCATTGGAGAAATTGTGTCTCCTTGCCTGACACCTTTTTGTATAGATATATTCCTGCTTTTCTTGGTAGAATAAAGGTAGCTGTAGAACCTTTGTAGTTATTTTCTTGGTATCTTTCTACTTTTCAAGTGGAGAATAACGCTAGCTGTGGAACCTCTTTAGATACTTTCCAGTATGTTTACGTAAGCGGTCGGTACTCCCTGATTATATAATGCCTTTGACTGCTGGTATCTCTACTGAATCAAACCCATTTCTTTATAGGTATCTTCCGACATTTCTTTTATGGTATAAAGGTTATAAACAGGGATAAAATGATTGGCCAACGTTTCGATAGGAGGACCTATCTTAATCAAAGGTGGCCTCGTCCTCCTGAAAGGTCAGTAGTGTGACGTCTCGTGCGGTTGTTGTCGGTGGTGGTTGCTTATAAAAGGAGAGTTCCGAGCTAATGAGCGCTGTCGCCTGACGTCCGTAAGCGTGGTTTCTAAGACGAGGGGACAATCTCGGGGAGAAAAGAAAATAAATGAAACAGGAAAAAAAGGGATTCCAAGGGGGGGAAAAGATCGAGAAAAGAAAAAGAACGGCATGGGGGGCATGGGTACGAGAGGTTAGGGAGATCCAGGGTTGTCGTTGGCGGCATGTTTTTGCGGCTAGAAGAGCCGGTCAGGCGATCAGTGCGCGAGTAACAAAAAAAAGTACCCAAAAATACATCAATTGAAAGAACGACTTAAGGAGCGTAGCAGCAATGCGTCGCGTAATTTTGGAGGAGTTAAGGTGGTAGGCCACATGAAAAAGCCAATTTTTTTCAAGAGATCGATTGTTTGCTTTTTGGTGGTTTCTGTATGCCCAAATATTCAAGAATATGGAGCAGCAGGAACATTTATCTATTCATCAGTAGTTGCAGAGTTACAGCACGTTTTCCCTACCATGCCCTCGTATTCCAAAACCGAAATCAAAACCAAAACCACACCAATGGCCCTCTGTCCCCAACAGCTTCGGAGCATCTGACCAAGGCGGTGGTCAGACCTGTAAAGCAGCAGAGGGTGCTAAGAATCTCTGGGTCTGGACAGGCCACCAATGGAAACGGACACTTGCAACGTTTAATATCCGATCCCTCTCGAGTGAGGCTAGCTTAGCTGGACTCTGAGGAAATATCAGACATGGTTTGGGATATTATCGGCCTTAGTAAGATTAGAAGAACTAGTGAGGCTTACACATTGCTAAATAACGGCCACGTCTTCTGCTATAGAGGTCTCTCTGATGAGAAGCAATACGGGGTAGGATTCTTAATTCATAAGGACATAGCGGGCAACATTGACGAATTCTACAGCATCAACGAGAAAGTAGCAGTAGTCGTAATCAAACTCAATAAGAGGTATGGATTAAAGGTAGTACAAACCTACGCTCCAACGTCCAGTCACGAAGATGAGGAAGTAAATCAGTTTGATGAAGATGTTTAATTAGCGATTAGAAAAGTGCAAACTCGGTATACAGTAGCAATGGGTGACTTTAATGCAAAAGTGGGGAAAAAGCAGGCGGATGAACAGGCAATTGGTAACTATGCGTCGATTCTAGAAACGCTAGAGGATAGATGCTGGTAGAATTCGCAGAAAGGAATAAGCTGAGAATAATGAATACCGTTTTCAGGAAACGCAGCAACAGAAAGTGGACCTGGAAAAGCCCTAATGGGGAAAAAATGAAATTGACTTGATACTTCGGCCTATCCCAGCATAGTGCAGGATGTAGAAGTGATAGGTAAGGTGAAGTGCAGTGATCATAGGTTAGTGAGGGCTAGGATTCAACTCAATTTCAAGAGAGAAAGAGTAAAATTGGACAAGAAGAAACTGGTCGATCTAGAGGCAGTAAGGGTAAAAGGAGAAAAATTTAGGCCGGTACTTGGCAAACAAATATGCAGCCTTAGAACAGAGAGTTAATGATGATGACATAGAGGCAGGGGCGTAGCCAGGGGGGGGGGGTCTTATGGGGCTTCAGCCTCCCCCCTCCCCGAATTTTTTTTCGTGCTGTCCATGCACCGGCGACCAAAGCAACCGCCGGCCCCGAAATCATTCTGGATTTTGTCTAGAATGTCTTTCTCACATTCGAAAAGACATTTCACCGCGAATATTGCGAACTCGCTATGCATTTCGCGGGAACGCCCATGCTCCGGTTGTCACATAACGCAAGCGACCCCATCCACGCACAAAATTTCAAGGGCGTTCTGATGGCGAACGGGCTCGCCGCGGAATCGCGCGGAGGCCGTGGAATCTACGGAGCGCATGGATGTCAATTGCGAAACTTTATTGGTATAAAATTCTCATAAATTTTTCACTTGAAAGTTGCACTGACATTTCCAAAGTTGTACTTTAGATTTTCAATTGAGGAACTTTGTCGGTTGTTGTTGCTATAAACATTTGACGCCAAAGGTGCATTGACTTTTCTGAAGTCTTACATCGGAACATACAGCGAGACAAGCCAAATCAACACACTATTATATAAGTTGACAAAGCACGTAGCGAAATCCGATGAGAGGAACAGTTCTGATGATTCATTTGTGCCGTCAGGTCACACAAGAAAATATAAACATTTTTTACACCTGCGCCAAAGCACCCATGTCAAGACACTAAAGCTAGTCAAGTTAACTCCGTTCTTATTTATTTTTTCTACTTTGACTTTTACTCGCGAAGACACATTGAGCCTCTTCAATTTTCTTGTTCTCGCTAGCCGCGGGCTCTCAAAGCCATCCAGAGCGCATGCGTTTTTCTCGTGTTGCCCCGACGACCGCGCGGCGGACTTCAGTAATTAATTAAATGAACTGCAGCCTCATTCCTACCGTCGCCCTCATGTTTCGGATAAAGTCCAAGGGCAATAACATCGGGACCTCGCGCCGCATGCTGTATGTGCGAGTGAAAGCGTAGTTGTGGGGGGGGGGGGGTAGGTAATAGGTGAGCCGACGAAGGTGACTCAGTCTTGTGTGCGCAAGGGAGAAAAGCGGGGAGCAAGCACGCCGACTGCTGTCGTGCGCGACACATAGGGGAGAGGGGACGGAATGGGGGCAGGATCTAGGATTCTGTGAATCTGTGATTGCGCAATATGTTTATTTTCCTTATTTGACGCATTATATGCACTGACTTTTTCTTAGATACGTAGATTCGTTGGATATTTATACGGATATTTAAATATCTGGTTGCGAGGTTTTGTGCATACGTGCAGTGAACTTTGTTTCCAGTGACACTTTCTTGGCCTTTATCAAGCTGTATCTTCGCATTTGTACGTTCCATTGTATCTTTGTATTTCTAATGTTGCATGGCGAGTGAAATGAAAGTGAGCCTACCCACCCCTTGGAATAATGGTTCGGTTCATTATATGCGAGGCATGCGAGTAGCACACAGTCATGTCTCATTTACAAAAGTGACAGACATGGATGAGGACAAATGTTTTTAATGCTCTCATACACTGCGTTGAACATGTTTGCGTGACGTAATGGACGCTCAAGAAGATCATCAGCGCGGTGCCATGAGATTTTTGACAGCTGAAAGTGTTTCCCAAAAAGAAATTAGTCACCCTATGGTTGTCGCGTACGTCGAACATTACATTTCATTGGTCACTGTGAAGCGTTGGAGCAAACGGTTCAAAGTAGGACGTGAAAGTTGAAAAGACGATCCAAGACCGGGCCAAAACCATCGTGCAATCACCCCTAACAAAATTGCAAAGGTTGATGAGCTGATGAGACAAGAACGAGGGATAAGCATCGATGAACTGGCAGAGCGTGTGCAGTTCGGTTCACACAATAATTCATGAACATTTCGGTTCTCGGCTCTTGTGTGCGCAATGGATGCCCAAGATTTTGAACCACCGCCGAAAGACGGAGAAGATTGGCGCTGCCTTGGCTTATCGGATCCGGTATCACAACGAGGGTGACGACTTCTTGTCTGCAATTGTGATCGAGGACAAAACATGGTGCCCTATTACGAGCCTGAAACACGGCGACAAAGCTTACAGTGGAAACATTCGAATTCACCACCTCCAAAGAAAGCAAAGGCCGTCATTTCCACTGCAAAGGTGTTGTTGACTTCCTTTCCATCGTCAGGGGCCATTATTGATAGAATTTGCTAAATATCGAGACACTGTCAATTGATTCCGATATTGTGAAACGCCGGATCGGCTGCGTATCGCAATCAAGAGCAAACAAAGTGGAAAATTGGCAAATGGCGTTATTTTGTTCCACGACAATGCACGTCCCCACGTCGCTGATGTGGGTAACACAAAACTGGCAAAGTTCAAGTGGGAAATGCTGCAGCATCCGCCACACAGGCCAGACCTGTCGCCTTGCGACTTCCACATATTGGGGCAAGTAAAAAAAGAGCGCAAGGGAACGAGATTCCTGTCGGAGGATGGCGTGAAAGAGTCAGTTGCAGACTTTTTGAAGCACCAACCCAACGAGTTTTATGAGACGGAACTCGTTAGTCAGTGGGACAAATGTCTAAACGCTCATGCAGACTACATTTAAATGAAGTACTCCGTTTGTCATATATTCGCAATGGCTCAATTTCATTTGACTCGCCCTCTTATATCTTGCAAAGCTCTTGCTTTTTATGTGTGCTCTATGTTGCGACTATAATTTCGGTGCAATTACTCAGAATAGACGACCCGTGAAAGCTGCTCCTGCGCAATATATTGGAACAAAGAACTGCGTCATTGAGATATTTCCCGGGCTGTTGCGTACGTACAAAAAGGTAAACATGGTTCTTGAATGACAAAGTTTGATTAAAATATTTCTCCTCAACTAATTTTGCCGCCTTTACATTTTTCATATCGGTGGCATGCACTGCTTTGCTGGTTTCGAACTGATGTATAGTTCTAAAGTTCGTGTGATATTTTCTTTACGTATTAAATAGACAAAAACATGGAAGCATTGATATCAGTTAATCTGGGCACAATGTTCGGGACATACGAGTATATTCTTTTATAAAATATTTTGCTTGTTTTGACCATGCATAGCATTCAATAATTCGTTTGCAGCATCTTTGGCAATGGCAATGAAGTTAATATTCGTGTATTTGATCGCCCGAGAAATTGTTTAAGAGGAAGCTTTAGCTCGGGCTCAACTCCGTTGCGGCCTATTCAAATACATGTAAAACGCAGAAACGCTTTTCTGAGATAACCCCTGGATCGCTTTTAATGCAATTTCTTGCATTTAGGAGAGAAAGTTAGTCAGTTGGAATCAAAGTTTTGATTTTGGGCCTGAATTTTGTTTAAAATATATTGAAAAATTAGAAAGTTCGAAAAAAATAGAAGCACGACGTTTAGAAACTAGTAGCTCTGCATCAAGAACAGATATCGCGCCTGTGTAAACGGTATCTATTATAACAATCAAAGCGGGGAAATTTGATATGGCAATTTGTATCTTACGTGAATTGGTTGCGTTGCGTACAAGGGTTCTGCAAAAGCCGTATTTCCGTAATACTAAATTCTATTGAGATTCATGTGTAACATATCAGTTTTGTCCGCTGCATATGTACTATTAGATTCAATTCACAGAATTGTGATATCATTTTCGATTGTTGAGTTACAGAGCTTTAAACTTGATAGTTTCGTCTCCTGAAAATTTTGGCCAATTTTTAATTGACAACATAAATGAAACATCCGAAACGAACAGACACTAGAATTTAAATTTTTTCTTTTAAATGCAACAAACCTGGACAAGTTTGATGCAGTGGTTGCCTAGTAAAATAAGTTCTCCTTCTACATGTATTTATATAGGAGCACTCGAGTTAAAGCATGCTCTTAAGGAGGAGACCGAGCTGCAACGTGAGCTGCCCCCCCGCCCCCCCCCCCCCCAACAAAACTTCTGGCTACGCCACTGCATAGAGGTAACGAAGGAAACCGTAACGAGGCTGGCCTCAGAGGCAGCAATTGAAGTGGGAGGCAAAGCATCAAGGCAGCCAGTAGGCAAGCTCTCCCAAGCATTAAAAGACCTAATAAAAGCAACAAAGAATGAAATTGTCCAACTCAAGAGATAAGATACAATGCGCGGAACTGTCAAAACTGATCAACAAAGCGAAAATATTTGATGGTAGAATTTATAACGGGAGAAAGTCTGAAGAAGTCATAAAAGATGGATACAGCCTGAAATCATTGAGAAGGCAACTTGGCATAGGACAGACCAAGATGTATGCAGTGAAAGATAAGCAGGGTAATATCAGCAATCTCGAAGGTATAATAAAAGCAGCAGAATTCTATACTAACCTGTACAGTACCCAGAGAATCCAGGAGTACTCTAATCGAAACAATAATGAGCACTATACAGAAACTCCTCCTATATCTAGAGATGAGGTTAGTAGGTCCTTGCAAGGCATGAGACAGCGAAAAGCGGCAGCAGAAGACGGAATAACAGTCGATTTAATCAAAGATAGAGGAGACATAATGCTAGGAAAACTGGTGGCTCTCTTTACGAAGTGTCTATCGACTGCAAGGGTCCCAGAAAACTGGAAGAATGCAAATATTATACTAATTCACAAAAAAGAAGACGTTAAAGAACTGAAAAATTATATGGCCATTAGCTTACTCCCAGTATTACATAAAATATTTACCAAACTAATATCCAATATAATAAGGGCAACACTGGGCTTTGTCAACTAAGGGAACAGTCTGGCTTCAGGAAAGGATACTCTACAATTTATCACATCCGTGTTATTAATCAGGTTATCGAGAAATATGAAGAACGCAATAAGCCTGTTTATATGGCTTTCATAGATTACGAAAAAGCATTTGACTCAGTAGAGATACCAGCAGTCATAGAGGCATTGCGTAATCAAGGAGTACAGACCGCTTAGTTAAGTACCCTGGAAAATATCTAGAGAGATTCCACAGCCGCCTTAATTCTACTCAAGAAAAGTAGAAAGACACCTATAAAGAAAGGCGTCAAACAAGGAGACACAATCGCTCGAATACTATTCGCTGCATGCTGGAAGAAGTATTCAAGTGTTTAAACTGGGAAGGTTTATGAGTAAGGATCGATGGCGAATACCTCAGCAACGTTCGGCTTGCCGATGACATTGTCCTATTTAGCAACACTGCGGATGAGGTACGCCAAATTATTGTGGACCTTAATAGGGAGTGTGTAAGAGTGGAGCTGAAGATTATTATGCAGAAAACAAACATAATGATAAATAACCGGGCAAGCGAACAAGAGTTAAGATCGCAAGTCAGCCTCTAGAATGTGTGATGGAGTAGGTTTACCTAAGTGAACTAATCACAGGGAACCCTGACCATAAGAAGGAAATTCACAGAAGAATAAAAATGGGTTGGATCGCATACGGCAGACATCGTGAGCTCCTGACTGGGAGCTTGCCGTTATCATTGAAAAGGAAAGTATACAATCAGTGCATTTTACTGCTGCTGACATATGGGGCAGAGACTTGCAGTCTGACAAAGAAACTTGAGAACAAGTTAAGGACCGCACAAAGAAGGATGGAACGAAGAATGCTAGGCATAACTTTAAGAGACAGAATGAGAGCCGTTTGGATCAGAGAGCAAACGGGTATAGACGATATTCTAATAGATATGAAGAGAAAAAATGGTGCTTGGCATGTCATGTAATTCACGGGTTAGATAACAGTTGGATGATTTGAGTGACAGAATGGGTTCCAAGGAAGGGAAACGCAGTAGATTACGGCAGAGGACTAGGTGGTGTGACGAAATTAGGAAATTTTCGGGTGCTAGTGGGAATCGGTTGGCGCAGGACAGGGGTAATTGGGGATCGCAGGGGTTGGTTTTCATCCTGCAGTGGACATAAATAGGCTGGTGCCGATGATGATGACGATGATACATTGTAGAGTACCCCTTTCTGAAGCCAGCGTGTTGCCTTGGTTGACTAAAGCCTAATGTTGCCATTATTCTATTGCAAATTTTCTTGACGAATCTTTGATATAATGGGAGTAAGCTAAAGGACCTATAATTTTTCAATTCTTTAACGTCTCCTTTTTCTGCATTAGTATAATTTTGGTATTCTTCCAGTTCTCTTTGACCCTTTAGGTCGACAGAGAGTTCCTATAGAGGTCCGCCAGTTTTTCAACCTATACGTGTCTTCTATCTTAGATTAAATCGACTGTTATTCCATCTTTTCTATTACTTTACGCGTTTCATGTCTTGCAAGGCCCTTGTAACCTCATCGCTAGTTATAATAAGGCGTCTGTGTAACCTGTTGATTATTACTTCGAATGGAGGTATTGTGGCTTCTCTGAGTACTGTACAAGTCAGTATAGGATTCAATCGCTGGTCTTACTAAACCTTCGAGATTGCTGATATTACCCGGCTTATTCTTTAGTGGATACATCTTGGCTTGTCCTATGCCACGCTTGCTTGTCACTGTTTTCATGCTGCGCCCATTTTCACTGCTTCCTCAGTCATTCTAGCGTTACAATCTCGAATATCCATTTTCTTCTTGTTGATCAGTTTGGACAGTTCCTCGAATTCTATCTTATTTCTTCAGTTGGGCATTTTTATTCTTTGTTATTACTTTATTAGGTCCTTTGATATTTGGGAGAGTTTGCCTACTCGTTGCTTTGGTGCTTTATTTGCCACTTCACTTGCTGCTTCTGAAACCAGCCTTGTTACGGTTTCATTCATTACCTCTAAGTCATCTTCATGTCTCTGTTCTAAGGCTGCATATCTGTTCGCAAGTACCAGGCTGAATTGATCTGCTTTTACCGTTACTGCCTTTAGGTTGACCTGTTCCTCCTTGACCAATTTAGATCTTTCTCTCTTGAAATTGAGGTGAATCCTAGCCCTCACTAACCTATGATCATACCACTTTACCCTACCTATCACTTCTACATCCTGCGATATGCGGGGATCGGCGGAAAGTATGAAATCTGTTTCATTTCTTGTTGATCATTAGGGCTTTTCCAGATCCACTTTTTGTTCCAGGGCTTTCTGAAGACGGTGTTCATTATTCGCAGCTTTGTCCTTTCCGCGAATTCTACCAGCATCCCTCTTCTAGCGTTTCTAGAATCGACGGCGCATTTGCCAATTACGTGTTCACCAGCCAGCTCTAGGCTTTGTATATGCCACGCCTTGCTATATGAGATGCGGTATATGCTGCTTATAGGAGGTCGTAATTATATTGTGGCACCATCACTAAGGTTGCTCATCATTTGTCTTAAATTCTTGACGAAGCTATTGCTCGGAATTTTGAGAATGACAGCCCACAAAGGACGTAAAACAATACCCCGACGGCGGTTGCTTTTTATGTTAAATGTTCTGACATAAATATTGAAAATTCGAAACAATAGCAGATACCTGAAAATGTAGAAAAGAAGAGAGCAGATTGGTTGAGGGAACAAACGTTGAGGGAACAAACGCGAGGTAGTGACATCTTGGTTGAAATCAAGAAAAAGAAATGGGCATGGGCAGGGCATGTAATGAGCAGGGAAGATAACCGATGGCCATTAAGGGTAAAGGACTGGATTCCAAGGGAAGGGAAGGGAGGAAGTTAAGAAGTCTGCAGGGACAACGTGGCTACAATTATCACATGACCGGGGTAGTTGGAGAAGTATGGAAGTGGCCTTTGCCCTGGAGGAGGCATATCCCGGCTGATGATGATGATGATGAGAGTGATGAATTTTTTGGCGCCATTATGCACGACCTTTAGGTTGAGGCCGAGCAAGAGGTCGTGTTTCTACGAGAAATCTTGCCTTCGCGCATAGCGTTCGTAGTCGGGAATAACTGCTATGAATACTAAAAATATTTTGTGCCAAAACACACACACAAGAAAGACGACGGCACCATGGGCGCTACTTCAACTGTTGAATGAGGGGTAAAGCACTCGAAATATATAGACCAGAACACGATAGCCTCGCACCCAGACTAACCGAACGCATACTCTCGCACCCGGGTGGCCCGGTCGACCGGCGCCATATTGTACTGGGCTGCCAAAGTGTGTTCGCCGGCGACCGGCACACATGGCTAGCGTCAGCTCTAGGACCCTAAAGTGCGGAAATGTGCCCGTTCACGCGGATCCAAAGTACAAGAAGTCATCTGGGCATCATTGCGTCGTGTTTGGATGCCAAAACAACCAGCGCAAAAGGAGCAGGTTGCTTAGCGCTGTTTGCGAAGAGCACAACACACGTAGGGAATCGTGCCGCTGCGGTGTTTTCAGCCTGCACCGATTTCCATCCGCAACGAAGAATGCCAAGCTGCGGCACCGGTGGATAGCTGCAGTGAATAGGAAGAACTACCAACCCAGTGAAAATGCACGAGTGAGTATTCGATCTCACTATATTTTGGTGCCACGTTCAACTTTGCGCCCTACGAACGTAATATGTGTAACACGCAGGTTTGCTCCGAGCACTTTCTGGACAACAAGCCTACAGAAGAGAATCCCGTGCCGGTGCTTCGCCTTGGCTATAACAAAAGGACAAGCCTTTTCGTGTTTTCAGTCATGCAGAGCTCCCGACGGTTAAGCGGAGCAGTTGAGTTTGCGGTTAGCGATACTTGCAGCTGGTGCACGGCATGACCATTAAGCGTGAACGACAAGTTATAGGCAATAGAATGTTGCCCTGCTGGTGAGCGTTATTGCTATGAAAGTAAACCGAAGTCTGCTCGTCACGTAGCATGCGTCCACAAAAACGTTAACGACGACTGCTCGTCGCCGAAGGTGTTCGTGCAGCGCGCCTGTCTTTACGAGCTGGTGTTGCAGGTGTCATTCATGACGAATTCATCTGAGCTTCCTGAGCTCTAAACTGCGCGCGGGCTGTTATGCGGGATAAAGCGCAACATTTTTCCGTTCATATAGCGAGGAAAATAAGGTGGTTAGTTATTGTTGTATTTTGTAACAAAATTTTGCTCGTTCTCGGCAGTTTTTTTTTTTCTTTTTACTGTTTTCTTTTCTAAGGGAGCGCCAACAATCCGATATGGCCTCGCACAGGCGAAACAGGTCTGATACCAGGTAGCTGCAGTTGGTGGGGCTAATTTAATGCAGGTGCGGTTGTTGTATTGTACAAAGGGGTCCCTGATGATGCAGCTTTAAGTAGGGATGGTAATTTTATGTGCCCTGTCATGGTTTTTGCAGCAGCTGTACAACACCTGCATCTGTCATGCTCACCCTGTTATACGGGCTTTGACTGCACATGTAGTTGAGCATTATAACTACTGTAGTTCCTCATTTTCCATTGAGTGCAGGTTTAGCTTCGTATGCTGCTTGTTCGAGTGCTGTAGGCTTGTGTTCTGAATGTTGTACTCTTAAGTGGTTGCACGATACAATTGGCCTGGTGTATTTTTCATTTTGAGAGGACTTAATATCTTCGCAACAGTGATGGCATGGGAAAGAACTACAGCTGTTCTTACTATAACATATATTTCGTTTTGAATGTGCAGGTGGTGAAGGGCAGGCGTCTGCTAATCAGGCAGTCTATAAGCCCAGTCATACGACCTCGCCAGTTGGTTGCCCAACGCGGCCAACCCAGTAGTGACCATGACAAACAAGACCAAACTGAAAGTGCAGCGGACAATGTTCTGCGTGCTTTATTAATATATGGCACCAACACAGTGCTGTATATTTCTTCACAGGTTACGTGCCAAAAATGCGGAGATATTACAGCTCACACATGTTCTAGCATATAGCGCGCGGTTTGTACAAACGTAATAGCGTACTTGCCCGATGTATTCGTTTCTGCAGCCTGCACAGCACTCAGTGTGGCCATTGCGGACTTGCATGACGTCTTGAAGTTTGATTGGATCGAGACAGCGAAAATGACAGATTAGAAAAAACGCGACACACGCCTTTCGCCCAGCCGAAAAGCCCAAGTTTCGCTTTTGCGCCGGGTCGCATCTCCCGGCGTGGCAGCCCAGACCTGCTACTTCGCGGCGCTTGGGATAGATGGCGCGACTAGCGCTCATCAATATGGCGGCGCGCTTTGAATTCACGGTGTTCTGGTGTATAGTGTGCGCGGTGTTTTGGAGAGCTATATATGTCTAGTGCTTTCACCCTCAATAAACAGTTGAAGTAGAGCCCGTGGTGTCGTCGTCTTTCTTGTGTGTGTGTTGGTTTGGAGCAAAATATTTTCCGTATGCAAGCACTAACTAGCCCAGCAGTTAGCTCATCTAAACTCCAATGAAACTCACCTCACTTGACATTAATTAGGTGTGATTTCTGCATTTTCTGCTACTTTATGCAGAAAGTGTTTCCTACACTAACTTCATGTAGATTTCTGAAGAAAGGCTAACTTCGTACCAACGTGCTCGAGGGGAAGCATTATGTTGGGGCCAACGCTGGTTTCCAAATTTAATACACGAGCAACACAGAACACTCCTACTCGGCAACTGTCAAAACAATTTGAAAATTTTCTTTTGTATTAAAGGGCAAATCATATTGATGTGCTGCATACCTTGGTATTGCTGCCAATACCGATGTTAACATTTTAAAATAGTGGTCGTGTGGCAACTGTTCATGGGAACCACCAAGGAGAGCGAATAGCTTTGGGATCCTGCGCTCTGCGTCGTAGCTCCGCACTTAGCCGTATCTCTGCACTTTTTTTTATTCAATGTGGCAGCGACAACTTCCTTTGTGGGCACGTTTTTTTTTCTTCGCCGAGGTCACAGCTAAGTGTGAAATCTTTGGTAGACTTATTACAGAAGCGTGTTTGTTCTAATCAGATTCTAATTAGGGCGAATAAGTTGACTCATGACCACATTGGCTAGTAGGTTTATGAGTATGCTACAGTTATGGAAACCTGAAGGCATTGATGGGTATAACAGAACGTTAATTGAAGACTTAGCAACTTTCTAAGTACTACGAATGACATGATTTGTCGCCACCAGGTTGTGCTTAGTCGCAAGTGTAGAGTTGGCGATATTGGAGCGATGTTCGCTGAAACTGATCTAGCTGACAAATTCAATAATGATTTCCTAACTTCAGGTGCAGCAGGTCAGACTACTCATACAACAAATGACTGTGAACGATACATTTCTTCTTCCTGCGCGCAATCTATTTTCTTGACTCAACGTGGTGAATGAGAAATAGTTACATGCCTGAAATCGTGAATAAATATAATGCCACTGGTTATGATGACATTAAGGCTGATCCAATTAAACATGTTGCTGGATTGCTATGTCGCCCACTGCAGCGCATCTGCAATAAGTTTCGCCACGGGAGCCTTTCCTGAGGGCATGAAGATAGCCAGAGTAGCAGTCATCCACAAAGGTGGCTCTCCTAATGACTTGAATAACTGTGGGCCTATATCTGTGCTACCTTTATTTTCGAAAGTGTTAGAATATACTCTAAAATCACAATGAAGTTCCTTGGCGACCACCAAATGCTTTCCAAGTAACAATTTGGCTTCCGTAAAGAGAACTCGAGCGAAACGGAACTCTTGCATATTAAACAAAAGCTGGTTAATAATATTGATACCAGCAATGCATTCTTGAAAAATTTCTAGACTTTAAAAGGCGTTAGATTCTATAAGAATCTTTTTGTTTCGCATTGTCCCACGCTACGGTTTTAATGGTTTGGTATTAAATCTGATACGCAATTACGTATCCGACAGGGTGCAATTTACTAGTCTAAATCGTCACTATTCCCATTTACAGCTAATAAAATATGGCGTACCGCAAGGCCTTGGACCATTATTCTGTATTGTTTATACAAATTATATTGTGAGCATACCGCAAGCTACTGAAATAACTCTCTATGCAGACGAGACAAGTCTTTTTTACTGGGCAAAACTTATTTGAACTTGAAAAGGCAGCTAATAGATGTTTAACTAAACTATCAAACTGGTTCCCTTCTAGTCAACTTCAACTAAATGTAGAAAAAGCTAAGTATATTACTTTTAAAAGCCTTGATAAACCTGATCACTATAGCAAATGTATTAGATTTACAAATTGTGCAATCTAATGGGTTCCTTCTTATAAATTTCTTGGTCTCGTCTTTGAAGAGTACTTGAGCTGGACGCCACATGTAAACAAGATCCATGCAAATATGCGCAGGGCAATTTCTTTATTGCATAATACCAGAACTTTGGTCGCAAATGGTTAAAACTACAGTTACACTATGCCCTTATTCATTCACATATACACTATAGTCTACTAATCTGGGGTACAACTACTAAAGCAAATTTAGACAGATAACAATCATACAAAAAAAAAACTGTGCGTTGCATAGAGAACCTTAAACGAAGTGACCACACTGCACCATACTTTTCCAATCTAATTAAGCATACCCACAATAGAGGATCTATTCCAATTAAGGCTTGCTATGTATACAGATAGGGAAATTCGGGATGACCCAGATACGCTGTCCACATCTTCGTCATCCGACAACTCACAATGTTACTTTAGGCATAACCGACTTAGAACGCCCATGTTTTGAACGAAATATGGTACTCCGACCCACGCCTACCTAGTACCTCATTTTCTAAATAATAACTGATGAATCGCTCATATGATTCTGGAATTCCGGTCTGCTTGCAATGTAAAGAAAAATGTTAGGAATTACCTTTTGCTAAGCTCCTAACGGTACTTAGCTATCCTTGCAATCTCGAGAAGGTTTCTTTTTATTTGTCTTATTTCTCTTAAAATTTTCCTCCTTTTTGCTATATAATGTTTTGAAACACTGATCAGTATCATTTGCTTGTTTAAATATTTCCTTGTTCTCTCGCATTAGTGTTGATATACTGTATACAACGTGTAACGATCGTACTTTATTGTATACTTGATTGCTTGCCGCATACATTTTCTTCCTTGTCTTGTTTCTACACTGTTGCACTTTATTTTCGTGATGTTCCACCACCTGAGCAATGTACGCGTAGGGGGCCTTTGTCAGGCAGTTGCATCTGGCTTTAGCCCCTACCTCTCAGACAATCTTTTGTCTAAATAAAGCATTCAAACAAACATATTGGCGGATTTCGCGCGAAAGAAAAAGGTCGAGCTATATGCTACTTATTGTAATGGTAAAAATAAGTTTCAAAGTAAAAGTACTATCGCGGATTAGTAGTACCATTACTATGTCCAATTCGCTAAAGCGTGATGCTCCGCTCAGTATGTGCTTTCTCGCCGTTTACGAGCAGGAACTCTAGAAGTCAACTTGTGCTGCCCACTGAAATAGTCTGCGAAGTTGAGGTGGTAGCTTTATTTTATTTAGGAGTAATATACTCGAGAAATTATACGTGGATGTGAGTGACTCTGGAAGAATGCCTTCTTTCTCTTATTGCGCATGTGTAAAAAAGACGCGTCCCATCAACAGCGGAACACGCTAGAAAACGCGCCTCGCTCGACTCAAGAGGATGGAAGCTCCTTGGAAGCGTAGGCGGGTGCTAGCGCACGTCGCTGGTCATTCTCACGCAAACCTCGGCCTTCGACGCACATGGATTAACGATTCGTGCGAGAGAGATCGGGCAGCAGGGCTGTGCGGCGAGAACGACTTCTTGGGAATTTAGAACGATAAAGCGCTGTAATAAATGACGGCAGGGGAAAGCTTCAATGCAGAAGCATGATGCTGGGACATGTGCTAGCCAACATTCCCAACAATTTGTTGACTTACTTTCGTATCGCACGTCGAAGATATTCTCCGGTGTAGCATGTGGTGCTCACTACGGTATACAGAAACGCTTGGCCGCCTACGCTATACAACTGGACGTTGCGTTCTGCAGACGTGACCTCCCAACGCCCTTCGCCCAATCTACCGACAACAACGGCATCGAGCTGCGGGCGCCCTCTGCCGTCGCAGTGACCTGGTTGAACAAGAGTAAAGGTACGAACATTCCTCCGGTGGTTGGACTACCAGAAAGGCAACGCAATATCCTCTTTGTGAAGCTGAGTAAAGGATAGCTACGCACACTGTTGGGGGTTTCTTTTCGTGTTACTTGTCAAAAAGCACTGTCCTCTGATTTTCGGGAAAGTACGCGCCAAGCAGTTCCGCTTCGCAGGCCTCAGCCTACTCATTGCTGTCGATCGAAGTTGGCACACTATGACGCGCGTTCCATCCATGATGGCGGGCTATGGTCATCCTGCCGTGTAAGATAAGTACACCGAAGCGTCACTAAAGCCTTGCGATAAAATAGACCATAAGGGATGCTGTGAACAGTGTGGGCGAAAATATGCATGCTCGTGCTATGTTGACGTATTTAATTGCGGTTGCATTTGAACTCTTGCCATACGGTATCTTGACACCTTAGTGCAAAAGGACTCCTTCCCCTCGCACGCGCGCCTCATATACGTTACATGCTCGACTGTACTCACTAGCGCTGTTACATTTGTTGTCGTTGAAAGTCGGCGCAGGCGAGGCCAGCCAAACGCATTTCGCACTATGCACTGAACAAATACAGGCGTCGTATTGTGGCGAGAATTGTTAGTGAGGAGGCCGTGTGGTATCTCTGTTCTAAGTTGGCCCTGCGCACAGGGTGTCGTCAGTTTGAATCACGTAATACTTTTATGTACCACAACAAGACTTTTTCAGCCTATTGCTAGGTACACTCGCATTAGTGAATTCTAGGTTGTGCAATTTCATTTGTGGGGTCATTGTTTGAATTCCAACGGTGATATACAACGGCCAGCCTGTGTTGCATAATAATTTAAAATGAATGCGCTACAATATTGACGTATAGTTGATCTACCGAATATGCGCTAAAGTTTCTTTAGGTAGTTGCATTGATGCGCTCGGACGCTAACGAGAGAAAAGGGAATTCACCGACAAATGGGACACTAGACCGTTAAACAATCCCTTGCGTGCCGTGACTGCAGCTGATATGACGACTTCGATCGGGGACACGATGCCCGTGTACGTGAACCCTTCGATGATGGCCTGCTACGGAATCCAGCTGGACTCCAAATGGTGGTCGCTGATCGGGAAGGACATGGACAAGGTAAGACCAGGATTCATGCTCTCGTGGCGCATGGTGCACGAACATGACTTGCGAGAGCACCTCTACGATATTGAACTAAAAGCTAAATTTCCCATGTTTCAATAGTACCAAACTACAAGGTGTGACCAGACCCTAACTCAATTCGGAGTTCCGGCGTTTTTTTGTTGTTTTCGTACTGGGTTCTCTGTGCTGAAAAAATGGCTTCTTGGCCATGTCTATTGTGAAGGCCCACACGAAATATGCAAGACAACCCCCTGCTTTATCAGCTGCTAAAGGGAGAACAATATAGGGCACCGATCCCAGTGTTATTGTACACCAGAGGCCTCGTATAACATTCTAATGCTGCTGCTAATGCACTATAGCGACGTTGTTTGCCGGCTCCGAGAAGTGGGAAACAATTATACAACAATATTGCCTAAGTGATAGTCGCTTGTCGAAGTATGTGAACTGCCAACTCCGGTCTGTCTTTATTGAATACTAACACATATGCGTGGGCAATGAATTTACGGAAATGAAAAAAAAAAAGCTGTCAGAAAAGCATTGTTGTGTTCACGCTAAATGAACGGAAGAATTTACCAGAGGCATCAGCAAAACATTCACGGATTGTTTGAGGTACCATCCCTAACGTCCCGAACTCACCTGCTTGGCAGTTCTGGCAGATTTTGTTTAGCTTAACAAACGCCTATCGGTATTCTCTGCCAGGCTGGTCTACCGATAGTTGCCTTTATAACTATCATTGTGCGCTTGCAGGATCTGAAGGCTTTTCATTAACTATTTCATCATGTGACAGGCTGCATCGTTAAAGGAGAGATGTGTGGGTGCTCTTTCCTGTCTCAAAGATTAGGAAAACTTCCGCGTTTATACACTTTAAATTGTAAATAAAACATGATTGAAGTACACGTAGGCTTCTCTAGGACGCGCAGGAAGCTTTGCGGGTGAAAATAGCAGTTGGGGTTTACCAAAGATTTCAAATATTGGCCCATTTTTTTGTCAGCTGTCTTACAAAAATTTCTAGTAACTTTGAATAAAAGAAAAATCTTACTAGAACCTACTAACAACTTATTAAATGTTTTCAAACCGTTTTTAAACTTGCTAGAAAACTTCATACCAACATCCTGTAGACTATTAGCCACGGATATTGAATTAAAAAACATTTAGTTATGAACTTTCCTTAAACGATGAATGAACATGCTTCAAACATTTAAAGCAGAATTTACAAACCGTCTTCATGCTTTTTAGAAACTGTATCGTAATTTTCTACCAACTTTTTATTTCTCCAGCAACAAACTTCCTAGTAACATTTTTCCAACTTTCTGTTGCAGACTTTAGAAATATCCTTGCAACTTTCTTGTACGTTTCAGAAAAACCCTGGTGACATTTCCCGCTTTCTTGATAACTTTTCGAAATATTCTGGTACTGTTCTGATGTAACCTTGCACATGAGTGCAATCTGTTGGCAAAACACAACAATCTTTCAAGCACTGATATTTAATTTGGAACCCTTTCATACATGTCCTTCGAAGCCACAAACGAGCAGCAACAATAATGCGTTTTTCATATCCCTGTGGTGAAATGCGTTGCTGTGGGCCTAAGGGAGGAAAAATGCAAAAATAGTTAGAATAGCCTGATGCATTGTGTCAGTGTATGGGGACGGAACAGCATGTAGCAATAATGCACAAGAACTTTAAACGACCTGCAATGAAAGCGAGGATTTTAACTGATTGCCTTGCCACACGTGCTTAGAATGGCATTCACACATATGCTGTCCAAGGCCTCTAATTTGGCGTCGTTTTTGTGGGCATTGGAACGCCACCCAAAACGTGAATGAAGCAGTACTACTGTACAGAATATGCATCTGATACGTGTGGGAATGAAACAATTCTGTAAAGTAGCCATAAATCAGCTGCAGCAAGGATATTCAAACTTCCTAGAATGGCTTCAACCAGACGTGCCTAACTGTATATAAATGCGATGACATCACCTATGCAGTTTACAACTTTACAAACTTGAAAGGCCCTTTAAACAGTCCTTATTACTACAATTTTATTATATTTAGCAACGGTAAACGCGGCTTCCTGTTCTGCTCAGCTATAGAATATCCGTAATCACAATGTCTTACAAAGAGTCTTCTAAATTCTATTTGACAGTTTACTTCTGAACGTGTATTTAGAGGAAATGCTTCCTATTGAATGGAGGTATGAAATTTAAAAAACAGTAATTGCCAAATTCGATATTTTCTTGCTTGTAGAGGGAAAAAATTGAGTGCGCAGAATGCACCATGAAAGAAATATATACGTACTTTTACAACAATGTTCCACAATTACTTGCCCTATACCCATAAGAACAATGTGCATGTAAATTTCTATTTTGCTCGGCTAGCTTCAACAAGCTTATCGAAACGAACGAACCCTCTCCCAGTATTATGTGCGTGGCTTGCGTCACATCCTAAAACCTACTCAAATACGCACTCCTACTTTTTCGCCCCATTGTGAATAAAGCTTTCGTATGGAAGCCAAACTGTCTAGCTTTCCAAGTTTTATTTGTTTAGTTCATGTTTTTCTTTGTTATGTTGCATCCCGACCAGGCAAGCTCCAATCAAACTCTCAATGATATAACTTTTGTGCGACAGCATTAAAGCACTTTTTTCCTAAACCATGTATTTAGTTGGTAGAGCACATTATTCTAGGCGCTGTAGAGCACATTATTCGCAATTAGAAACCTGAATTCGAGTAGAATGCATAAAATAATTACACCATATTAAAAAGTGAATATTTCAAGAATTAAGTGGAAGGCAGCTTCAGCTTGAAACAAGCATCCTTTTTGACATCTTGGTAAACTTAGGGAAAGTAAAATGAATTCTTCGGATAACAGATAAGTAACTGCAAAGAACGAGATTTATATTACGCCATCTAAAAAAGGACAAAGAAATGGAGAAAAAAATATGCTATGTAACAGTGAATGCTTACCATTCAGCTACGCTGTCTTGGTATGGCTTGCAATTACTGCACTGGGCTGATTGTCATGATTCATTGGTTTCCTTTACCATGTTGCCAACTCTAGTTTCAGTAATGTATAAAGGAGACAAGCTTGAAGCGATCTGCACTTGGGGCTTATGGTGAGCTTCTAACATTAAAATGTTAATGATTTCTTTTAAGCTTCAGGAACTGAACTCTCATACTGTGACTAGGTATTCAGCAGCTACCTAAGAAAGTAACAAAGTATACTGTTTTATGCAAGTATCTTCAGTAGGTGAAGTATGGCACGCAATACATTAGTGTGACCGATGGAGGGAAGAATATAGGCACACATGCAATTGTGTGGGAAGTTAACTTCATAAGACTGCATAATAAAAAGACAGAGGATACACATTTGGACACCTCATGCATCTCTACAAAGTTCTTAGAAAGGCAATTTGGCTAGATTAATATATAGCCTATGGAGTATATTATTCATACTTACTCAAGCCCCTCGATTATATTTCACTCAGTGGAGGCTAATTAAACTGAGCGCCCTCCAGATCACCAAAAGATAAAATTCAAGTGATCTGCCACTACAAATTCTGAAAATGGCACATTCAGTAAAATGATTGCATATTACACAAACGTATTTGTACGCACTTTTGTGAAAGCACACAGATCAGGTGCTCTATCGTTGTGCTGTCCAGCTTCCAGCAGTGCAGCGGGTTCCTGCGGGGTGTAGGGATGCCTCCAGAATGGGCATAGCCTTCACGAGTAAGAAATGTTTATTTATATCACTGCGAAGGTGGACAATTGTGATTTACCAAAGTCATGTGGAATTGCAAAAAGAACCTTACACAAACAGGTACATAAATCTGCGTGTGGTCATGCAAATGGTTCTTCGTTATATCTCAGGAGGTTACAGCGCTATATTGTAAGAAGTAAAATTTCCGTAAGGAATTAAATCAGCAGAAATCATCAGACTACCAGGACAATCTTCTCCAAAACTCTAATATGCAGTAAAACATGGAGCATTGGATTAAGAAATGAATGTTGAGAACATGAAAAACAATCTGAAACCTAAGCCGCCATGTCGTAGCGATGCTCTTTGCTCTTCGTTAGTAATCTGACCAGCGCCCTGACCCGTGTTTTACGTACTGGAATAGCCGGCCATTAAAGGTGGTGGATGAGTGGCATTGACTCGAGCGGGAATCATTGCTAGAAAATTTCGGTCCTTAATTTATTACGCAGTGCTCTAATTTATTTATTCATTTATTTATTCAGTTAACCCAGAGTGTCCCGAAGGAGTATAGCGTGAGGAGACGATACAGGGAATCAGCAAAAACAAAGGAGTACAAAGAAATTATACATTGTTAGCGACTAAACAGGAAAGAACACATGTCTAACAATGTAAATAACTCGATAAATGAAATATAACTACCGTGTGAAGCAGCAAGAAAGGAGTTCCAAGAAAATATACAAATGGTAGTTTGTGATGATTGCAAGAGCAGACCATCCTGTTCCTGATACCATATATATATATATATATATATATATATATATATATATATATATATATATATATATATATATATATATATATATATATATATATATATATATATATATATATATATATATATATATGTTGCCAGCGTCTCACTGAAATGTCTCGATTAAATAGTAATTTCGTTATTGTAATATGGGACTATATATGCCCTGCATTAAGAAGACCAATACAAGGAGGCACCCAAGAACACAAACAATGCAGACAGGTTCTCGCGACGCGCGCGCCTTCAAACCGAGCTGTATACATGAGAGAATCTTCATACAAGCTCATATCTGTTCAAGCGTCAAATATATCAATAGTGTTCGTGATGCATGTGAGACATCGCCGTGTACATTACAGATGTACCGTCGTGGTGTTAACAGCGTAAAACGTAGAAGAGACGCGAGACGAGAAGACTACACGAGCGCTGACTTTCAATAACGTTTATTTAAAAGAAGCACGGCTTTTTTATACATTTGCCCAAACGTGTCGCAGACACGCCATTGCATATCATGTGAAACACGCACTTCAGCGCACTCAATAAAATGATTTCAAAGAAATCACAAAGGTACACGACAAACTCTCGTACCTTTCAACACGTGGTCAGAAAACACTCCTTCGTATCACAGGTTCCATGTCACCGACCTTTTTATGGCGTAAACACCTTTGAACTTCCGATGAACTGCACCTCCAGGAAAGCACAACCTTCAGCAAATTCTCCCATGCACTAAAAATCGAGCCCGAGTACCACGCTTTTCACGAGTGAGTTCGGGCAGGCAGCTCGGCAGAACAAAGGCTGCTCGGACGGGCGCTGCAGTAGGGCACTTGGCGCTGGTGCATCGCACGAAAAATACAGCGAACTCTTAGCATTACATGAGTCCAGAGTTTCTGCACTGGTTAATCCACAGGATAAGGAGCACATTTTGTCTAGGCACTCGACTACCACTTTTCTGCAACGAGCACTCAAGCACAGCCAACGTCGTCGGGGGTCCAAATGGATGGATGGATGTTTTGAGCGTCCCCTTTGTAACGTGGCGGTGGGTTGCACCACCAAGCTCTTGCTATTATACTGCCTGATATCCTACCTAGGTTAACAAAGGAAAAAAGTCCCTATAAACTCCAACAACCAGATTTTCTGACCCCCTATTGCTAACTCTGCTTTCGTACGTCTCCGTTTTTTGTCGTTTCCCTACTTTTCTTGCACCAATCTTCCAATCGCCTCTAATCTATATTGCGGACGAGCTTACTTCTCCCGTGCTCTCGCTGAATGCAAGGGCTTCAAGGAGGCCAGTGGTGCCTCCTTGACATCCGCTGGGCAAATGTCTTCCCATTCTAATAAAACATGGTCCATCGATTTCCTAGCTTACCGCAGCAAGCACATGCTTCCTATTCCTTCTTATACCTCGCTTTGTAGGTGTGTGTTCTAAGGCATCAGGATCTCGCTTCGAAAAGTAATGAGCTTCACTTTGAGTTATCATGAATAGTTTTTCTGATTTCGTTTTTTCCTCTGAAGTAGTTACTCATGGCAGGTTTTTTTTTCATTGCTGCCACCTATGAGATTATTTCAGCCTCTCTGACTTTACCACTGGAAACATAGCGCCCAAAGGACTATCCACAAAAGACTAGACAGGACAAGCGCTAACTTTCAACGTCCTGCCTAGTCTTTGTGGATCGTCCTTTGCGCGCTGTGCTTTCAGTGTAACTGTTTTACCAACCAGCCTAAGACTATACTCTCCTGAAGAACGTTTGCGCTTGAGGCTCTTTGTTGCTGTGCTGCTCACCCTACGGGCGGCGTACTTGCTGGTAAGCTGCCTAGTTCTTTTTGTTCCCTGTCAATCAATCATTTTCCTGTAAAGATATCATAACACTCTCCCAACCCATATACTTTGTTCCATATTCCTCATCCCTTCTTCATAATCAATTTTACTGTGAGTTTCCCTCACTTCAAAACTAGTCCAGCCCATATCCCCCTGCCCAGCTTCATTTGTAGTCTTCCTGTGAGCGCCCAATGCGAGGCGCCCCACTGACCTTAAGTTTCCATCGAGTCCTTATGGTACCCCTGATTTTAAGCAAGCAATCGCATTTCCAAAAGTAAGTCCTGTAACCATTACACCTTTACACATACCCCGGAGCACCTCGTACCTATTCTATCCCCGTAGCGGTATGTGCTTCATTATGGCTGCATTTCTCTTCCCCTTTACTGTTATTTTTTGCTGTGTTTCCATATATCTATTGTCTTCGTTTATCTATATACGGAGCTATTTATATTCTCCTATCAGAGGTATTTCCTGGTCCTGTATTGCCACTGTCTGTTCACTGTTTTCATTGAACACCATAACACCTGATTTTCTAACACTACATTTCAAACCTAAATTCTTCCCTTCCTGTCCATAGATATTGTTACTATGAAGGGAACGAAGAAGTTGGATTGGACTAGACGAACACGAAGTCTGGCAGTTGCCTGAACGCCATATACGCCAGTTGTAAATATGTTATTTTACACTCGTGGGCCTGCTTTTTTCCTGCAACATTTTGGTGGAGGTGCTGGGTACAATCACGGAACTTCGCAGCGGACGTCATCTACCTGCCGCCACAATGGCAAATCAACCGACACAAGCGACAACGCCTCAGCAGCCCGTGCCTACGGTCATCCTCACTCATCCGCGGGACCCAGGGACATAGGACAACGCCTACGTCGAGGAATGGCTTACGATGTACGAACGAGTGTGCGACAACAACAGGTGGGATCGAACAATGATGCTAACAAACGTCATATTTTACCTAAGAGGAACTGCGAGGCAATGGTACGACACACACGAAGCTTACCTAACGAGCTGGGATGTCTGCAAAGAAAAAATGCGAGACCTGTTTGGCAGACCTGTCTGTCGTCAGCTGGCGGCAAAAATGAACTTGCGTGTCGCGCTCAAGCGTCCACAGAATCCTATGTAGTCTGCATACAGGATATGCTGGCCCTCTGTCGCAAGGCTGATAACAATATGACCGAGGCAGACAAGATTGGTCACATATTGAAAGGTATTGCAGACGATGCTTTCAATCTCCTGATGTGCAAGGATTGTGCCACTGTGGATGCAATTATAAAGGAGTGCCGGCGCTTCGAACACGCGAAGGGCCGCCGCGTCGCTCAGACTTTCGACCGATTGCCCAATACCGCCGCGACATCTTCTTGCGAAGACCCGCCACGCTTCGTTCAGCCCACAGGACCGGATGAAATTACCCGCATCGTTCGCCGTGAGCTTGAGGCCATGGCTCCGGCTCCAGTCCGTTCTGACTGTCGGGAAAGCGTACCCGCTATCTCCCTTATACAAGCGGTCGTTCGGGAAGAAATAGCAAGGTTGGGCATTCCATCTCTCTGCTCGGTCCGCCATACAAACACCTACCAGATTTCTCCGGCCGCTCGCTCCCAGACGCAAAGCTTTCCGCCCCCTCGTCGCAAACCAGCTGACTAGCGCACAGAGGATGATAAACCTATCTGTTTTATTTGTTCCGGTATTGGACACATCGTCCGTCATTGCCGCAACCATTGGTCGTCGCCTCCTCGGTGGTCGTCTCCGAGTCACTACCGCCAAGTACCAGACAATCGTACTTTTTCGCCCTATACGCAGACTAGGAACATCAACGCCGACAGTGTTCCACCAAGCTCCAGCCGCTACCCGTCTCCGCAAGGTCGTAGGTCCCGTTCGCCTCTCGTTCACCGTTCTTTGTCCCCTTCTGGAACCGGTCGCTTCGCTTCGGGAAACTAGGCTTCGCTTTGGGAAACTAGCACCTTAATCCGGATCCGCGAGAACTGCGCTCTTGTGCCCATCCTCAAGTTTGGATTTTCGTCGCATGTGCTGCCACACGGTATCGCCATAGCGCATATCACTCCTTTGGAAGAATTTGAGATTTCTTCTTTGACCTCTGAATCCTTCGTCAGTACCAACGGACCTTTGTCACCCACTCCTCCGTACTCGACGCCTGCGGACGATGTTTCTAAGATACTCGCCCCTGACTTTCCTTCCGAGCAAACAACAGCTCTTCGTCACCTCCTGTCATCTTTTCGGGACATCTTTGATGTGGACGACCGTCCACTTGGCCAGACATCTGTTGTCACGCATCGCATCAACACTGGTGACGCCAGCCCCATTCATCCCCGCAGGGGCGTCTGCGCAAGCAGGCGTTTGGTGTGTTGCGACACCACGTACCCGAGCACACGAGGGTTGGACCCTCCCGCGTGTAGCCGTGCGCGGCTTAGCCGTGTCTGGGGAAAAGGGGATCCTGGCGGTTGAGCCGATGCTGGGTGTTTGGACCTTTAAGGCCCCCTGCGGAGGCAACACACCTCTTTGGCCTCTGCTTCACATAGACGGCACCTCCAGGTTGACCCACCTGGAGGAAATCGGCAGTCGCCTTTTCCTGTCTTCCTCTCCAATCTTCGTCTTTCTCTCCCACTTTTCCATCTTTCCTGTCTTCTCTTCACTTCTTATTACTTCCGTATTTCCTGGCGGCAAGGGTTAACCGTGTGTAATATATCCTGCCTTGGGTATATATATATTAGGTTATAGCGGCGATGCATGGCTGGCGTCTGCAGGTATTCTTCCGACCTTGTAGCGTCCCCTTGTTGGGCTCGGTGGTGGGTGGCCACCATCGCCGCCGAAATTTCCGATGCTATATGGCAAGCAACTTTCCGCCATTACCTGATCGCTCCCTCAAGAGGGGGCGCACCGATGAAACTTTCGCATTTTTCATGCAAACAAAGCAATCTTTTCCCAAGTACCACGTTGTACACAGTCAGCACAATAGCAAAACAGTCAGAATGATCTCACCATTTGTTGTAGCAAAATGCCTCACGGAAGCAATTGGCCCAGGCTATAAAGTAACGAAGATGGGAAGTGGTGATCTTCTTCTCGAACTTCGCGACAAAGCACAATATGACAAGCTCTCGAAACTTGTTTCATTTGGGGAAATTCCAGTCTCAGTGGGCCCACACAGATCCATGAACACAGTGCGCGGGGTCGTCTCAGAAGATGACCTTCTCGAACTGAGTGAAAGCGAACTACTAGAAGGATGGCAAGACCAGAACGTAGTAAAAGTGCAAAGAATCACAATAAGGCGAGATGACAAACAAATACCGACCAAACACATAATCATTACTTTCGGAACCAGCGACCTGCCTGAAACAATAGAAACCGGCTACTGCAAGCTACGTGTTCGACCATACATCCGAAATCCGCGTCGATGCTTCAAGTGTCAGCGTTTTGGGCATGGATCTCAAACCTGCAGAGGACATGCTACTTGTGCTAAGTGTAGTTCTTCTGAACACGCTTCTGACATCTGCACTTCTTCAAACCACTGTGCCAACTGTGAAGGAGATCACCCCGCCTACTCGCGATCGTGCCCCTCGTCGGAAAAGGAGAAACAAATAATAGAACTGAAAGTCAAACTAAACCTATCTTTTCCAGAGCCACGTAAACGTTTCGCTCTCCACAACCACTCTAGTCCTTCCTACACCGATGTGGCGCGCCGGGGGGCAGCGCTACATCCTTCGGCGGCCGTCCAAGTCACACGGAGTGTGACGACGGTTACGCCATCAGCCCCCCTGGCGGGAGCAGCCACTGCGCTTCCGCCCCCTACCACGAAGGACCAGCAGACCTCCGAGCCTGCCGGTCCCAGGGCCACTGCCCGTGCATACAGGCCCGAAAAACTCCCGAGAGTGCCCGCTGAGCGGGCGTCATCCAGCGCCTCTGACGAGGCGATGGATGTAACAAAAACTTCGCCGGCGTCTCAGACGCCGAAGGAACGGCGTTGCTCCCTGGAGCGCGCCAAGAAAAAAGAAATACCCCGCATCAAGGGGCCTGGAAAGGTCCCTTGAGCCAACCTAATTCATATCTCTTGACACACAGCACATAAACACAAACAATATGGATACGCAAATATTACACTGGAACGTGAGAGGTTTGATCCACAACCTCGATGATATCAAAGAACTCTTACACAAATACCATCCAAAGGTGCTGTGTGTTCAGGAGACACATCTTAAATCTACGCAAACAAACTTTCTTAGGCAATACGCTATTTTCCAGAAGGACCGAGATGATGCTGTTGCATCGTCCGGCGGCGTAGCAATAGTAGTAGACAGAGGCGTTGCTTGTCGGCAACTGCAACTTCGAACTCCCCTTGAGGCAGTTGCTATCCAAGCAGTACTATTCAATAAACTAGTTACTATCACGTCCGTATACATCCCCCCAAGTTATCAACTCTCTAGCACAACATTTCAAAGCTTTATTGATGAGCTGCCTCACCCTTACATAGTCGTCGCTGATCTAAACGCGCATAGCCCACTTTGGGGCGACTCTCGCTGTGATGCGAGAGGACGGCTTATAGAAGACATCCTATTCACTTCAAGTTCCTGCTTGCTTAACAAGAAAAAGCCAACATTTTACAGCTCTACACATAAAACGTTTTCTTCGATAGATCTAAGCATAGCGTCAAGTACAATTGTGCCATATCTCCAGTGGGATGTCATTAATAACCCTTATGGCAGTGATCACTTCCCCATCGTCCTAAACCTTAAAAAACAAAGTGAGCGTCCTGCACATGTTCCTCGATGGAAAGTTGATTCAGCCGACTGGACGAAGTTTCGCGAACTAACGCAGCTGCCCTGGAATAATATCTGTGAACTTAGCCTAGACGACGCAGTAGCATACATAACAGCGTTCATTATTGATGCTGCATCAGTATGTATCCCCCAAACAAAAGGGTCGCCCTCGAAACGACGTATTCCATGGTGGAATGAGGAGTGTAGGGAAGCCAGAAAAAAACAAAACAAGGCTTGGAATCTCCTCCGTAACTCACCAACCACAGAGAATCTAATGAATTTCAAGGCGATCAAGTCGCAAGGAAGAAGAACACGCCGCCGCGCTAAACGGGAAAGTTGGAAAAACTACATAAGCAGCATGAATTCATATACAGACGAACAAAAAGCCTGGAACAGAGTTAACAAAATAAAAGGCCGCGAAACTCATCCCTTACCTTTATTAAATACACAAGGAGACACCCTGGAGGATCAGGCAGATTGTCTAGGAGCACATTTCGAGCACATTTCCAGTACATCTCACTACACAGATACATTCGTAAAATACCAGCGACTAGCAGAACAGATGAATTTGGATCGGAAAAGCACATCCAACGAAGTATACAATCGTCCATTTGGAATGGCTGAGTTCCAGGCCTCACTGAACTGTTGCAACAAGTCCGCTCCAGGAAGTGACAGGATAATGTATGAGATGATCAGACACCTAAAAAACCCTAAAAAACACTACTGTCACTCTTTAATTCCTTGTTCTCTGCAGGCTACATTCCTTCTGTTTGGAAAGAAGCAATCGTAATCCCTATCCTCAAAGAGGGCAAGGACCCTTCCTCACCCAACAATTATAGGCCCATAGCTCTGACAAGTTGTATATGCAAATTATTTGAGAAAATGATTAACCGTCGCCTCATCCATTTTCTTGAAAGCAGCAAGATACTCGATCCCTTACAGTGCGGTTTTAGAGAGGGTAGATCCACAACAGATCACCTTGTTCGCATCGAAACAAATATCTGCGATGCCTTCGTCCACAAACAGTTTTTCCTGTCCGTATTTTTAGATATGGAGAAGGCATACGACACAACCTGGCGCTTTGGAATCCTCCGCGATCTGTCTGAAATGGGAGTTCGAGGCAATTTGCTACACATCATTCAGAGTTACCTCTCCAATCGCACGTTCCGTGTTAGAGTCGGTAACGTTCTGTCTCTTACATTTACACAGGAGGCTGGTGTTCCACAAGGAGGTGTGCTGAGCAGCACTCTTTATTGTCAAAATGAACTCCATCCAGACTGCCATACCACGTAGTATGTTTTATTCTGTATATGTAGATGATATCCAGATAGGTTTTAAATCATGTAATCTAAGTATCTGTGAGCGACATGTACAGCTTTGCATAAATAAATTGTCTAAGTGGGCGGACGAAAATGGTTTTAGGCTAAATCCGAGAAAAAGTACGTGTGTCCTGTTCTCTAATAAAAGAGGGATACTGGCGGAACCCGTAATCAGTCTCAATGGAGAACGGTTATGTGTGAGCCATGAACACAAATTCTTAGGGATCCTTCTAGACAGTAAGCTAACTTTTGTGCCACACCTGAAGTATCTTAAGGCAAAGTGCCTCAAGACTATGAATCTTCTGAAGCTGTTGTCGCGTACACCTTGGGGAAGCGACAGGAGGTGCCTAATAAAGCTGTACAAAAGTCTAATATTAACACACCTTGACTATGGCGCCATAGTCTATAATTCTGCAGGACCTAGTACTCTAAAAATGCTAGATCCTGTCCACCACTTAGGCATCCGCCTTGCTACAGGCGCCTTTAGGATTAGCCCTGTGCAAAGCCTCTACGTCGAATCAAACGAATGGTCATTGCACTACCAAAGGACATATTTAACTTTCTCCTACGCCCTAAAAGTTAACTCAGATGTTGAACATCCTTGTCATTCCACTATATGTGACTTGTCCACTGCTAGGCTGTTTCGTAAACGCCCAGCCACTAGGCCTCCTCTGTCCCTCCGGTTGGAAGCACTCTCAGAAAAAACAGGGGTCCCTCTTTTACACAATGTCCTAATGGCTCCTACACGGCTTCCACCGCCTTGGGAGTGGCAGACTATCCAATGCGACATCTCTTTCTTAGAAATATCGAAACGAGCCCCGGAGGCGCACATATATTCGCATTTTCTGGAACTCAAGGAGAAGTACTCATGTGACGAATTTTACACAGATGCTTCGAAGTCTCCAGCTGGTGTTGCTTATGCAGCTCTGGGACCCTCACTTTCAACATCAGGACCACTAAACCCACACACCAGTATCTTTACAGCGGAAGCATACGCCATTCTTAAGGCTATTCAACACATACGGCTCACAAATATCGCCAAGGCTATTGTCTTCACAGACTAATTAAGTGTAGTGAGAGCCCTAATTAGCTTACGAAAGCATAAGAACTCGGTTTTTAATGAGCTGTAAGAATCAGGAACACCTTAGACTTCTGTCAACCAAAGGACCAGGCAGGATTCCGTAAAGGCTACTCAACAATAGACCATATTCACACTATCAATCAAGTGATAGAGAAATGTGCAGAATATAACCAACCCTTATATATAGCTTTCATTGATTACGAGAAAGCGCTTGATTCTTTCGAAACCTCAGCAGTCATGGAGGCATTACGGAATCAGGGTGTAGATGAGCCATATGTAAAGATACTGGAAGATATCTATAGCGGCTCCACAGCCACCGTAGTCCTCCACAAAGAAAGCAACAAAATCCCTATAAAGAAAGGCGTCAGACAGGGAGATACGATATCTCCAATGCTATTCACAGCATGTTTACAGGAGGTATTCAGAGGCCTGGAGTGGGAAGAATTGGGGATAAAAGTTGATGGAGAATACCTTAGCAACTTGCGATTCGCTGATGATATTGCCTTGCTTAGTAACTCAGGAGACCAATTGCAATGCATGCTCACTGGCCTGGAGAGGCAAAGCAGAAGGGTGGGTCTGAAAATTAATCTGCAGAAAACTAAAGTATTGTTTAACAGTCTCGGAAGAGAACAGCAGTTTACAATAGGTAGCGAAGCACTGGAAGTGGTAAGGGAATACATCTACTTAGGGCAGGTAGTGACCACGGATCCGGATCATGAGACTGAAATAACCAGAAGAATAAGAATGGGCTGGGGTGCGTTTGGCAGGCATTCTCAAATCATGAACAGCAGGTTGCCACTATCCCTCAAAAGGAAAGTGTATAACAGCTGTGTGTTACCAGTACTCACATATGGGGCAGAAACCTGGAGGCTTACGAAAAGGGTTCTGCTGAAATTGAGGACGACGCAACGAGCTATGGAAAGAAGAATGATGGGTGTAACGTTAAGGGATAAGAAAAGAGCAGATTGGGTGAGGCAACAAACGCGGGTAAACGACACCTTAGTTGAAATCAAGAAAAAGAAATGGGCATGGGCCGGACATGTAATGAGGAGGGAAGATAACCGATGGTCACTAAGGGTTACGGACTGGATTTCAAGGGAAGGGATGCGTAGCAGGGGGCGGCAGAAAGTTAGGTGGGCGGATGACATTAAGACGTTTGCAGGGACAACATGGCCACAATTAGTACATGACCGGGGTAGTTGGAGAAGTATGGGAGAGGCCTTTGCCCTGCAGTGGGCGTAACTAGGCTGATGATGATGATGATGATGATAGCTTGTTATGCTCCGCATATATGTGCAGCCAAGCGATTATGCTATGCTGGGTACCTGGCCATAAATGCATAAAAGGCAACGTAGATGCTGACGAAAACGCTACGTCAGTGAGTTTTAGCACCACAGATGGAAATATCCCCATTCCTTCCACAGAACTAAGGCCCTTTCTGCGCCGTAAATTGAGGAATCATTGGCAAGAAGAGTGGGATACACAAACATTGAATAAGTTACACATTATAAAACCAAAATTGCGGAATTGGATAAGTGACAAAACAGCACGGTACAAGGAAGTACTTCTATGCCGATTAAGAATAGGACACACTTACAGTACTCACTCCTACCTCTTGACTGGCGGGGATCCTCCTACCTGTAGTAGGTGCGGCGATAGCCTGACTGTCCTCCATGTTCTTATCCAGTGCCCTGCAATAGAAACAGAGAGGAAAAAGTATTTCCCTTCTGCATATCGCGAAAATATACCTCTCCATCCTGCATTTTTTCTTAGTGACGAACCGTTTTTCAAACTGCAAACAGTCTTAGGTTTTTTAGACGAAACTGACATCCTGAAAATCATTTGGCCAGGCAATTTTTAGCACGTGACTAGCAGCCCTGCATTCAAGGGCTTGCTTGAAACTCTGGTGTCAGTGTTATGTTTTATTTCATAATGTTTTAACGAAAGCCCATTGCCATAGCCCACATCACTGCCTAGTCACCGTCATTATTTTAGCAACTATATATTCTACGCCATTTACAGCTACAGATTTTAGGCCCTTTTACAGCCATGTCACATATACCATGAGGAATTCATTGTGCACGCCATCCGTAATACACCGTAATCATTACCATTTTTCATGGCGCTCTTTGGCCAAACCTGGCCCTTGCGCCATAAAACACCACACATCATCATCAGCCCCATTCATAGGCGGCCATATCGTGTCTCCGCAATAGAAAGGGCAATCATACAGAAAGGTGATAGGATGATGGACAAGGACATCATTGAACCTTCCAGTAGCCCGTGGGCATCACCGGATGTCTTAGTAAATAAAAAAGACAACTAGTGGCGCTTCTGCGTTGACTACCGTCACCTCAACAGGATAACAAAGAAGGATGTTTATCCCCTGCCGTGCATTGATGATGCTCTTGACTGCCTTCACGGATCCCAATACTTTTCATCCATTGACCTCCGCTCCGCCTATTCGCAGATTAGCGTCGATGAGATGGACCGCGAGAAAACAGCCTTCGTCACACCGGACGGTCTGTACCAATTTAAAGTCATGCCGTTTGGATTATGCAATGCGCCAGCTACATTCGAGCGCATGATGGACTCTCTCTTGCGCGGCTTGAGGCGGTCTACATGCCTCTGTTACCTCGACGATCTGATTGTGTTTTCGCCGAACTTTGAGAGCCACCTGCGGCGCCTCACAACCATACTCTCCGTGTTTCGCAGGGCTGGCCTTCAGCTAAACTCCTCCAAATGCCATTTCGGTCGCCGTGAAATTAACATGCTCGGCCATCTCGTAAACGCCGCCGGAATCCAACCTGATCCACAGAAAGTTCACGCCATGCGAAATTTTCCTGTACCTTGTTCCACAAGCGATGGCCGTAGTTTTCTGAGCTTATGCTCTTATTTTGCCGACATCGCTCACCCTCTCACTGACCTTCTTAAGAAAGACGTCTCTTTCTCTTGGGGACCTCTGCAGGAGAAAGCCTTTTCTACAATGCTTGAGCCGCTTACAACTTCCCCAATTCTGTCACACTTTGACCCTTCTGCGCCCACTGAAGTACGAACTGACGCGAGTGGTCATGGCATCGGCGCTGTCCTCGCTCAGCATAAACAGGGCCAAAACCCAGGTAGCACAAAAGAGATACGTAACGTTTTCATAGCGTTTATCCAAGACGATAAAAACGGGTTAAAGAAAATACTAATGCGAGAACTCCGTTGTGAAAACGTCGTATATGTCTGCTAATGTCCGGCTTAATTACTTTCTTGTGACGATCTAGAGCAGGTCTGCAAGACGTACTTGAAAAGCTGGTCTAGAAATAAGATTGGGAAAGACACAAGTAATCCCATTGCCAAAACTATTCGTAACCAATTTCTAAACGTTTTTAGAACGTTATCAAAAAGCTGGTCTAGAAGTGGTCTTGAAAGGTTTACGATAATCTGGAGCGAATTTTCGCGGGTGCGAGGGGCGCGATCGGACATCGTTGTTCGAAACAAGCGTTCAGTTTCGCCTCACGCGTCTGGCCTATGCCACGCCTACGTTGTCAGACGAACCCGTCGGCACGGCCTAAGCCAATGGCATGAGATGAAACTGAACGGGCGTTTCCAACGATCTCCGATTGCGCCCCAGATGAGTAGGAGCGTCGGTGTTGACTGTAAGAGCCATGGCGCAGTGCCAAGCACAGTTGCCCGGAAGGCCGGCGCATCCTCTACCATGTCACATGAAAATGAGCCTGTTAGGCATAATGAATCCATAACACCGCCTTTAGTAAGCTACGATGCTTACAACAAAAATGGAAATGACATCCTGTAAAGAACAAACGGTCACGTCTTTGCAGGCGGCCAGACCAAGGCCTTCATGCCAAGAGTGCATGAAATGAGAACATTGTGACCAAGCATAAACACTTTATTAAAACGTAATGCTTATGCAAGGTTCGAGCAAAATGTGAGAAATGCAAATAAAAGTAAAAGTACATCAACAATGACAAAATTCACAGAAAGAATTCGTAATGAACTCGAAAGTGAACATTGACGAGTACATAAACGAAATTCCAAGTACACATACAAAAATGAACAAAAAAACATGGTGTAGTAAAGTTTCTCATTTATCACAGTAAAGAGCACGTGGTATTAGATGGTCTAGTTATCCAGAAGTGACATCGTAGCGAATGGAAGTAGAGCGAAAATACAAGAGTTTGAATCGGATGGTAACTGCCTCCAAGCAATGTTACCAACCATCTAGAAGCTTGAAAAGAACACAGAAAGAAATAGCACAGCATACCATCATAACACAATCCTGTGAAAAAATCAAACAATGGGAACAATTCCAAACTGGAAATATTGCCTTTTGGATATATCAAAGAGCGTAATGGCGAGAAAAAAAACCATACAACAAAAAGCAATAAAGTGAAATTAGCATAGAATACTTCAACGGAGGAGTCAGTGTAACAAGTGAGCACCACTGTAATACAGCGAATGATGAGACTGAGTAATGCCGCATAATCTTGCCACACCAGAACATGAGAAATGAATGTGCAAGCCTCATATATAGAAACTTACATAAACACGGAAATAAACTGGAATGCACTGGAAGCTGCATTTGTGTAATAAAGAAAGCAATGCTCATAATAAATACGAATTGGTTTAGCTAAAAAGCCCTGTAAAAGAGGAAAATATATACGACTCTGGCAAAAACAAAGTTGCAACGAATAATTTGCAAACCAGCAAATACATTAGTACACTGACATGCAACACTTTACGCAAACCTCCAGTCTCCTGAAGTAAAAAAAAAGCACCCTGCATGACAAAAAGGTTTAACACATGTAGCCCAGAGCAAATTCTTTGCCAGTTCGCCCACACTTTCACATCCAAAAATATTTGCCACAGAGTCCAGGCACAGTTCCACCGATGTTTACCAGTTCACCCCCACTTTCACGTCCAAAAATATTTGGCACACAGTCCAGGCAGAGCTTCATAGATGAACAGCTTGATAGCACACTACTGAATATTCTGCAGTCCCGCTGGAACTCGAACAGCCGCACATGCTGGTAGTGGTTTCAATGTAGGCACACTTCCTCCCCTGGACAGGTATGCCCAGATATCTGCACTGGTGCTCCATCTTGTCGAAGTAGACACATTGCTGCAGTACGCTGGTAGTTGAAATGTTCTGAATGCACAAGCATTGGCTTCACCAGAAAGAGTTGCCAACATACCACCACTGGCATATATATGCACTTGCTCTTCACTCAGTAGCACTGAACTTGAAATGTTCCTTCTAGGTGTGCTTGCTAGATAAGTGGGCAGGCCTACACATTCTCTAAAATTTTTGCAGTTGTAATGAAACACATAACAGCACAATTAAGGTACAATGTGAAATACATGCTAAATTTTATTATGAGTTATGAAAGCGGTGTGTACACAAAATATGCAACTACAACACTATCCAGATCATAAAAATAAACATATGCAATGTTAAATATTAAAAAATTACTGCAGAAAATGCAGGCTGGTTAATGAAATGAGCACACTATGTAGACTAAGTATACCAAGCATTTCAAATGAAATTAGTGACAGGATATACCATGACAATGTAATTTGTGGTCACTCACCATTCCTGTTTGCTTGCATTTCTCGAACAGTTTGGAGAAGGTCCTTTTAAGCAGATAAGGAAGATGCCCCAATGTGTGTACAAACTGTCTCTGCCTCTTTAACGAGGGGCCACTGTGTTGCTGCCAGTGCACTGAATTAGAAGGATCAGTTGGCACATTGCAAGGGAGCAAAGATATTTAAAGGCACTATGTGCAAGGTTTAGGTGGCCTGTCAAGTGCTATTTACCGTTCAAGACACCATGAAATGTTCAGTACTGCTGCATTTATTGGCACATTGTAGCTTTACGATCGCATTTTCTACTTAGACCATCAGGCGCAGACCAATCTATGCAATTAGTCATGCAGGAATCAATTTTGCACTGCTTGGCTCTAAACAATCTGTATCACATCCCCTCTTAGTACCAAATGCTATGGACTTTTACCCATCAACTTACTTAGTGCACTGACTTGCCTATTTTTCCTTATATCAACGTTTGAAATTAAAAAAAATTACAAATTGCAAATAGAATACAACGTTGCTGGCTTGATAGACAAATTTGATGTCGAACATCACCATTCCTGTACAAAGAATGCCTAAGGATTGGATCCCCTCATTTAAGTTTATGAACCTAGATAGCTGGCTGAATATTATGTTGCTAAGTGAGTGAGTGCGATTGCTGTAGTAAGCAAACATCACATATATTTTGCATGTTGACAAATCATGTTTCATTCTGTGCATACCAAAATAATTCATACCGAGGGGCTTGTCAGTGCACCTGAAGCAAAAATGGCCAGGCTTAGCTTGGTTAAGCCAAGAATGCGTTGCATATTGTGCGCGAGTTGGGGCCCAGCTTTTCCTCCGGCTGTAGTGACGTCACGTCACATGGTTGCGCTAAAGGTCAATGGTGGCTGCCCGGCCGCGCCCAAGGGCTGAACTGAGTGATTGCAATATGCAACGCATAAAACTCTAGTGTAGGGGTATGAGCCACTATGATGGCTCATACCCCCAATGGTGGCTGCCCGGCCGCGCCCAACGGCTGAACTGAGTAATTGCAATATGCAACGCATAATATGCCTAAGAGCATGCAGCCTGGTACAATGCATGCAAAATGAGTGATGTATGTCTGCTGTCTTCCATGTCAGCATATAGTAATCAGTACTTTACATACCTCGAGATCCTGAATTATGCACTACTCAAGCAAAATGTAATGTGAAAACAATAAATAACATGCCCGACAACCAGTACAATAAAATGGCCGGTACATAGTATCTCCAGCCAGAAACAGGAGCAGTAAATAGCTTGTATGCAAGCCATTACACACATTACACGAAATACTTTCAACAGAAATCAATCTTATGAAAGTATAAAGCAAATTTCCTTTTAAATGCGAATTTTATTTAAAACATAAATTCCACTGCACAGCAGCTTGAGTCGAAATTATGAGCAGTGATGTGGCCTACAAGTGCACCTGCACAGTGGTAGTCCTTTGTTGACATTCAATTTTTTTCCCTGGGGAAATAAAATTTTTAAGCACTGATAAGTACTGTACCCAAAATAACAAAATTGTCTCCTATACGAATATAAAAAACTTCGCATAGAACTTATGCACAATGACACTCCATACATACAAATAATGTACTTTTGTGATAAAAATTAATTTACTGCACACCAATTGCGTGGAAACGTATTGTAGGCAACAATAATGTAAAGTGGCGTGAACTCCAAGCAGATACCACGGCATTTGAGGCGGTACAGGAGGCTCCGCCATATTAAAATTATGTAACGTTACATACATGCACTGAAGGTAGAGCTTAACTACTAAAGGAAGCGCGGTTCCAAGAATCTGACCCGCATGACACGGGTTTAAACTTGCCCAGCACCAGAGAAATTTCCAATAATTTTTTGCCCATTTACGAGTGCCTAAGGTTAGGCCCATTTTTAGACTGTAAAGTTTTCGCAATCAGCAAATTTTTGTTAGATAGCTGGAAAGAAAACTGTTCTAGCAATGACAAAAATGCTATGGACTGCTCAATCTAAAGCAATGAGGCATCTTTGTCCTATGCTGAGAGGGAAGACAGACATAACACTGCGTCAGAAATTAAACAGTTTTCCTAGTAACAAATAATTAGTTGATGCAGACACAGACTAAGACAATAAAGCATTTAGTAATGAATTTATATAGTACACTTTTTAAGAAATTTTGTAGAAGATATGCTAGAATTCTAAATTAATCTTGGCCAGCACGAAAAGCATACCCTCTCTTAGAAGAGCAATAACCAAATCAGTTGCAAGCGCTGGCAAACCATAGGAGCACAAAAAAAAATTTTTTTCCTGTTGCAAAAATTTTTAGTGCAATAGCAATCCATATTGATTTGGTGTATTTCTCATTACTACGTTCTTTCAATGTGGTGTTGGTCAAATTTTTTCTAAAGAACGTTGCGTGTCGTCAAGCTCTTCTACGCTTAAAAAAAATCTAACATCCTTTGGAGTACATCTTGTCCACAGACAATTTTTGCTGTACGTCTTGCTTGCATTTCCTTTTTTGAAAGCGCTCATTGCTCTCCTGTCAAGATTGCTGTTACACTGATAGCGTACCTGCCATTCATGAAGTGGCACATGCGCAGTGTTAAAAAAGGAAGGGCACACAAGGCAGATGACTATTTTCGCACAACGTAAGCACGAAAAGGTCCAAACTTATTGTCTATTCAACATGCCTCTTGATATCAATGGCAGTGGATCATTTTTTAAATGCTTCCCTAAATACTTGGTATCTCTATAAGACAAACATTTCAGCGTATAAAAATTTTGCAAATATCTGAACAAGTGCAATCAGATCTGGTTGCTTACATATCACGTTCTTAGGGAAAGGATGCAATCTTATCTAGCAAACAATGCTGAAGTTATGGAACTGTCGTCACACCTGCGTGCTTTGGCATTTTTCAGCCATACCATGGTGTTGGCTTTGATCTCATCCAAAGGAGCGTCACGAGTTCTGACATTTGTATTCACAGCCGGTGTGTGTATATATATATATATATATATATATATATATATATATATATATATATATATATATATATATATATATATATATATATATATAGGGAGAGAGACAGAAAAATTTCCATTAGCAGTCCTGCAACATATCACGCAATAATATACCCCAAATTTCCTTTCCCCATTTCTACTATTGAAGAAAAGCAATGTTCATTATCTGCAATATGTGTACATTTTCCTAACGATACGACTGTTCGTTTTTTCAATATCTGAAACATATGACTGATCATACCTTTAATGATGCTCCATAGATGTAGGCTGGCAAAACTCCTTTTTGCTTTTTGACCGAAAAAACTAAGCTGCTGCCAGCCCATCGGATAGGAGGTAGCGAAGTTGGGCCCTAACTGCCTGGCCAGTATTTGCTCCTCCAAGGTTCGCCGGACGTTTGATCTGGAAAAAGATATAGATTAAAAGTCGAATCTATGGTACATTCTAGTAGCATCTAACCAATGTATGGCGGGCATCTCGATCTTTTGCACGCTTTTCTTCCAGATTTTCCAGCTGTACCGGTGTCTCCAGGGGGAACACGAACTCTTCACACTCGAATCCTGTTTCTTAGTCAGTTTGTTCAGTATTGTCAAGATGTTTTCATTCGGATTTTTTATGAATGCCAGCTCCTTCAAGATCTGTCGTCGGTCAGCTGTCAAAACATAACATGTGTACACACATCAGAACTTAAAAATTCCCACTCCCGTACATTGGTAGCAGCACCTCAAAGCACATTACAAGATATCACTGCATTCTGCCATAGCCAATCAGGTTATGAAAGTAAGACACAAAGCCTGCAATTATTAAAAGGCCACTAAAAAGAGGAAATGATTTCACCTTTTCTAAATTATCTTTATAAATTACCAAGTGGCACTCTTATCCACAGACAGCCAGGAAAGTTGCTAACGTGAGAGTTGGCACACAACTTTGACAGCATCTGCTATTTAATACCTCATCAGTGAAAGTGGACTACATTGTATTCTAAAGCAGATAAAGATCTAACTTGCAAGTTTTACTTTTACTCAGTCAAGGAGGCTGAAATTCATAACAAAAGGTACTTAGACGTCCATCAAATCATAGTAAAGTACAGTGAACGGGTTCTGACTGGAAATGCAGTAAGTGGAACTCATACCTTAATTTTCTCTTCAGCCAACCTATTTTTTCGGAAGTAATGAAAATAGTTTTAAAATATTATCTAGACAGTCTAAACTGATTTAGTGCGTTTTGCTCTCTTTAAGGAGGATATTTTTGTTACATGCAGCCACACAATTAACTACATAAAGAATTACAAACATTAAGTTCAACATACCAGATATCAGTTGAGTTCAAATGTAGAAATTATGCATAGATCTGTTCTGTCATTTGTGTCGCCTTGACCTGTGCTGAACTTTTCCATCTGAGCGACATTCAGCTGAATCCCACAAACTATTATATAGCAGGCACAAATACTCATTTTCGAGGGCTACTAGAAGCAACGGAACAATTGAAAGTGATTCATTCTTGCTCAGGCTGTTTTATTTGTTGAAAGAATTATTGCTAGTTCGCAAAATGAAGGCAAAAACATTTTACTAAATATTTTACCTGAACTGCAGCGTTGCTACATTGTATGAATTTTAAAGACTTATGCGAGGCCCGGCCAATTTTTTTTTGCCAAGAGTCTTGAAGATAAACTTTGTCGTATTGCATTATAATCCTTGTCTATCGATTATCAGTTACCTGGCTCTAAACAGACGCTGTTCAAATTTGTGGCACAATGGGTTAGCACAGAACTTTCATTTTGTCACTTGTCTCCCCAAACCTCCTCTTATTGTAGAAGTTGCCATTCTGCTATTTCTAAAATAGAATGTGCTAGCGTATTACAATGTCCCTTTTTAGAGCCCCTTTACCTTGACATGCACAGAGTTCCATATGCTATATTCTAGTCAGTCAGATACCTTTGACCAAATGAAGCATGTAGTGAGCAAGTCACATTATGTACACTTAATAGCAATGCAGCTGCAGGCAACTGTGCTAGCTTTTCAACTTACATTCGCACTGGCAGCTCTTAGCTTGTGAAGCAGAGGTGCTCGAATATCCCTGTGATCCCTGGTCTGGCAATGACATCAGTCTGGATAAAAAAACATTGACATTCGATCCTTGCAGTTTGCTGACAAGATACTGCAGCTTACCGAGAAGGCATGGTCTCACAGCCAGCACTGTCACGTGGAGGACGAGGGCTAGAAAACCTAAACAATGAAATCAAGTATGAATTCATTGAATAATCACATAAAGCATGGGCACCCGAAATTCAACTTTCTACACTTGTCACCTAATTCCAGCACACACGAAGTGCTTTTACGCTGTTTCCCACAGACATGGGCGGCGTAATCTGCATGAGTGCTCCTAAGCTTGGTCTGCTTGCTAAATGTATTCGTTTGTATCTTGCAGCGCAGATTCAGGAAAGACATGGGCCTTAAACAAAGCATTCTTTAAAATCTTTATTCTTTGAGTTTGGTGCTGAAAACTTCTATATATATGTAATATTGTGGGCTTATATTGAATATGAGGTCTGTTAAATGTCGGTTAACCTGCCGCAGTGGCTCAGTAGCTATGGTGTTGTACTGCTAAGCACAAGATCACAGGATAAAATCCCAATTGCGGCGGCCACTTTACATAGGGCCGAAAAGCAAAAACGCCCGTGTCTCGTGCATTGGTGGCACGTTGAGGATACCTGGTGGTTAAATTTAATCCAGAGCGCCGCACTACTGCCTGCCTCATAATCAAATATTGGTTTTGGCACGTAAAACCCTAGAACTCGTTAATTCGTAACATGTTAGCTAAAAGCCAGCATCCCCTGCACGACAGATGAAACACAACCTAAGAGCAAGCCCATCATCCTCAGATGTTCCTTAAAAGTTCAAATTTCAGTGTGTGCCAGTAATGGTACTTACATGACTCAAGAAGTTCTCATAGATAAAACCTCTCAATATTTTACAAGCACCAACCAGCAACACACCAAGGTCCATATTTGTTGATCTGCCTGGGTTCTAATTTGATGCTAACTTCTCGTAATTACATCATCTAAAGATGTACAAAATATCACTTTATACGACGTCACTAAACAGGGTATCGATAGCTTGCATATTATTCATTGAATGCCTTAGCAGAACCATATTGATATGCCTACTTTATAACAAGAGTTGCAAGACATTGAAGCCCCAGAAGGCCGCTCTCGAGTTTCAACTGCAAAATCTTGCAACTGTTGTTAAATGGCAGCAGTGCAGCATGGTTTGTGTTGCGGCATTCCTTGAATCATATCAAATTCTAATACACACCCTCTTAGCACAATCTGAGGAACCAAGAATTTGCACGCCTAGTATAAAGATAGAAACAGAGGAGAGTTGTAAAACTGGTCCTGATAATGGAAATAAGCACATCACATTACATACATGTACAAGTTTTCTGCACTAAAAAAATATTCTGAAAAATTGAGAGCAAAATGCATGTTAATCTTAACAGCTGTACTTCTATGAATGACAAAAGCTTACTCCTGCACTGGCCTTTGAGGCACTCTTGAAGGCATATGGCGGCTCCTGCAGGCATAAAGAAAATGAGGTTCATAAAGCTATAACAATCATCAGCCGATTTTTTTGTTTACTGCAGGACGAAGGCATCTCCCAGTGATTTCCAATCACTCCTGCTGGTTGCTAGCTAAATGCATGTGCCTGCAAGTGGTCATAATTTCATCAACCCACCAAATATGCTTTCCTCAATTGAGCTTCTCTTCCTTTGGCAAACCATTCTGTAACCCTAGAATGGTTCACCGGTTATCCTCTCTATGCATTACATGGCCGGTCCAGCTCTATTTTTTTTCTCCTGTCAGCTAGAATGGCAGCCATCCCCGTTTGCTCTCTGATCCACATGGCTCTTTTTCTGCCTTAAAGCCTAACTTTTTTCGTTCCATCGCTCTTTGTGCGGTCTCGTTTTGAAGCTTCTACGTTATCCTCCATGTTTCTGCCCTATATGCTAGCATCGGTACGTTGCAATGATTTCACACTTATAATGACAGTGGTAAGTGTCTAGCCAGGATTTGTTAATGCCTGCCATATGTGCTCCAGCCCATTTTTATTCTTCTGTAAATTTGTAGGAGCAAGCAATCAGCTAGCACAAGACAGGGGTAATTAGAGAATGCTGGAAGAGGCATCTGTCCTGCAGTGGACACAAAATTAGGCTGGTGAGAAATATCACTCTCGTGATCAGGGTTCCCTGTGAGGAAATAACCTAGATAAACATACTCCTGCACACACTAGAGGTTGACTGGCAATCGTGAATTATTGTTACCTATCCTTGACAGGCTATCGAACATTTCCCTTTTGCATGTTAATCTGAAACCGTGTTCTTACACTTTCTCAGTTAAGGATCTATCATTTGTTGCAATTCATCCCCAGTGTCGATCGACAGGACAATGTCATCCGCAAACCAAAGGTTGAGATATTGGTCGTCGATCCTAATTGCTAAGCCTTTAAAGTGCAATAGCTTCGAGCATTCTAAGCATGCAGTGACAGCATTGGAGATTGTCTCCTAGCTCGCCTGACAGATAGTACAACTGACCTACCATCAAAAGTAGCTTTCCAAATTGAAAACTACTCTGAAGGCCTTGTATAAAATTACGGCACTTGTCAACTGCTGTTTAAGACTTAAAATGCACTTACTGGTAATAATATGCTGGCCTCAGCAGTTCTGAAGATTGATGGCTCCTATACAAAAAGAGAATAGATTTAGCAAGGCAGTTAGTAGAAATGGTTTTCAACTTACGCATATGTTAAGGCAGCTGGAATCGATTCCTGGTGACGCTGTGCAAATCCGAAATGCTCATTTCTACATTGGGAAGGAGGTGTACATTGCAGTGAAATGCCTTGTGCTACACATAAAATATGTGAACATACCCTGTCAGCCTTGCAGTTTGTTCAATCACATGTAGACTGCAAAAGTTGTATCCAAAATTATAAGCACTGGTCAAACACTTCAAGTAGTCTCACAAATAACTTGTTCGAAACTATGTTAACATACTTTCCTTAATGCAGGCAATTATGGCCAGGTTGGAGCGCAGTACAAGATACAAGACAAAGACAGGCGCTGCTTGCAATAAGGCAGAACTTAGCCAAAGCCACGTATTACTGAAAACTTCCAAATGTAGTTACTCATGGTTATGTGATAGAGTCACTGGCTGAACTTTTAAACAGAGGAAATATAAAACAGAAAAGAAACTCCTGAAAAATAATACCGTAGCAGATGCAACCAGCAGGCAGGATTATGACCTGACAAATGTGGTAGAATCATAGAATCCTGCAAACAATCTATCTCAATGTAATTTTGCATTACATAAACATTGTTGTTTTCATAATACCAAGTAGCTGGACTACTTCTATTTTGCAACACTAAAATAGACCTAATTGTCACGTAAAGGCCTAGGTGACTAATGCAGGTGATTGGCAGTTTCTGCGGAGGGTTATAAATTTTTATTATGGCCAATTGAACAATATTTCAGCTTACAGCTTATATGATCCAATTCCTGAGCACCTGTCAGCCGAAGACATGTAGCTCTCCCTGCACCCACAAAAAATTGTTAGAATGATTTCACCGATTTTGTCATAATAAAAGGTGCATACCCAGTGAGCCTTGTTTCTTGGGAAACAGGAATCTGCATACTAAATGTAAATATAATAGTACTCATAAAACTATTCTGCACACATCACAAGTTAGAAACATAGTACTGAGGCTGATTTGCTGTCGTATCGAATGGTTGTGAGCTTCATATTACTGAATTAAATATCTAGACCAGTTCATGAAGCATTGCTACAAAGGAACACCCAAGCATCTGGAATATTATGCAGGACATGAAATTTACACTGGTCAATGGCATATAAGACATGTTTGGATGTCCGTACGGAGGCAATTTTCTAATCATCCTCACTTATTGTAAACAACATGGCTTGATAGTGAACCAGTAATAGCATGCCTATAACAGCTGAATACCACAGCCACTGCAAAAAGTTGGTGGTCTACTATGGGATGACAAGCTCAACTTACGGTGACATATCAGCATATTCATAGCAGTTGCTTGTAGAATCAGACCTGCAGGAAGAGTGGCAAATACTAGCGCAAGAAAGCTTACCCAAGCACACACGTGTTACGCCCCAGCTGCTGTGGTACTCGATGGCACAATTGAATTGGTTACATGTTGCTGCAATCAAAATCCCCTTTAAATATTCTGCCACCCTTGACTTCCTAGTGCTTTGAATTTTTTAGTAAATTATTATTTATGTCTAACCATGAGCACCGCCAATTGGATGAACTAATATTGTTCTCAGCCTTTAAGGATGGAGACTTTACTAGAGTAGAAAAATTAGGCACACGCATTGTATTTCCAGTAAATCAGTGCAAAAAAAACTGAAGTAGTACACAACCAAATAACAGTCCGCAAAATAAATATTGTCCCTCTACTGAAGCATATCAAATAAAATCGATGCGAGGATGGCATCACTTTACTAGTAACACAAGTCTAAAAAACTGTAAGTTAGTCAAGCAATGAAACTTTACCTCTCAGTCACACGTTTGGCCTGTTTTGCAGTGCTGTTATCTTCAGGGCTATCCACGCAGCTACCACAGGAAGCAAAAAAGAGCTTCTTGAATCAAAAATGACAGATTGCTGTCTATATAATCAGACCTGTAAACCATTAACCAGCTGCACTTCAGAATGTGCTACATTTGTTTCGCAGCACTGTAATAACAGTGCCTGTTGGGAATTGTGAATGCCATAAATTGCAACCTCAAACACTGAGCAAACTGAGAACAAGGTGAAAGGCGGAACCTCAAACACATAAACGCCCATACACATACAGTGCAAGCATGACCTCTCCAAATGAAATAACATGTTTCCATGATGATAGCTGAGCTAGTTGATGCGGATAAATACAAACTGCGACAATACAGGACATAAGGAAAGAAACGGACGACCTGCGCTCATCTGTCATCTTTTTTCCTGGTGTCCTGTCTTGTGGTGCAGCTTGCATCAATGAAAGAAATAAACACATTTTAATGATGAACCTGTTAGGCAAGGCACAACAGCTGAAAACTGTATTCATGTAGACTACTGATAACACGCAAGTCTACGAAACTATTACTCTTGTCTTTTAAGGCAAAATTTTATACAGAAGCTGTGAGTGGCAAGAACCAGTGATAACCATCAGAATAAATTTTTAGAAAGGTTCTAAGCTCAACCAAACTAGATGCTAAGCTTGGCAAATTGGTATGGTGCCATATTGCTCAAGTAAAGAAGAGGATAGCGGTATCTCCCTTTTTATCTTTTCCTTGATAAATCTACAGCAACTTAGTTTAGGCACAGGCAGCCCCTGGCTAATATTTTGAAGACTCGTGCAAATGCTTTCCTGCTATACAACCAAATGAAGTCAACATACATCGTCTCAAAAGAAGGAGGCGTTTCCGGTGGCGTAGTGTCATCGTCTGAGTTGCAACTGGGTGACCTGCGAAGTAAGCAAAATTTCGTCTTTTAATGTTGTCTCAGAGACACATTAGTAGATTAAACTTCCTTGTAAGTTGACTTGGTGAAAGATGACATTCCACAAAGTGAAGAACAAATGTGGTACATCAACTGAATCTCCATGAAGTAGGTAAAAATTAGTCTTCTCACAACCTAAAAAGACTCACAGCATGGTTAAATGTGTGTAGGTGAATGAGCATAAGTCGTGGTGTGGTGTATTACTCTCCATCTTGTGCTTGCCGAATTGCATGAAAGTCTAAATGTTCCGCTTCTTCCTTGACATTTCAGAGAAAGGTTGTTTTATGAATTCTTGTATAACGTACTGTGCTCCTCTCATATGCTCAAGTACTCGCTAGCTTTCTTCTAAGGATACCGTGCCACAGCCAAAAACACTATGATAATGATGGCATGAAAATTCTGAAAAGATCAAGGTAGAAAACGTAACAGCACGACAACATGAGGACTATCAGATGACAAGTGTGCGGCAACGATGGCGTGGCAATGACTATGAAAACAATATGACAAGAATTGGATGATGAAGCTGGAATTACGATGATGGAACGCTCACAAGGGCATCACGACGATGGTATGCGTGACGATGGCAACACAATGGTGCAATGACTATGGCGAGAATCAGATGACTACAAATGACACATTAAGTGGCATGATGACACCCATTGGTACACACCCAGGCGTACATAACCATGAGATCTGTAGACTGCACCATCTCCAGGATTGGCTCACCACTGCAGACGTTCCAAAATTACGCAACAAGCTAAGGAAAGCTAATGCCTTAACATAATAAAATGCAGGTTCTCAGATTCTGATTAAGCATCTAGCCTTCTTAAAAATTGTTAACAATAAGTGATTAACAAGCTGCAGCCAAATAAAAAAAAATGAACCTATGCAGCTTAAAGCAGTATTGGCAAGAGTACATTATAGCTATTATGAAGTATGAACATAAAGGTAACATGAAAACCTCACCCTGTAGTCCCAACCTAAGCAGCAATCTATATCTCCACAAGAACAGAAAGTTCATCTAAAGAGTTTGCAATAAAATGTGTAATACAGTACGTGCACACACACATGTAAATTCCTGATTTTGTAGTAAGACATTGTATAGGGTCGACTGGTGCACCTGAACTTCACATAAAAACTGCACAACATGGACAAATGCAAGGTACAGAATGCGCTACTGCCTCTGATTTTCTTTGCTTTTGTCCACACTGCATTGCAGTTTTTACCTAAATTTCACGTCCCAAAGCCATATTTCAGTGAAGACACCAAATAAATACATTTTTCAGAGTAATAGAAACAAAATGCTTCACAAGAAAATATCTCGAATTTCAAGGAATCCAACTCAGGTGGATCATATGCAAAAACACGTCATGAAAATTCCAGCACGCCTTATGGCAAGCAATACAAAACATCTATGGCTTCAAGGTGCGATGACACTACTCATCACATCTATTCAATGAAAGTAATGCATAACCAAGTATGTCGCATGCAAGTTCCTTCTGGACTTGTCATTATGGACATACTTGCATTAACGTTTAAATGTTAGTACCATAGAATAAATTTATTTTGAATTTCATATATATTGTACATGTTTATTGTCATAACCACTCCTAACGAGATTTTACATTGTGTTTGGTTTATGGTGCTCTATAGATACTTGCTCTGGTGACAAGGACCAATAGGTGTTTCTACTAAAGTACTGCGTAAATCTTCCCTACTTTAATGCACATCCCTTGCATACAATAAATTGCATAATCAGACTTTCAGAGTGGTTCACAAGACATTACTTTCCGTATTTCTTGCAGCCTTCTTTATTACCATTCCCCAGAATTATTTGAGATTTACTGTTGCTGAGTTTCCTGTATCTGCTGCACTGCGCTTTTCTGCTCAGATTTTCAGGAAGACCTGCAAGGTCACTTAGGTTTTTCTCGACAATCATTTTTTCAGAGGGAACCTGGGCCCTATATATTTGAAACCATAACTCAAAAGTTCTCCAAGCACCAGCAAAATTTTGTAATTGCGATATGCATGACACCCTCGCTCTATGGCCCACACTACAATGAGTGAATGTTAACTACACTTGGAGACAGCAGCGATGCTGGGTGACAATAAAATAAATGGGGGGACATGTAAAGAAATACTGTTGCATTTAAAGATTCAAAACCACCTCAGAGAATGAATCCAGATGTAAGCACCTATGCCCCCACAGAGGAATAGTTACCTCAGACAGGAAGATGAAAGTTCCATGGATTTACGCACATATCTTCGCTTGCCTCGACCTCTCTCCCCATCAGTACTAGCAGTGTTGTCAGTGTCCTCACCGAAGATAGCCTTTTCTCTGGCACGTTTTTATGTGCCTGTAAAGAAACAGTGCATTTCTCAGGTGAAGGCGCAGGTGTGATATCGCACACATGACAGGCTATAAAGGATAGTATTCATCATATGTACATATTAGCACAACTACAATTTCCTATGGTTCTCAGTCTTATAATTTTCGAAGTGTTGAAAGTACACATAATTAATGTAACCGACTATACTCCCGTTATCTGTCTTTCTGCAAAGCAAAACAAAAATAAATGTCGCCATTACTTAGGCAACTTTTTGTGCTTTTTTTTTCAGAAGGCCCCTAGACAGGAACATAGTAAATATATGTGGTCATTCCAATAAATAATGCTCCTCTGAAAAGCTCAGCAAACTAATATCCTGGCTTCAGTCTCACAAGAAATTGACATGAACTCCGTCGTTTGACGAAACCCAGTTACTATTTCTGCCGCCTTTTGATACTCCTAGCCAACACACAATGTCCCACTAAACGCAGCATCACGGCTTATTGGCAGTACAGCGTTCGACACTGCAAGTAATCAGCGTAGCTGTCAGTTGAGCTGAAACACAAGTGCCTTCAATCACAACCAACGCACGTGTACAACCCCTTTTCTAAATCAAATTCATTTACATCAACACGAGATTTCAAAATAGGGTTGGACACATGCCTTGGCTGTGACTGAAGGCACTTGTGTTTCGGTCTTCATATCTCACATTCAATTCTGATTTTCAATGAAGCTGCTTCGTGGTGACTAAAATTCTCGCTGTATATAAGAACACCTTTGCTAGATAATATTTTCCAGTTGGTAGTAGTGCTTTGTCCTGTGTTCTTGCGAAGTCTGTCTTAGTAGCTTTCCATCATGAAGTAATCAGTGCCCTTCGAAAATGCAGCGTCTTCAGAAAATATTTGCTCAGTGTGATAGTTGCACTCCTGAAAATTTGATGCGACTTGGCCCTTGATGTACTGAACTGATGTAGCTGACAGTGCTCTTAAATGGCATTGCATGAAGATATGGAGACTTGCCAGCAAGGATGGCTAACACATTCAGTTCCAGGTCTTGTGAGAGCAAAATTATGTCCAAAAGTGATCAATGAAGGTCAATGCCCCAGCCAACTACAATGATTTGCTTGCATATCGAAATCCACTCATGCCCTGCTGATAGCATGGCTGATGGCAAAATAGAAGCTCTCTAAGACAAAAAGCTGCACCTGCGTCGGCAGTTTGAAAATTATTAGTGATAGGAACCGGGCACCATTTTGATGACCTACAACACCAGGTCTTTTTCCGCATCAACATTTGGCACAAGTCCGGCGTTCTATATTTTCATTAAGTATTTAGCTGAACCAGAAGTGCTGAGGCTGAAAATGGTAGTGATATTATCATGTTCGTACAAATGTGTGAAAAGGTGTTACCTACCCCCCATGTAATGCCCCTAGGGGCCCGAGTCACTGCTTAGCACAGTAATGGCTGTCGGAACAGGTGGGGTACATAAAATCATTTCAAGCCATTGCCACTATTCACAGACAAAAACTTGACAGTGGAATTGTCAAACTCAGCTATGCAGATCAACCCAGATACAAAGAAAAGTGACTGCAGCAATGCTGCTACAATTATTAAACCGGACTCGACCTAATCTCCATTTCAATATGGAAATGTAGAGAGCATATCGAGTAGGCAATGCCTTCCTTCACAGGAAATTGGGTAAAAAAAATCTTGGGTGTGCAATGACACCATAGTCAACATCTTTAACAAAAAAAAAACAATGTGAGAAGGTGCATGCTCAAGCTGATCCTTGACGAATAACTGTTATTGAAAAGTACATGGCTCAAGCAAGCAAGCGTAATATTGAGGGGGCCACAGCTTGCTATTTATTTACTCTTAAGCCTGCCACACTTACTTGCTGTTCCAATGACCACAATATTGTGTCTTTCAAATTTTGGGTCTGGCATTTCGCAGCGCATGATGGCTTTTTTGAGGCGAGAAGCAGAGTAGCCAGTTGGCCAAAAGCACATTCCATTTGTCACCTAGCATGATGGCACTGCCTCAACCTGGTTGTCTCCAACAAACCGCACGATAGTGAAAACTGCAAGCAAGAGGCAGGTCCAATGTGAAACTGTCTTCTGTTTTTCAGGCAGCCATTTAACAATAGTTTATGGCAGTAATTCTTACGTGCTCACCTTGCTCAGATACAAAATCTGGAGTGGCTGTGGAAGCACTCATCTTTTTGGCTGAGGGAACACCGTTGATCAAAGAAAAAAAAATGACGAAAATTAATATAAAAATTCCAGTAAACATTGTTTTTAAGTCTGAGCACACACACCATTTCCGAGACCTGATAACGCAGAAACCAGAAAGAGAGTACAAGCATGATTGCTGTAAACTAAACTGGTCCGCCAACATGGTAATTAACTTATTGGTAACTGAGGTCAGCGGACGTCGCCGATGACAGCCACTGCTAGCAAAAGCTAAAAAATAAAGAATTTGCTGCAGGTACACTACGTCCAAACGGCATGTAAACTGGCACACATAATAAAACGACTCTAAGCAGGCATACATCAAAGAGGCAAAACGAAGAAATATGCCTTGCTAAATTTGGCGTCAGTGTGCGCGCAAGAAAATCTGCCAAATGAAGGATTATAGATCTCTTAACATACACATTATGAACCCGAGGAACATCACGCAAGCCGGAAAGAAAAGTGTGTAGAACGAGGAACATTTAACCACTGCAAGGTGCGAACAAGCCGAGCAGCCTTCCCCGTCTCTCCGTACCGCGCCGCATCTATTCGGAGAAAGGCGACATGCTGAAGTCAGGCGCACGCAGCCAATAAGGAGCCATGTGTAGTACACGACCACTCTTGATCGCGATCAAGCCCGATCCGGATCGAAATTCTCGATGCGATTCGCTCACTCGCGCAGCTTGCGCATAGGAGCCAATCACGACCGGGAAATTCGATTTGTAACGGACTGGATCGCGATAAAAAGGGCCCCGTGTGAAACCGGTATCAAATAATGCACAGACGTACGCTAGGAAAATTTGTCGCACAAGGACAAAGAACTGCGGCGTGCCCTGTTGCTCGCGACAAATCGAAAAAACCGCGCGAGCGCTTCGCAAACTCCATGCGCACACATGGCACCCGCACGAACTCGGCAGGCGGCCGACTAAATGCAGCGCGAAGGGCGCACAGCATACAGTCCGACACATGTCCCAAACTGCAATCAATCGTACTACCTGGAGCATACAAGTTATTTCATACCAAGGGCGTACCCGACTCACGTTAGTATTGACAAGCGAGTTATGCAGCGTAAATGATGTATCCATTCACCAAGCAGAAAAATTGGATAACAAGCCTACAAGAGCTACAAGGGGCTCAATATATTACTACCATTTGAGGCGTCAAATAAAATCGAATTTGGCCGTTTCATATATTGGACACAAATTCCCCGTAAGACGATGAAATACCGATCACGTGGGTAAATGGGGCGAGGACACAATCCAGAACCTGAAGCGCAAACGATAACAGCACGGTATGGTGCACGCAAAATTCTGTCCGTGCGCTGTAGCGCGAGGAAATAGGGCGGGCACTTGACCTCACCTCTTGGGATACTCTACTAGTACTGAATCATTTGAAAAAAAAAAAAACCGTTTGTACCAGTTCTCTTGTCTGCAACATTCTTGCCAAACGGGAGACTAAAATACCACGATGACAGCTCTATTGCGGAGATCGGCAAGGTGCGCAGAGACAGCAATTTTCCCGCCTTTCTTCGCATTATGCAAAATGCGACTCGTTGAATCACGCATAGCGGCCGATCCCAGCGCTAGGGTCACACAAGCACGATTTCGTCCCTCTAACGTTCGTCCTTATACTGCCCTTAACGACTTAATTACTGCGTCATTGTAAAGGCGCCTCACATGACAATGAACTTCAACAGCTGATTAGTGCCCTCCACTCGGCGCCCTCCAATTTAAAACACTACTGATTTCCAAATGAAAACCACACAAACAGATCGCACAACCCAAACTAATCACAGAATGTCGTTTTCTTGACGGCAAAACACTGCAACACTTACATGGCAACGGGCAGCGGCAGCACATTCAGAACAACCGCAAGCACACCACAGCGAAATGCGCGTGTGATAACGTAACTATGACCGGCTCGCCCGGCTGCTCGGCTTCACGAATCACGTGGCCGCCTTGGTGACATGCCAATTGAAAACACTACTGGTTTCCAAATTAAAACCACACAAACAGATCACACAACCCAAACTAGTAACAGAATATCGTTTTCTTGACAGAAAACACTGCAACACTTACATGACAAAGGGCAGCGGCGGCACATTCAAGACAGCCGCAATCTCTCCACAGCGCAATGCGAGTGCGGTGACGCAACTATGCCCATAGAATAAAGAACCAAATTAGAGAAGGGAAACTGTACCTTCCGCCGTGGTTCGAAAATAAGTAGCGGCAGCGCATGGAACTTACTTAGGCGGACGCCAGATGACGTTGCTCAATCCGGAAGCGGACGTGCAAATTTTTTTTTTAAGAGCAAAATCTAATATGGCCGTTTTTTGCCGGTCGCGTACGCTGGTACGCGCCGTGCTGGCCCTGCAGGCTACGCGGCATGCCTCAATGCCTTCACTGCCGCGTAGCTGATGCGTTCTAATTGACAAGAGCCTCTACTGACGCCCATACAAACAAGCCACAAGTGAGTGAACAGAACGCGCGACTTTATTGGCAGAAGACAAGCAGTGTACATTCTCGTGCAATAGCAGAAATAAAATTTGCATGTCGAGATAGCTGGAATCATTGACGCGAGCTCGTAAACGGCTCACCGTCGTCGTCGCACGTGGTGGTCAGGTTAACGAGCAACAACCAGCAGCGGAAACATATTGGACAGAGTGTGCCACTTGTTTGCAGCGACAGTCGCCGTTAAAAATGCCCTAATTGCATTGCGAAGCAATTGGGAGACGCAGGCATCTGCTGCCGCAGCCTACACAGCGACATGGGCTACGCCAGATTTTAGCCGTTCACTCCTTTCCAACCTGCACGTTTCTTTTCTTTCGGGGGCCGCTAATGTGTGGCTCACACTTGGTGTCTCACATTGTCTCACTATGGACAAGTCGCTTTCGTGGGCATCGCCTCCATCAGCTACTTTTGCGGGCCTTTCCAACCATCTGGCTATCAACTTCATACGCATAGGACTATGTAAGCACGTATGCTGGTCTCCGTTCATGCCTAATCGTGGCCGAGAAAGGCCAGAGGCACAATTTGCCCATTGCTGCAGCAGGAAAGGGCGAACGGGGAGCACGAATCACGGTGCATGAAAATTGGGAGTCTATGTCGCTGTGCAGGCAGCAGGAGCGAATGCTTACTTCGAGAGACTACTTCCCAGTGCAACCGACCAGGCCACAATATTCTAAAAATATAACACTGCGACCGTAGCCAAGTGACATAACAGCAAAATTAACAGCAATCAATCACCACATAAGGTTCAGACAATAGATTATACATTGGCTACAAACCATATGGCAACAGTGAGCATTCACATACACGGGTCTCTTACGGTGCATTCAGCCGCCTACGTACAGGCGTAATGCTTGCCTTCGTCGTACGTGGTGGTCTAGTAACGAGCAACAACCAGCAGCAGAAACAGATTGGACAGAGTGTCCCACCTGTTTGCAGTGACAGTCGCTGTTAAAGATGAGCAACTTGCAGTGCGAAGCAATCGGGTGACGCAGGCATGTGCTGCCGCAGCCTATACAGCGACATGGACTACCCATAATTTTAGCATTGACTCCTTTCCAACCTGCACGTTTTTCTTTCGGAGGCTGCTAATGCGTGGCTCACACTTGGTGTCCCACATTGTCTCAATATGGACAAGTCGCTTTCGTGGGCACCACCTTCATCAGGCACTTTTGCGGGCCTTTCCACCCAACTTCATACACGTCCGACCATGTAAGCACGTGTACTGGTCTCCGTTCATGCCTAATCGCGGCCGAGAAAGGCCAGAGGCACAATTTACCCATGGCTGCAGCAGGAAAGGGTGAACGAGGAGCAGGAATCACGGTGTGCGGAAATTGGGAGTCTATGTCGCTGTGCAGACTGCAGGATCAAATTCTTACTTCGAGAGGCTGCTTCCCAGTGCAACCGACCAGGCCGCAATATTCGAAAAACAACACTGCGACCATAACCAAGTGACATAACAGCAAAATTAAACAGCAATCGGTCACCGCATGAGGTTCAGACGATACATTATACATTGGCGACGAACCATATGGCAACAGTGAGCATTCACATACACGGGTCTCTTAGGGTACATTGAGCTGCCTACCTACAGGCGTAGTGCCTGCCTTCGTCGCACAAGGTGGTCTACTAACGAGCAACAACCAGCAGCAGAAACAGATTGGACAGAGAGTCCCACCTGTTTTCGGCGACAGTCGCTGTTAAAGATGAGCAACTTGCAGTGCAAAGCAATCGGGTGACGCAGGCATCTGCTGCCGCAGCCTACACAGCGACATGGACTACCCATCATTTTAGCATTGACTCGTTTCCAGCCTGCATGTTTCTTTTCTTTTGGAGGCCGCTAATGTGTGGCTCACACTTGGTGTCCCACATTGTCTCAATATGGACAAGTCGCTTTCGTGGGCATCACCTTCATCAGCCACTTTTGCGGGCCTTTCCACCCAACTTCATACACGTCCGACCATGTAAGTACTTATGCTGGTCTCCGTTCATGCCTAATCGCGGCCGAGAAAGGCCAGAGGCACAATTTGCCCATGGCTGCAGCAGGAAAGGGTGAACGGGGAGCACAAATCACGGTGTGTGTAAATTGGGAGTCTATGTCGCTGTGCAGACTGCAGGATCAAATGCTTACTACGAGAGGCTGCTTCCCAGTGCAACCGACCAGGCCGCAATATTCGAAAAACATAAAACTGCGACCGTAACCAAGTGACATAACAGCAAAATTAAACAGCAATCAGTCACCGCATGAGGTTCAGACAATACATTATACATTGGCTACGAACCATCTTACAGGCATAATGCTTGCCTTTGTCGCATGTGGTGGTCTGGTAACGAGCGACAACCTGCGGTACAAACAGATTGGACAGAGCCTCGCACCTGTTTGAACCAACAGTTGCCGTTGAAGATGAGCAACTTCCATTGCGAAGCAGGCAGGTGACGCAGGCATCTGCTGCCGCAACCAACACAGCGACATGGACTACCCGGCATTTTAGCGTTAACTCCTTTCCAACCTGCACATTTATTTTCTTTCGGGCTGCTATGTGTGGCTCACACTTTTTGTCCCACTTTGTCGCAATGTGGACAAGTCGCTTTTGTGGGCATCACCTTCGGCAGCCATTCTTGCGGGCCTTTCCACCCATACGGCTATCAACTTCATACACTTCGAACCATGTAAGCACATATGCTGGTCTCGGTTTTGAGCAAATCATGGCCGAGGTAGGCCACAAGCACAATTTGCCCATGGCTGCAGCAGGCCAGAACGAACGGGGCGCACCAGTTACGGTGTGTGTATACTGGGAGTCTATGTCGCTTTGCGGACTGCAGGAGCAAATGCTTACCTCGAGGGACTGCTTACCAATGCAACTGACCAGGCCCCCACATCTGAGAAACGTAACATCTGAGAAACGTAACACAGTTACCACAACCAAGTGTGGCAGCAAAACCAGATTCTGCAATTAATCACTTCAGTGTAGCTTGCACAAAGACCCAGGCTATCAAGGAAGAGGAGCAATCATCAACGAGACTAGAAATATGGAAAATGAGAAAGCTTGCATTCAAGAGACAAGCCACTCTGCTCTGCAAGCATTGAAGGCTAAAAACATCAAAAAAAGTAAAATGGTGCATAGCACATGTGCATAGGTTAATGCAAGACGCATGCCGATGCTGCATCAGCTATTTCAGGAGAGGAATTGCGCATGACAACATACACTAGAAGATACTGCTACAGATATGTTAGGCTGCTAGACAGTGACTGGTATTAAGTATCAGCGAAGAATTGGTTGACCTTTATATTTCAATGAGGATGAATGATCTCTAACAAAAATGGGCAATGAGAAAGCTTGCATATATAGAAGAAAAATTACACTTGGCACAAACGGAATTAACATGGCTAGGAAGCTGATTAAGGGCAAACTGATGGAACTCGATCTTTTGGCCGGCGTCGTCCGTGCATGGTCAGATGTTGCAGGTGCATCTGAAGACGAAGAATTTACTAGAAAGTCCTTTCTGAGTTACCTGGATGACTCAGCCAAATGTCCGTGCTGGTGGAATGGTGGCTGAAGCTCTTTTCAGTCTTGACACAGTCCTCTGCAGACTTGATATCTCATTCATATTCTTCTGCATGTGCTTCTTTGTTCTTGGTGTAAAAGCCTTGCAAATTCGGCTCCAGCCCCTTCCTGTTGGCGCAGATAGGAGCTCCTGTGATGACCAAGATGTGCTTGGCATAGACTCTGTTGGGGCAAAACGGTGACACACGAGATAGAGCACAGATTAGCCAAATTTATGTGTGTTTTATATGTTCGAACCAATTATACTGAACCATAAATATGAACAAACATTCATATCTGCTACAAACAGCAAGCCAATAGAGCATATATCAAACATATTTATTTCTGAACCATGTGTTTTTTACCTTGTAGTAGTAGCCAATGTCCACACAATGACCTTGTTGTAGCAGGCAGCAGATTCAGTTTAGTGCGTGGAGTGTGTTGCTTTATACTGGTGCCGTCCTCATTACTGCATGTCTGGAACAGAAATTTTGACTGAATGAGAAATTGAAAAAGCAAAGTTTTGCAATATGAAATGCAAAAAGGTGTGACATATATGTTGTAATGATTTGCGACTACGGAACACATGCAAATGTACACTGTCTGTTCTAGGGTGCTTAAGCAGCATGTTAAATAAATATTGCTATTGTCCATAAAATTGATGTCTGCCTAACTACAATGCATGTCAACACTTCTAGTTCCACAAGCAAATGCATGGAAGTCATGAAGCTATTAGAACTGATGCATTATTTTTCTGCACGAACGTGATGCACCGCTTCACTACTGCAAAAATAAATGCCCTACGGTAAACCAATCTGAACAGCAAGAACATTTGGAACCAACAAGTACGAAATATGGGTGAATTATCATGCTTGCAACTGTTTAATACATTAAATTCTGTACTTTCACTTCATTTTACCAAAGGATTATTCGGTTTTGTGGACGAAAGACGTTGCCGGCGGACTCGAAAATAAGGCTACTCAGTCACCTACAACCACGGCTACAATAACATGAAAAATGAGACGCGCGTTCCGATATCGCTCTTTCTTTCCTGGTTGTGTGTGTAAACGAAACGAGAGCCTCGCAAGTAAAGGTTTATTTAGGAAAGAGCAACCGAGATCCTCACTGCCCATATGTAATGCAGGATCTAGTTCGTTAACTTGTGCCCGCCTGGAAGGTAATGAGACGGATATTATACAACGATTCAAGCAGCGGTGTTAAACGACTCACCGTTATTGCCGTTGTCAGCCGCAGCAAAATCCAGCTCCCGTTTCGATGCAGACCTGTTCCGAATGGCTCACGACCGAAACCAAACTGCCGGGATTACATGTCCGCTTGCAAACATGTAACTTCACCCCAAGTTAAATAACGCGAGACATCGAAGCGCAATAAAGTAGATTTAGCAAAAAAGAACCAACCACTCTGAGTGCACGAACGAATGAATCCGTGCCGCCGTGCACTCGGAAATACCGGTAAAAATTTTAAATCCAGGTCAGAGGTCACGTGAAAGATCGATGATGCTGAACGCTATTTGCGTTTATAATGGCGAAGAAACAATAAACTTACTAACAAAGAGTACAATATCTAATTAGCAATGATAAATTTGCTCTGTTTTTATGTAAAAGAAAATGCTTCGGTAATTGTAAGAGAAAGTTTGTAAGATGATATTGCGCTTACTACTACGCCTCTACCGGGAAATGTTGGAACTAACGAAAGCATACCGAAGTGATTCTACTACGCTGATTTTGTTAGCAGCGGCGCGCGGTCGATTTTTTCGCCCTCTGTGGCCATTTGTTGAACTTGAGAGTGTGCTACCCCTGACTATGCCTATGCCCGGCTCACCCGCCTTTACGAATCACGTGGCCACCTTGGTCACATGCAGGGTCACATGCTTGGCCTAACCGATGTGACGACGGTATCGCCACCTTGCGCAAGGTTGGACCGCGTTGATGCGTTGTTGAAGATCGTAGAAGCCGCTACGCTTTTGTAGTTTTCGAGCCGTGAATCATGTTGCGCAGAGCCAGACGCCGCGCGCTCTACCGTTGTTCTTTCGCCACTCCACCTGCAGCAAGAGCGGCGGGTTGGAAGGTGCCACTATGCGTTCCGCAGGCCTTTCATTTCCCCATCTCATTTCGGACGCTTTCCGCTTTCAGTGCCGCGTCATTGGTTCCAGCATGTTAAACAATCGGCGCTTCTATATAGGTGCGATCACACCACGCTCTGCGCCCAAGCGCGGCGAGCCTAAAACGAGCTTTCTGTCTCCGTCGGAGGTTTTCGTAGTTGTTCAGTGTCGGTGGTCGGTCGTCGGACTGTTGATCTGCAAGGAAAACGCTCACGCAGTGGCGTAGCAACAGGGGAGGGCCGGGGGCCGTGGGCCCCGGGTGCAAGGGGCCAGTGGGGGGGGGGGAGGTGTCATATACGTCTGAAGACACCCCTCTTTCCGCCAGATACACCTGAGGGGGGGGGTGACAGAAGACCTGTGGGCCCCGGGTGCCAGACCACCTAGCTACGCCACTGCGCTCACACGTTCGTTCGTTCGCTCTCACGCTAACTATATTTCGCCCTCTCCCTCGCTCGCGTTCTTTTGTTCGCTCGCTCGTTCGGACTATTCGCTTGCATTGACAATCATCGACGATGGTTTCTGCAAAGTTTTTTATGTACATTGTGCTCACAGTATAGAATTCGTTGCCACGCTTCCTACGAAGCACCGTTACCAGAAACGACTGTATCGATGTGTTCCTCCAGTGGCACCAAAAGTGCTCTTCGCTTATTAACTCGATACTTTTATTTATGCTGCATGTGACTTGCATGATTGAGCGCTCTGGAGCCAAGTTCCAAGTTGTTCATGGGCCTCAAGGGGAAGCGCGTTGTCTGATGAATAATGTACGCTTACTGTATTGCATATGCATAAGATGAAACCTAGAATTTCATATGGAGTTAACCATGTGCACACATACATACACACATTATATATATATATATATTTCAATGAGAAGTTCTGTAGGTCCGGTGCATAGGTAGTGTTATGAACGAAGGTGCACACTTACGAAAATTGCATCTTTAATGTTTTTAACGTTTCGGCCGTGGCACGGCCTTCGTCAGAATTCAGGTTCCTTCTGACGAGGTTCATTCTGACGAAGGCCGTGCCACTTAAAGATGCAATTTTCGTAAGTGTGCACCTTCGTTTCTAACACTATAGATATATATATATATATATATATATATATATATATATATATATATAGATATAATGGTTAACGTCATACGTACCTATGCAAAGAATTGTGAACTTGTACATAGAATACTGAAAACGTTTGCTGCGTTTTCTTCTTTAGATATTACACGAGGAAATAAAATGATCCTACTGTTTATGACAAAACCGCAGTTTTCATTATTCAGGCGAATTGGGCACGAAATGTTAGCTTTGTACGCACGAAAACTGTACTGCACTCGTGTCTCAGCCGTAAAAAAAATGTAGTCGTTCAGCGGTAAGGTATTCACATCACTGCACTGTGAATCAGAGGAAACACGGCAAAGCTGCCTTGTCCAGCGGGGATTTTGAAGCATTTGGATGCGACGCTGTTCATTTTCCAGGAGCTTGTTGTCACATTTAGTGATGACACCTGCGATATGCTAAACACACTGGAAGGAACCGGGTAGTCATACAGGTCTTTCTTCCTGCTGAAGGCTCGGCTGACTACCATTGGCGTACGGGCATCCAAACCAAAAACAAAACTATCAGCTATTATAACAGTTCCATCCGAAAGAACACAACAATTGTCAGCCTCACTTGTCTTCAAAACACTGCTTTGAAGGTGTGCTACCGAGTATTGCGTACCGGCACAATCCTCCGGCAGCAACACTCCTTCGTGCGCTTGTTTCAACTGCAATTCTGGCGTGACACTGGATGAAAGTGTAGCGCAGATTGCTTGATGCTTCTCGTGTACGCGCCTGTAGAGCTGCTGTAGCTGATGTTTCCCAGGTCGAATGAGTCGTCTTATTTGACTCATGTAGTTTTCTGCCCTAAAGGCGCTGAAACCGTCCAGAGGGCCAAACTGCCGGACATCCTGAGCTAGGTGCACGAGGCCATGGACATTGTACGTTACATGTTGCTGTCCGTACAGTTGGCTAAAGGTACGAACAAAGAATACCAGCAGCTTGTGGGCGTACTGGTTCATGCTGTGGCACAAGTGCTGGCGAGCCAAAATTGTAATGGCCGTACGCAGCACCAAGAAGTTGCCATACCTTTGGCGATCTAAGTAGCGTTGCATTAATACCGGACCTGTGTACAAAAGGAATTGCCGGTACTCGGTAGCCTTCCACGCGCTAAGGTCATGTAGAGGTTGCGGTGTGCGGGCGAATTCTTGGCAGACGCATATGCTGCCAATGTTTACCAGCTTTCTTGACAAACTGGAAATTTCATCGGGCCGTAGTTTGAAAGAAGATCTACTTTCTCCTTTCCACAAGTGCGAGAGTTTTTTCTGCACTACCAAGCACACCATATGCATGTACTCGTATGGGACCTGGCTCACTAACCCAATCGGAAGTTCCGAGAGTGGCGTGTTGTTCACGTGATGCTCAGGGCAAGTTCTTGTCTGAAAGTCCTCGTCTGTCCGCTGTCGTGCTTCGGTATCAGGGAAAACCACTTTACCCATGGAATACAGGCCCTTCTGCTGGCACTTGCTGCAGCCATGGTACCCACCGTGATATTTAATACCAAGCACAAATGCTCTTGCTGGTGCGTCGCAAATAAATCCTTTCAAGTGCACATCGAAGTGATGACCGTTCGATGTGACGCCAGTGTTGATGACTCTGGCCAGGTCCACCACAAACTCCGAAAGGAAGGCTTGTACAGAATGAGGTTTTCCCTTTCCTTGGTAGCAGCCAATCATAAACACAGAACGTGGGTCCAGCTGATCACAGCTTCCAAGGATGGGCCAGAATTGTTCAGTGGTGCTGTTGCCTACACGCATGCCGTCGATGTAAAAAAGCAGCTCAAGCCTTGTCCCACAAGTAAAGTTTTTTGCAGCAGTCAAGCATTCAAGTGTTTTTGCAAGGGAAAAATTAGCATATAAGCCAGGCGGCACGCTACTTGTCGGAGTACGCCTCGGCGTACTGAGCAGTGTTCTTGCGTCTGACGGAACATCCACGTATCACACATTCCGCAACTGCACAAGAAGTTCTCATACCGCACTGAGTGGGATGGCGTGCCGAGTAGTCCAAGACGCTAACCACGCTTGGAAGTCTACGGGCGGCCTTGAAAACGTGCAGCCAACCTCGACGCCGGCTTCTAGATGGGACCCTGGACAGCCGTCGTCGTCGCTTGCCCCTGGCAGTCCAAGGTTGTTTCCGTCGTTGCTGCATGACGGCTCCTCGACTACTGATGTAACGGATGACCGTGACATCGCTTACGCTAGCCGCCTTCTTTCCAAGCGAAAGTACTCCATTACCGAGAGAGAATGTCTCGCGCTCGCATGGGCGGTCGCGAAATTCCCGCAGTACCTTCTCGGTCGGAGCTTCTGCGTCGTAACCGATCATCACGCCCTCTGCTGGCTCTCCTCTTTGAAGGACCCAACTGGACGACTTGCACGTTGGGCAGTGCGTCTACAGGAATATACATTTTCTATTATAAAGCCTGCATAAAGACTCTGACTGCCTGTCCCGCAATCCTGTGGATCAAACGGACGATACCGATGCAGACTCGGACATCAGTGTTCTATCCATCTCCGACTTCCTCCATATTGCCGACGATCATCGCAAAGATCCTGTTATTCGAACACTTATGGAACGCCTAAGCTCCTCGCCCAATGACCCATCCCTCCGCATGTTCACCTTGCGCGATGGAACTTTATACCGTCATAGCGTTCGTCCTGACGGCCCTAGTCGTTCCCAAGCATTTTCTACTAGCCGTGCTCCAGCAACTTCACGACGCTCCTACTGCTGGACATCTGGGCATCACTCGTACATACGACCGCCTGCGGCGGCGCTTCTTCTGGCCCGGCATTTATCGCTCTGTGCGCCGTTATGTCACTTCTTGCGACCTCTGTCAGTGCCGGAAGACGCCTGCCACGCCTCCCGCTGGTTTGCTTCAACCAATCGATATCCCCACAAAGCCTTTCGTGTGGGCATAGACCTCCTGGGCCGCTTTCCAATTTCTATCAAAGGCAACAAATGGATAGCTGTAGCAACCGATTATACCACGAGATATGCCATCGCGCGAGCGCCACCAACCAGCTGCGCTACAGATGTAGCAGACTTCTTACTATACGACGTCATCCTGCACCACGGCGCCCCTCGCCACTTGCTGACGGATCGCGGCCGCTACTTTTTATCGAAGGTCGTCGATGACCTGCTCCGCTCCTGCGCAACAGAACACCAGATTGCTACCGCGTACCACCCTCAAACGAACGGCCTCACCGAGCGACTCAACCGCACGCTAACTGAAATGCTGGCCATGTACGTTTCCGACGATCACCGTGACTGGGACGTCGCTTTACCATACATAACTTTCGCATACAACTCGTCCCGTCACGACACTGCCGGATTTTCACCATTTTACCTTTTGTATGGCCACGACCCCACCTTGCCCTTTGACACGTTGCTACCTTCCGCAGTACAATCACCCAGCACTTGTTACTCTCGCGATGCTATTGACTTAGCCGCCCAGGCCCGAGATGTCGCCCGTCATCGCCTCACAGTCTCGCAAGTTTCTCAAAAGCCACGCTACGACCTTCGGCACCGATACTACCATTTTTCACCTGGTTCCCTTGTCCTTCTCTGGACGCCTTCACGTCGCGTCGGCTTGTCGGAAAAACTACTTTCCCGGTATTCTGGTCCGTACCAGATCTTACGCCAACTGTCCGACGTGACATACGAGATCGCCCCAGCCGGTCAGCCTTCAGTGCATTGCAACGTCACCAGCGATGTTGTTCACGTCGCCAGGCTTAAGCCCTATGCACCCCCATTAAGTGAGGCTCTATAATTTGCACCAGGACGGAGTTACTCCACCGGCAGGGTGATGTTACAGTGAAGGGAACGAAGAAGTTGGATTCGACTAGACGAAGACGAAGTCTGGCAGTTGCCTGAACGCCATATACGCCAGCTGTAAATATACGTTATTTTACACTCGTGGGCTAGCAACACAATGTCGTCAGCATAAAATAAATCTGGAAGCTGCTGCTCTAGTGCTGTACGCGCCTTTTCGTATGAGAGATTAAACCCGGTATTACTTCCTTCTAGAGCCCTCTCCATCCTCAGCATGTACATCATAAACAGCAGTGGGAATAAAGGGCGCCCATGCCGCAGTTCCTTGTTGACATCAACTTTCTCCTTGCTCCTCATTTCTTCCCATTCAACGCAAACCATTCAACGCAAACGGTATTTTCTAAGTAAGTCTCTCCAAAAAGCTGTAGACAATCGTCGCCTAAGCCTTCTCCTTCCAAAATATCCCACAGAATGTTGTGGTCTACGTTGTCATAAGGTCCTGTAATGTCTAAAAAGGCCACATATAACGGTCTGCTTCCGACTCTTGTTATTTAAATATATTGAGTAAGAACAAATAAGTTATCATCCAAAAACCTAGCTTTTCTGAAGCCATTGTGTAGTTCTCTAGAAATGCCATTGTTATATGCCCATGCTTGCAGCTTTAATTTGATTGTCTGCATAGCTAGCCTGTATATTAGCGATGTGATGGTGAACGGTCTATACGAATAGATTCTATCTTTCTCCCCCTTATCTTTTTAAAGTAAATTCATTCTACTTCGTCGCCGACTGTCTGATATTCGTCTATCTTCAAAAGTTCTTTCCACTGCTTTCACCAGAGCTTCCTTACTTTTTGGTCCTAGTTTATTAATCAGCCTAACTGGAAACTCGTCTAGCCATGTGGCTGTGCGCTTCGGAATTTTCTCTTCATTTTTCTTCCAATTGAAATCTTTCAGCGCCAGCTCCTTTTCCATCTGGTTCCATTTCATGCTGTTTTTTTTTCTTCAAGTACAACTTCATTATTCCCTTGGAAAGATTCGGCTGTTATTTTCAGGGTGTAATTTGTTGCCGCTTCTCCTGCCAGTTTCTTTCCATCGTTGTCTAGGGTATGTCGTTGCATGGTTGTTGACTTCCTTCCTAATAATTTTATGTGGTTCCAAAATATTGTTGGTGCGGCCATATTTTTCCCACGTATTTTTGACAACGAACGTTCACTTTCACCTTTTATATTTGATTGCACCAGTACTTGAACCAAAGTCTTTTTCTCCCGGTATATTTCCCATATACTGGCTACTTAATCCTGCGGCAACTGCGCCTTCTTTGCCTACCTGTGCTCTTGGGATACTTTCTGTCGTTCGGCGACAGCTTCTCGTATGTCCTTGTTCCACAAGCTTTTCGGTTTCATTCTTCCTTTACAACAAACATGTTGTTTCTCTTTCCGTATTTCTGACGTTATTACACTTAGAAGCTAACTATGTTCGTACTCTTTACTTGGTCATTTGTTAAGTTCTTCCTCGACTCTCATCAATAAATTTGTTATTTGTTCACCGTTAAAATTTTGACGGGCACTTTTGCGACCCTTGCTCTGTTTCACAACTACATATCCCCTGTTCAAAATGATGCATTCATGGCCACTGCCTATGCTGCTATACCCTTTCTCATCAATGACCATTTCTCTCAAATTCCAAAGACTGCAGCAGCACCGCATTGCGGTTAGAGTATACTGCGGTTAACCAAGCGGATTTAACCTCCAAGATTCGCGACCGCTTCAGGCGCATGCAGTTTGCAAAAGCAGGGCCTTCGATATTCGATTTTGTTACTCAAGGACGGCCGGTATTTCGGCCGCATTTGTTGAGTCCCTGGGCAGGCTTACTCATTTGTAAGACATATACAGGAACTTAAGAGGAAGCTTTAGCTCAAGTGCTCCTATCTAAATACATGTAAAAGGAGAATTCGTTTTTCTCGGCAACCACTGCACCAAATTTGACGAGGTTTGTTGCATTTAAAAGACAAACTTAAAATCTAGGGACTGCTGGTTTCGAATTTTTGAGTTAGATTGTCAATTTTTTGTTAAAAATGGGCAAAAATCGAAAATTTTCAAAAAACGAAACTATCAAGTTTACAACTCTGTAACTTAACCACTAAAAATGATAATACAATTCTGTGAATTGCATCTAATAGTACATCTAAAGCGGACAAAATTGATATGTTACACATGAATATAAAAAAATTTAATAATTGAGAAATAAAGCTTTTGCAAAACCGTTGTAACCAACGTAACAAATTCACGTAAGATGTAAAATGACATATTGAATTTGTCCGCTTTGAATGATCTAATGGATGCCGTTGACAGAACCGCGATATCGTTCTTGATGCAGAGCTATGAATTTATAAACTTCATGCTTCTATTTCTTTCGGACGGTCAAATATTTGAAAATCGTTTTAAGAAAATTCAAGCCTTAAATCGAAATTCCGCTTCCAACAGTCACTAGAATTTAACTTTCTCTTTCAAATGCGACAAATTTCATCAAATTCGGTCCAGGGGTTATCTCATAAAAACGATTTTGCGTTTACATGTATTTGAATAGGCCGCGTCGGAGTTGGGCCCGAGCTAAAGCTTCCTCTTAAGCCGAAGCATGAGCGAACTCTAGCTGTCGAACACGAGCGAATCAAAGGGCTTCCCGTGCAGATCCGTCTGCTTGCAATGGCGGGAGGCCCACGGGCTTCTTTGAGAGCTACCGGGCACAAATTCATGATCACCACTCATGTGCAGGCTTCCTATGGCGTCAATTGTCGCGTTTTAGAGAATATGTGTCCTAATATTGAATTGGCGAGACCATATTTCCTCTTAGCGTTAGCAATAAAGATCACAAAACGTGGCGATGGCTGGCCTGCTTCAGCAGCTGGAGCTACGGCCGATGTGCGGCAAGCGTACTGTTTGCACGCACGCGTAAACAAACAGATACGGCCGTGCTAGATTCATTTTCGCTACTTTCATTGCTCAGCCAGACAATCATAACTTATTCAGTCGTGCACCCAATTCATGCTGTCGTATTCTCTTCGACCACCAATCTCAACTCAGCGATCACCCTTAGCTATATAAAAAAACAAAAACAAAAAAGAAAACACTTCTAACAGCGGCCGCAGGTACTGCATTTGTGTACCACCAAGTTTTGTGCGTAATTTGTACAGAATAATATAAGAAAGGTTTCTTAAGAAGCCGAGGTAAGGAAAAGCGTAGCGAACAAAAGGAAACAGCCTTCCAATGTGTCAAACAATACAATAGTGCAACTGTTTTAGATGGAGCAGTGGTAGCGTCTCTGCTGCATACGGAGAAGTAAATGGTTCGATTCCCAATGTGTAAAACTCTTCATTTTTTATAGTAGAATAAATATTATAAATAGACATTTTCACTTGATAGGGCAAATATATTTTGCCTTTGCTTCTGCTGATTACATGTGCATGCGAAGCAAAAAGTTAATCTGTCTCGTTGCTGTCTTTTAAACTGCACGAAAGAATTATCACTGTGACACGGTGCTACATTCGTGGTAGCTACTATTGCTATTCGTGCATTACCAATTTTGCATGTTCTGGTTCTTTATCTCCGTAGTGAATGACCAAATCAATCAAATACACCTGTTTTAATTTTCTTTAAATAAAAGAACACCACCAACCAATTTTCTTTAAACCAACTTTCTTCAAACGTGAGTGAGAACAGAGCCTACACACTTTTTTTAAAATTTTTTTTTACCAAACCTTCTTCTAACGAAAGTAAAAACAGAGCCTACCAACTTTTTTAAAACTTTCTTTTAGCAAACTTTCTTGAAGCTAAACTAAAAACGGAGCCTACCAACTTTCTTGCAGCATGCGTTAATAAGAAGTAAAAGTGAATGGGATGGTAATAAAGTCGGTAGAAAGTTGGAAAGAATTCTAAAGAAAGTAAGGATGCATTTTTGTATGCATTTTCACTATAGAGTGAAAGATATTCAATTGAAAACTGGAATCCACCTGTGCGCTCAAGTGTTCCACCGCGCTGAATAGACGTTTCGGCACCTCACTCCGGCACTGACTGCGTGCGGCTGTAGTAGGCTGTACCCTGACGCCGCTACCTATAACGCGTTCCGCTTTTCACTGGGAATTGCGATTATTTTGGCCCCACATTAAGGGCGACGCATACATTTTAGGCGACAAATAAAGAAAACCATATTTATTGCACGTGTTGGAAGCTACGCTAAGCCACGCTTAAATAGAGCTGTTGATTAAATGCTTCGTAAGGATCGGTGATGGGAACAATTTCGTTATGATGGGCGTGTGTACAGAAAAGTACGATACTTATCAAGCAGCATTTAGGGATTTTTCACCTGTTGTATCTCAGTGAGACGTACCCATTGTGGAACATTAACTAATAACGTACAAACACGCAGTGGAATATACTGATTAACTAAATCGAAAAAAATAAATGAGAGAATTCGTTAAATATATTTCACCATTCCACTAGGTGGTCGTTGCGCTTTAGATAAGTACCCGAAAACCGGCAATGTATGATGAGGTTTTACATAGGGAGATATTTTTCTTACGCAGACGTATATGTACATACATGGTCAGCATGAAAGTTTCATAGGGGCTACATCGCGGGTGCCTTTTAGAGCGCAGCTCGTGGGCGCCCGTTCCTTGGTCGAGCGGCGTTCCCGACGTAACCGAGCGAACGAGTGCAGCGGATGAAAGCGAGAGCGTGGAGTGCAGCAGGGGTTGAAAAAGAGCGGCGAGAGAGAACGGTGCAAGGAAGGAAGGAGAGGAGGAAGGTGGAAGCATGAAAGCGGGATGGATTGTTTTGCGAAAGGAAAGCGTAGTGCGGCGCGAGCGTGGTGTCAGCGGCGACGATCACTACGGGATGGCTGCAGAGTTGCGCGCCGTCGTCTTTTGGACGAAGACTTCTTTATGTGACTTCGGTCACAGCTTTCCACGGGCTAAAAAATGTTAACCGTCACTCCTAGACGCACGACGCAGCTGGACTGCCGGAAGTTTCTCGAATGTTATCGATAGTCTTAATTATCCGTAGTCTGTTCTGAAGAAAGCATTTTGTAATCTAATTATATGCACGACGCGAATTATGTGCTACTTTCTGGAAGCCAAGCGGCACCAGCGATTACCCTGGAACCTTTGACAAATCATGCATAAAAGCCGGCGCGCTTGACCCGCAGGTCAGATTTCCGACGATGGCCGACTCTGCTGCTTGTCTCTCTCAAATTATTTGCCTCAATATATGGCGAAATGAAAACGCGCAAAGAGCTTCGCTCAAGTTTCGCGTTAGGGGAGTATCGTAATCGTCGGTGAATTTTGGAATTATTTGTAACCCAAGTATTACATCCAGAATTATGTACACCGCTGTAGCGGCCACCCCCACGGGACCTAGCGGCCAGGGAGCGACGCCAGAGCTGGTGAAGAAGTCAAACAAAGCTTCGCTTTCTAAACGTGCAGCTCCCTATCGCGAGTGTGTTGGTGACACGCGTGAAGTGTGAAAGGGCAGCTTTTACATGTTCACTTTGTGTATTCGTAGACACATAGCGCCATGAAAACAAGGTAAAAAGCTATTGTAAATAAAATTCAGTCGATATTTTTTATACGTTGATGATAACCATCTATGGTATCCAAAAAACCTTATTTGAGGCAAACGCTTTTCTTTTCGCCAGTCACCATCAAGATTGGCTGACACCTGCGAAACTTCACGAGAACGAACAGTCGCAGCGTGAGAACGTTCTTCAGTGCACAAGCATTCTGAGCAAGGAAGGAGTGCACACATTAGTCATCCCAGGCTGATTTGACTTGTTGGATATTCCACGCCTCGGAAAGTACTCAATTTGAGTGCGGCGCTCTCACATGACAAAATGAATGTCAGCGTGATAAGCTGTGTCATTGCGGGGTGAGCCTCTGCGCTCGTTGTTCTGGCCTGATAACGAGAAATCTGCGCTGAGGAGAACATAGCTGAACATACGGGGTCAGCATTTAAGATTAATATGGGGAAGTACGCGGGTATTCTTGCAAAGAAATTCAATGTTCTACTTCGTACTCGTCAACGTGAAAGGACCTTGAAGAAAGGTTCATTGTAATAACAACTCCATTTTCAGAACCCGCCGGGCGCCATCAACGCTTGGTACCTCCTGGGCGAGGCTGCGAAGCAGTTTAAAGCAGTGTAAGTTCCGGCACCATTCCATTTACAAGTACTGGCTCTCTTCTGCTCCACCTCCCTACAAATGTTTTAGAGCGCAGCTCTTTGGCGTCCGTTCCTGGGTTTCGCGTCGTCGTCGGCGTTGTCGTCGGCCTCGTAACCAGCTCCGCCCCCCTTTCATCCCCCCAGCGCTAGCAGCGACCGACTGATACCGCTGGATGCCGCTGACGCCGCTAGAGAGTCAAGATAACGTGACTGCATAGAACACCGTCGCCGCCATGCAGAAAGAGGAGGAAAGGGTCCCCCCCCTGTTCTTGTGTGGCGGATAGGGTGCTCTTCAGTTGCCGACGCGCCGGTTATTTCACGTAGGCCCCGGCACGTCGACGAATACGTGACCACCTTCCCACGGCTAGACCTGGTTCTTAGCACTGCGGAAGCGTGGGTATCATACTGTTTGTGTTGGCATCGGCGGCGTTGTCCCTGAAACCAACTCCGCAGCTGGGGTTGACTCACTATCGGCGTCAGCGGCATCAGTCAGTCGCTGCTATCTCTTCCCTCCTCCCTTTATCGTGTTGTCCGCTTGCTGCGCGCGCTTCTGCCCCCATCGTTTGCCGCTGGGTGTACACGCCGCCCCCCTCCCCCCTCTTCCTGCGAGTCTCCGGTTGTCAAAGCGCCGGCTCGAACTTACTTCCTTTCTTCGCTCCTCCTCCAATGCAACCCCTGTGCGGTGGCAATCAGAGAGCCAGATCGGTGGCGGCGGATCTGTATATGTGCACCGCCCGAGCCGAAATTGCCGCTGCCGTTCGCCCTGTGCGGTGGCAATCAGAGAGCCAGATCGGTGGCGGCTTGACATAAAGACAAACAGCAATTTCCTAACACTTATGCGGGAGAACATCCCGTTCCTCTCGCTCGTAACGCGTCCCACGGCTGTGACAACCTCGCGAGGCACTTGTATAGATCTCGTCTTTGAGAATCAAGCATTGGTGTACCAAGTCGAACATATATCAGTCTATTTCTCCGACCACAAAGCTTCCTTCATGACTGTCAAGAACTGTTAGTGGAGTCTTTGTTAAAGGAATACGTGTGAAAAAAAAAATTCTGTGATAGCGCATACATGTGTTGCTCGATTTCTTTGCCTCAATCTATCGAAAAGGTGAAACAGCTTATTTGCTGCGCTCAAATTTCGCATTAGGAAGTAACGTAATCGTCGGTAATTTTTTGACAAGGAAAGCGCTTTAGTAGCTGAGTTTTAGCCAGTTTATGTGCCTTAGGACAAAGTCCTATAGCCAAAAAGTTTACGATGTAGATATTTGCCCTCTTGTAGAAGGCCAGCTACGCCATTTAGCGTAGTCTTCAGTAAAGCGTAAATCCCTTCATCATGACATGTACCGCATCATGACGTCTCCACCGAACCCGATACAATGGGGGAATCTATCTGCCTTCATTTCTTTGTTTTGCTTTATTTCTATTTGTGCCAAATAACGACACCACCCTTCACGAGTTCATCAGCGCTATCTTAAAGCTTCACAGCTGGGTTGCACCGCTAAGCAAAGCCTTGCCCACCTTTCAGCTCCGCTGGTGCTTTAAGTTTTACGGATGCCTCAGTGTAACGAGGGGCAGGAACCTTTACATAATTCACAATTATGCGACCTAAATCTGAGGCGAATGAAATGCATAGGCCACAGAGAATACATGCCTATAGTGATGTTGTGTGATGGCACAGTAGTTACGCCAACACGCCTCGTAGAATTTTCACTACTCAAAGAATGCCAGCGTTCAGAATCGTGGTATGGATTCGCAGAGAAAATGTTGACTGGCAACAGTAAATGCACAATATCTCAATTTAATCACTGAAGGTTTGTGTGTGTGTGGGCTGGTGAGCGCGATCTACAGTTGATTTTCAGTTAGCCGGTAAAAACTGAAGTTCTCTCATTGGCTTAATTGTATCCTGTAATTGTTTCAGAAGAAACACATGAATTCCTGAGGCTGCAGCACAGTCTTGCGACGTTAGCTGGATTTGTTTAACAAGCTAATATTGTTCGCATGACATGTTGCCTTGTGATACTCGTCTATCAACTTTGGCGTGCTTGTCCCAATTGTGGAATTGAGTCCGAGTGGCGTCCATAGATCATGAGCATAGCATAAGCTTCGAGATATACGCCTTAAAATGTTGTAAGGAAATATAATGTATTATGTAATAGTTGTCAGTACTCCCATCTTTCCACAGGGCAAGGTATCCTAAAGATGTATTAGCCAAAAATTGCGCAAAGTATAGTGTTTCGCCGTCATACATGCACCTAAATAGAGTCAGATCCTGATTCTCGACTTCGTATATGTATCCTGAAGTAACTAATGTGGATATCGTATAGGGAACTACTATACCCATATATGCCTCCAAGTAGTAACGTTTTACTTCTTTAGATTGTAGTACGCTACCAACCCCGGAACACCGTAGGCAGACGCTCGTAAGGTATGATCCATAAAACGTCGAATTATTTTTGAAAAAGATGCCGCACTGTATAATTTTTTGACATAATTATTCTCGCAATGATGAATGAATTTGCTAAAGGAACACTGAAGGCTGGTACTAAGTCACCCCCTCCCCCCCCCCCCCCCCCGCCCCCACCGACGTGAACGGTTTAAATACTATTTCAGAAACCTCATAACTCTTGTTTCGTGCCAAGAAAAGACATAGTTTACGAGTAAATTGCATCTGAAGGGTCGGAATACCTTTTTCGAAATTCAAATCTCCCGCCACCCAACCGAGGGAGTGGTTAATTGCATACACCATCACCGCCCGTTGCTGCCGTCGGTGAGTAAAACGGCGCCCGTCAGGCGGTGGTACCGAGCCAAGACCAATAAAGCCAGAATCCGCCGCTGCAGCTGCTTTTTGGCCAAGTGGCGTAGACTGTTCGGACATCCCGCGACATCAAGTGGAAGCAGAATTCTCTGCTACTTGCAGTTAGTGCGACTTTCGTGAGCCAGCAAAAGCAGCGCAGCGCTACGCGATAACGAAACTACTGAAACGCGAAAGCGTGGGCGGTGCAAAGTCGAGCGAAAACGTAATCTTTCGTCTACCCGTGTCGTTGTAAAGGATAATTTCAATGCGTTCTTTTTTCTAAAATTGAAATAGGACTGGACCAGTAGCAATTTCGTTCGTCGTATGATACAATGCAATGCTGTTTTTTGCAACGAGTGCTTGAGTACTAGTGACAGAATTCAACCGACGAGTGCTTTCGTCATCGGGCAAGTGCTTGAAAGTCCGGCAGGAGTCTCCTATCATGTCTTGCATTTACCCCAATTTCTCGAGTAATAAGGCTTTGTTTGCGATAATACTGACGCCTAGCTTAGAGATTCTCGAACACTAATCTATGACTATAGCGTGACTTAATATTTGAATTTAGTGTCCCTTTAAGGAAACCATCCAACTTCCCTTGACAGAAAAAAATACTTTATTTACTTGCTTGTGCGCTAATTTGCAGGCAATCGTCATTATTCCATCAAATCTCTGATGTAGAATGCGATGTCGCATGGGATGCTATCACAGGCTGGCAGTTAGTTATCGCCGACAGATGGCGTATATATCGACGAGAATAGTCAAAATAGAATTTGCTAGGTTGTAGAACGACTACAGTTTTAAATATTTTAGTGGTGTGCTTGAGTACTAGTGACACAATTTAACTGACGAGTGCTTTCATCATCGGGCAAGTGCTTGAAAGTCCGGGAGGAGTCTCTAATCATGTCTTGCATTTACTCCAATTTCTCGAGTAATAAGGCTTTGTTCGCGATAATACTGACGCCTTAGAGATTCTCGAACACTAATCTATGACTATAGCATGACTTAATATTTGAATTTAGTGTCGCTTTATGGAAACCGTCCAACTTTGCATGACACAAAAAAATACTTTATTTACTTGCTCGTGCGCTAATTTGCAGGCAATCGTCATTATTACATCTCATCTCTGATGTAGAATGCGATGTCGCATGCGATGCTTTCACAGGCTGGCAGTTAGTTATCGCCGACAGATGGCGTATATATCGGCGAGAGTAGCCAAATAGAATTTTCTAGGTTGTAGAACGACTACAGCTTTAAATATTTTTGTCGATAGTTGTGGTTCTCCCCGTAGCCGGGAAACACAGTCGGACAATTGTAACGATCTCACGCTAGGAAACAGAAAGAGAACTCATCTTCAAGTGAAGGCTGCTTCTTGTAGTTGAGGGCGTCAATGTAGAAATTGGAGAGTATGCCGTTACGGTTGAGTGTGGTTTTACTTCGTTTTATTTGGACACTTTCTATCAGTCGATAATGCGGTTTTTATTGGCACTGCATGATGTGAGGACACAATCACTTCAACAAGACCAAGCCTTTAAAACGAACC